>NC_043708.1:133164502-133479062 GCF_006229205.1 Suricata suricatta
CCAGTATCCGGTAGGCGGGGTCTTTGAAAGGTGGCCTGGGTTCTGCCAGTGGAAGCCATCTGTAGGGAGTCTCCTTCCCTCCGGACAACTGGTTCACCAGACAGAACAGAATGAGGATTTCTGGGTTTCGGTTACAACTCTGTGAATTTTCCTCTGAGGGAGGACCAAGATCATTATACCATATGCACGGGATTCACTTCTGTGAGGTCTTCCAGGCCCAGAGTGAGGTTGACCTGGCGAGGCGACATCACTAATCCAAGCAGGTCACGGCCACCTCCATACGGAAGACCTCACAGCCCCTAGAGCTCCATGGGCAGGCAGTGGATGTCCCCTCCCCCTCCCTGGGTTCACTTGGCCTACCTCACCCAGCGCCTTCTGTGACCTACACAGGTCCACCAGGCAGATAGACGTGGCCAGAGATGTAGGCAACCACTGGCAGCCTCACCGCCACATTCTGGACAAACAGGGGTGCACCGGGCATATACTCCTCAGCGGTGCTGACCAGGGATGAAGAGGAAGCATAAAATGCTCCAAAAATGGTGTGGCTGAAACATCGAGGGCTTGGAAAAAGAGATGGGTCTGTATTTGAACCCTGACCCTGCCACTCACTAGGCCGTGTCCACCCTCAGGCTCTAGTTCCTTATCTGTAGAATGGGCAGGTGACTTATCAACTCGGCACAGTTCTTAGGTGGACGGACTTAAACTTTCTGGATAATAGAGATAATTAGAACTATCTGGAACATGGTGGGCATTTAACATAAGTGTGCTCCTTCCTTTCTACAGGATTTTCATTCTACCCGAGAGCTCGGTCTACTGTAAACAAAACCGTGACTTGGAAAGAAACCTGAAGAGGGGTCAAGATATTCTCCTGAAACAAAATGGCTGAGGTTGCTGGGAGCCAGCACTGACTCGGGGGACCACCGGCAGCCTGTCCAGGTCTGCCACTGCGATGTCCAACCTCCTCCTTCTTCGGAGTCCAAAATAGTTTGTGGGAGGAGGTTGGTCAGACAGTGGAACAAAGACATCGAAGGCAGAGACAGCCACCTAGTAAAGATTACTATTGATCAGTAGGGGAAAAAAACCCCAGATTTCCCAGGGTTGGTGGTTATAAATAACGGTCATCCTCACTCTGATATATGTCAAGCAGCAGAGTCAGTGCGTGCCCAAAGGCCGACATGCTCCCCCAGTCAGATCCAGAATGTTTCAGCACAAATCCACTGGGCACCTCAGTGCTTTGGCTAACGATTGTTCTAGGAAGCCATGCACCCAGGCAGCACCCAGACCGTCATCCCCTGAAGGGCCGTCTCCAAAGCAGGCTTTCCCAGCAGCCCTAAGGGATTTCATCCCTTCGCTAAAGCCTCATGGATTCTCCTGACCGCCTTGCCTTCCCTTCTCCCCAGACCCTTTGTCATTCCCAGTTCCTAACTTCCTCCCGTCAGCTCTGTCTCACTCTGTGCCTGTCTCTTTTAGCTTATTGTGTTACCTTGGTGCCCTTATTAATAATAAAAATAAGTTCCATTAATAGAGCACTTATCCTGAGCCACACACCGTGCTAAGTGCACAATGAGCAGTCTTGTCTTCACAGCTGTCTTAAATACCATGTACTGCTGAAGTTCAAGGTGATAAAGCGGTCTGCTCAAGGTCACCCAGCTCATAGAGGTGGCCCCTCGGACTCTAGAGGCCAGTAACTGCACAGACCGCCACCCTGCTCCCCATCACTGGTGACAGCCCCCTGGCCTCGGTTGCTTCTACCCTCGACGGAGGCACTGCTTTCCAAACCAGCAACAGCACTTGGTGTAAACCAAACCCATCCCTAAGGACAGGGAGAGAATCATCTCCAGTGGAACCTGTTCTTGCCACCCTTGGTTGTCACCCTCCAAGCTGGCTACTGGAGATGAGGCTGGCACCAGACGGTAGGAACCCAAGGCCCCCCCATGCCTCCTAGAAGAACAGAGGGGCTCAACAGCCTCGGGCTCTCACATTACAAGGTGGGACCTGAGGGCGCCTGTGTGGTGAAGGGGGAGAGAGAATCTTGGCAGGCGAGGGGGGAAGAGGGAACAAGAGAGGAATGAAGGATCTCTGAGAACTTGCACTAGCCAGACCCCAGGGTCTCCAGCTGCCAAAAATGCTCAGAAGAAAACATCAATTCAATACCACACATTTAATTACACATGAAATGGAATGTCTTTAAATGGAAGAATAACATTCCCGGAGCTCTGACGGTGGGCGTTTGAAGTGGCAGGAGGGAGACAGAGGGCTAGCTCTGAATCTTGGAGGGGGGAAGGAGGCTGCCGAGAGGGGGCAGGATGCCTGCTTTTGCTGGAGGTAGAAATTTCTGCCTGCCATTCCAGACTCACTGTCCCCGCTTCCCATGCCCCCCCCCCCAGCTTCCTGTGACCTCACACTGGTGGGTGGCAAGGCAGGTGGAATGAATTTCCCCTTTGGTCTTGCTTAAGAGCCCAACTGGGGAAGTGTGCACGCTGGCCAGAGGCAGGCCCTGCGTGTTGTCCGCAGCGGACCCGGCCAGCCCTCCCCCTGGACGGAAAAGCAGAGCGGGGCTGACCCATCCCAGTAAACCACTCTTGCAAAGCAATCCCCGGATGACAGACAGCTAGGAAAACAAGAGGGTCTCCTGAGGTCATGTCAAGGATCGGTCTAAGAGAAGACATTTCAAAAGCTGGAGAGCCGACTTGAGAAAAGTTGAGAATTTTTCCTGGGAGGTCTAGAATTTAGAATCTGCCTCTGGCTACTCAGCAAATGGGGGGATGGGTAACAGTGATATGGAAAAGGACTGCACCATCTCCTGCCGCCACCCTGGGGTGAGGCTGACTCAGGACTGTAGGAACCTGCGGTTTCCGCTGGCCAGTCCATGTCCCATCCCACGGCTCATCTAGCTGGATGGAGGCAGGTGCAGGGGCTTGGCAAAGGGTGCTGGCAGGGGCTCGAGTCAAAGACCAATGAGGTGTGTTGTGAAGTTGGTACACTGAGCCCAGTCCTGGGCACAACGCATGGCAGGTGCTCACTAAATATCTGATTAATGAATGGATGCACTGCTAGGGACTTCAGTGAGGATACCACAAACAGGGAGGAAGAAGGCAAGCAGAGGCAGTAGTAAAAAGAAAGGAAAGATGAGTGGGAACGGGAAAGGATCCAGGAAGTTCTAAAGAGCAGCCTTATTTATGTCCTGGTTCCAAGACCGGCCCCAAGAACCAGGACCACATTCCATCAGGACGGTTCTGAACCCCACATGCCTACCCTTCCTCTGGGCACTCAGTCCTCTAAACAGAGTGGCTCTGCGGTCTTGTGTGAGGACGCTCAGGGGACACTGGGTCTCCCCTCCGGGGCACGTGTGCACACTGAAGCTGGGGGTAGGAGGCTAGGACACGGCAGAGACTCCGTGTTCCCACCACCTTGAATAAATAAATAAGACACCCTGCTGTTTCTGGGAGCAGTGGAGGGAGAGCATCAGCAGAGGACTGTCTGTTCTGGGGTGATTTCCAGCTCACGTTTCCTGACACAGAAGTTTAGGAGACAGCGAGAGGAAAGTTCAGATGTGTCCCTGCCCCCAGGTGCGACCCCCAGAGCTGGACCCATAAGCTCAGGAGTTTAGACACTCGGGGCCCCTGACACGGACCTCCCTAACCAAGCCTGCCTTTCGTACCCATATCCCTTGTCTACATGTCACACTGGTCCTTCCCATGATGAGAGGGACCCCTCTGGCTCTCATTAAGCCCTGACTGCTTGAGCCGAGAGTAAAGAGCAAAGGAACTCCCCAAGGAAAGCATCTGGAATTGAGCAGCTAGGTGCTGAAAGATGAAATTCAGGCTCCAACTGGAAATGTGTCCCTCCAGCAACTTGCTTGGCTCCCCATCTTCTGGCCTTATGTTTCCTTTCCAACTTGACGGTGACAAACTCTCACTCAAAATGCCCATACAAGGGGCTTGGTCTGCATCTCAGACTCCCCAGAGGCCCTTCTACGCAGGCAGCTGCCCAAGTATTCTGCTTTGGCTTTTCATCCTGGGCATCTGACTCTGTCCCCCAAGTCCATCCTGTGCCATTGTGGTTTCTCACCAGCAAACAAATGGTTCAAGGTTGTATCCTCCCGCTCTGAGGCTTTGGACCAAGACACAGACTATAGGGCTCCATGCAGCTCTGAGGTGAGCTGGGGGACCAGTCACCCACTCACAGGACAGGCCACCGGCCTTGAAGACAACCAGCATTCCCTTACATCCAAGAGGAAACTGAACCCATTCACGCAGGCATGGAGAGGAATGAGCATTATAAGATTTGTAGAGGCAGAGACAATGATACCTCCAGATATACAAAAATGAGTACAAAAAGAAGAAAGGACAAGAAGGGGGCCTTCTTGTAAATAAGCATCCATAGTAAGAGTGAGGCGAATGAGGCAGAAGTGGGTATGAATTAACATTCAACAACACATCTTAGGAGGCAGAATTTGGCAGTTTTCTAAGCCTGTCTCAAGCTTCAATGTTTTCAGAGTGAAATTAAGAAAACACCCCAATCAGGGGACCTGGGTGGCTCAGTCAGTTGAACATCTGACCTCAGCCCAGGTCATGATCTCATGGTTCAAAAGTCTGAGCCCCGTGTCAGGCTCTGTGCTGACAGCTCGGAGCCTGGAGCTGCTTCGGAGTCTATGTCTTCCTCTCACTCTCTCTGCCCCTGCACTGCTCATGCTCTCTCTCTCATGCTCTCTCTCTCTTAAAATAAATAAAGACATTTAAAAAAAAATTTTAAATACCCTACTCAATGAATTGTGATGAGGGTTCATGGTATACTGTGTTTATAGTAATGTGTCCAGAGTATGTTAAATATACTAATGACTATAAAGTTTCATAAGGGAACATGCCAGTTCCTCCCTCCCACTTGCCCCCTACTCAAACCTTCCACAATCTCTGAGTATGTGTTCTCTCCATGCCTTAATTTCTTCACCTGTAAAATGGAGATAATTTTTAAAAAGTGCCAATTGCATGGCCTTGTGGTACCTGCAGATGACACAGTGGTGTTAAAATCTTAGAACAATGCGGAGACACAAAGCAAGAGCTCAAATCGCTTCAGCCCAAATAGCATCAATGCCTTCAGGGCAGTCTTCGGTATGCTATCTGAGAACTCTGATAACCTGGCCCAAATCCCCAGGCTTTCCCCTCCTGGATTCCCTCCATAAATGCATAAAATAGGTCCAACAGATGGATGACTGCTCACTCACTGTCCTCTGAGCTCCCATCATGGATTCATGCCCGTATGTCTTTACCCACACCATACGTCCACCTGGATACCCTCTCCAGCTCCCACCAGGAGAAATCAGCCCATGCCCCAATGGCAACTTCAATCCCAAGTGCACCACAAGATCTCCTCCCCACCTTCCTCAAGATCCTAATATCCCCTCAGCTTGCTGATGCCTAGTGCAGAAACAGGTGTCCTGGGACCCCTCTTCTGCTTGCTCTGCTTTTCCTCCACGCAAACTCAACTCCCCCCAGGCAGCTCACAGAAAACAAGCTGAGAACATGCTTGCTACCTCACTAGAGACAGTGAATGACATTGGCAAAGGCCAGAAGAAGAAGGCTGGGGATCTAGAGACATGGGGCACCAGGTTACTTGTGGGCCCAGGGCCCAGCCCTGAGATCGCCCACAGTCACAGGCTGCGCCAAGATTGCTGCTGTCCCATGGCCTGAAGAAGTGTGTTTGCTCTCACTCCTTCCCTGAGCAATGAACTCAGTGAAGAGTTTAATTTAGGCAATGCTACAAATTGAACAGGTAACCCAGTGAGGCCGTGGGACCCCATCCTAGGGCCCTGTGGGAGGCCTTTCTCTAGTTCAACATGAATTCTGCTTAACGCAGGAGGCAGGAGGGCTCAGTCACCCGAGAGAAGGTGAGCTGTGGTTCCCAAGGAAGGGAAGGCAGGAGACCCAGGCCTTGGGAATTTAGAAATGCGTATTCCCTTATGGGGCTTTCAGGGTCTTTCAAGAAAAATCTTTCCTCTAGGCAGGGCTTAAACTCAGAACACAGTTGGGACCTTCTAGGACATACACATACCCTCTTTGAGAGGACTTTCACTCTGAGGTGGGCAGGAGGCCCCTCCCAGTGGCTCTGGTCACCCTGCTTCCTGTCTTCCCCCATCTGCTGGGAGGGTTCGCCTGCTAATCCCCACATCCTCCTCCTGCCCAAGGAGCCATCAGCTCCCTCAGTGCTCTCTGTTCAGCTCAGCCGCCTTCGTACCCTCCTCAACACAGAGTGCTCTTCGCTGCTGACTCGCCCACCCCGCTGTTCCTGGCCAGACTCGCCTTCACCCAACCACACCTGTTCTGCCAGAGTGTCACAGAGCCCTGCAGCTCACCTCCACAGACGGAGGAGGCTGTCGGGGGCCTGGGGAGTCAGCAGCTGGGCCCCTTTCCAAGGGGATGTTCCCATTTCCAGCCCCCACTCCCAGAGCTGAGGCGTCTGCCAGGCACCTCCCCTTCTTCCAAGCCTCCTGCTCAGGTCCTCACTCTCTTCAGCCTTGTGTCTGATGGGTTCAAGGTCAGAGCCCATGGGCCCCTGCCACGCAGACCCTCGGCGTGGGCAGCCTGAGCTCCGAACAGCCAGCAGATTCGTTCCGCACGGCCTCCACAATCCCAGATCCGAGCCTCCCCCGTCTCAGCCCCCTCGCTCTGCCACGTGTTTTCCCCACTACATCCTCTGAGCTGACTTCCAAGAGTTCCCCCACACCAGATGTTAACCGTACTGGCCAGTGGCTTCCTGGCCTGTCTCCTGAACCTCCCTCTATTCTGTAATTCCACCAAAAACAAAAACAAAAATAAAAACAAAACAAAAACAAACAAAAAACAATAGAGGAAAAGTTGGAACTGATGGATACTTGGTGCCACCTGCACAGGGAATCCCTCCAAGGGCTCGATGGCCAAGGTTACATCTGTTCAAGTTCCACACATTTTCAAGCTGCTTCTAGGGCACCCATAAAGTCATCAGCAATACATATATGGTGCTTTGGGTCAGAAGACCATTCTTTCTAGATCTTTTTGGTGCCAAAAGAAAAAGAGTCACTTAGACATTTGGGCTTTGGATGCTGTCTCACCAGTCCTTTGGAAGCGCCCAGAAATTGGGGGGTCAAACGGCTGTTGGGACCAATGTCAGTGGAAAATTTGGAGCTCTCACTGAACATGGCTAGATCTGCATGGCTGATAAGTGGCAGCTGTCACTGTTGGATCTGGACACTCTTGGGTGGTCCCCAAAACACCAAGATGGGGGCTCCAGGGTGTGAACCTCAGGAATCCACATAAGACATTCTCAGGAACCTGGAAGGAAGCCATGTTCCCACCACCTGCAGGTGGACCCCTGCTCCCTCTTCCCACTGGCCTTGGGGACTCCTCCCCCTTGTTTTCCAAAGGAGATGTGAAGCCACACCCCCACAGCTTCTGTCCACTGTGGTCATCATTACCAGAGACCACTGCGATCTTCCTCTCCTGATCCTCACCCATCCTTTTGTCCACTGGCTCTCCAAACACAAGCTCTTCCAACCTTCTTGCCCTCCTGCCCCTTGTGTCCATGTGGGCCATTGACCCTCATCCCTGGCCTGCTTTAAACTGCTTTCTGTAGGCTCCTCTGCTCCTGTCCGACCTTTTCAGTACATGTACTTTATTTTTTCTCTGAAATAGATCTTCATTGCAGGCTCCCCAGGCAGGCATGAAGGGCTCCTTGAAACCCCCCATCCCCACAACACAAAGCCCAAGCAGGGCCCACAGGCCGGGGCTGCCATCCATCTCTGGCCAGCTCCTGGAGAGGCCAGACCTGGAGCATAGCCCCCTTGACACAGCCCCTCCCAGGCCCACAGGCTGGAGCCAGAGGAACTGAGTAAGATAAGCCATTTCCCACACCAGCTCTTTCACCCTATAAACTGGTCCCCTTTCCTCTGTGTCTCTTCTCTGGGAATTTTTCTATTTGCAGCACAGAAGGTGCAGAAGCTGAATAACCAGGCGGTATGGCCCAGTCCTGCCCATGTGTCTTGTGTCCATTACACATGGATGTTATCCTGAATGATTTTTCTGTATCTTTGAGAGGTGAGATCAAACATATGTGAATTTTCAGTTACTCTGAGTCATGGCTTAGGCAGAATGATTGAGGAAATCCAAGTTATAAAATCAGGAAGGAATTAAGTGTTTGGATCGAAAAGCAGTCATGGGGAAAAAAATGTTATCTGCAACAGAGCACAACCACTTGATAAATGTCTCACTGAAATGAGGAGACCCCCAAAAAGGTCTCTGGCAGACCCGTGTTTGGTAAATGGAATTTTCTGGATAGTGCTCACGATTGCTGATGTGACATGTGCAAAGCCGTGGCGTACCCTCCCCCTGGTGTGAGGTCTCTTCCTCATGATTTAGTGGATATTAGAAATAAACAGATTAAGAGGTAAAACCATCTATTAGTGTATTCATAAGGTCCTGACAGCCACAGTGACTTCAGGGGGTCTGAATTGTTTTTTAAGCCCTTTTACTTCCCAAGCACAATTCCTTGGCCATAGGCTTCCCAGGAATGTGGCAGGAAAAATGAATGATGAGATGATACAGGTTTCTGGCCCTCTGGGCATGGAAGGGAAGTAAAGAGACATTTCTCACTCGTGATGGTAAAGGTCCCAGAGTTGGTGTTAGACACCTGCAGTTCTGCTACTGACTAGCTGTGGACACTGGGCATCTTCCTTAACCTCTCTGAGATGACATCTCTTCTGATTGAGTGTGATCCCCCTCAGATGTTTAAGCAAACAAGATGACGTCTTAGCACAGTGGCAGGCATCCAGTGAGCTCTACGACTAAGATTCATTTCTCTTTTTTTAAGTGTATTTACTTATTTTGAGAGAGAGTGTGTGTGCACACATGAGTGAGCACAGAAGGGGCAGAGAGAGAGGGAGAGAGAATCCTAAGCAGGCTCCACGCTTAGCACAGAGCCCAACGTGGGGCTTGAATTCACGAACTGTGAGATCATGACCTGAGCTGAAACCAAGAGTTGGATACTTAACTGACTGGGCCCCTCAGGTGCCCCCTATGATTCATTTCTTCTCTCTTGCCCAAGATTGTTCAGATTGGGCTGCCCCACAAATGCTAACACACTCCAGCATTTGTGGACACAGAGACAAGCATAGATTCCTCCTTTAAGAACACAACTATTGTGTCTGTCCATCTCAAACAGGGATTTGTCTGCAGAAGCCCTTGCCTGCCACTTTCGGTGACAGAAAACTCCGATCGCTGCAGGCTATAGGCCTTCAAATGGGGCCATTCGCTGGGCTTACGGAGGCTATTTGTCATCTGCTGTCTACTACAGAGGATCAGGAGATCTGGGGACACGGCGAGGCACAGGGAAGCTGGAGGGCAACACATGACAAGCCCACAACAGGTGGAAATCACTTGGAGTAGCTTTTATGTTGGCAGACGGAGCCTTAGGAGTGGCTGAAAGTACATTGGCAAGTGAGTGCGTCTGGGTCCTGGCTAAGACGGGCATGGACGGAGCTGGAAAAGGCCCCCCCATGCCAGGCCCAGTAGTGAACCCATGCTCAAAACCTACCTGGTAGGAGCAGGTGGTGCTGCCCCTGTAGGGTGGTGACACTGGACAGAAAAAGGCCAGTTCTACAAGAACCGTCATTTTGAGTGACGGAAACTGGACTCCCCCACTTCCTTGCCAAGCGGTCACATAATTCACTCATTCTGCAGTGTACTCAACAAATGTGCAGAGTTACAGTGCGTGTTAGGAACCAAGCTATGTGCTGGGGGCACCGCGGGGAACGAGACACTCTTCGGGGGCTCAGTGGTCCAGTGTGGAAAGCAGATGAGTCACTGGTAGGTCCCATCCAGTGTGATGCGCCCCACGGGGAGGCAGGGAGAGGTTGTCTGGGGCCCTGGAAGGTGGATCTAACTGGGTCTAGAGGGAGTCAAGGAGACAGTGATGGGGGAAAGTGATCTACTTTCTCTGAGCCTCAATGTCTTTACGTATAAATGTGAAAATCTGTGTAAAAATGACTTTCACACAACAGTCAGATGGAAAATGTTCTAGTTCTGTCACCCATCAACCACAGCAATAAAAATGCACGTGTCAAGTCACTGCAGGTGCTAATAAACTGCGGGGCTCAATGCTTTGGTGGGGGGAAGGGGCGGTTATTTGGAGGAACGCTGCCCAGAGAGCTGGCCTCTTTCTGACCATCACACCTCAATGCTCTGGTCGTGCCCAGAAATCTCCTGTCCCTGAGACATAGTGGTGGGTTACGGTTTGGTTCTGGTCAACACTGCTGAACACAGCTTATAGAAGCAGACTGCCTGGGATCAGATGCAGGCTGCACCAATCATTTTGTTCTGTGACCTTGGGAAAGTTACTTAACTCTCTGGCTGTTGGGTTTCTTTATCTGTTAAAAAAAAAGTGTAGGGGGGACATAATAATCACAGAACCTGCCTCACAGAAGTGTGTTGAGTATAGGGACACCGGGGTGGCTCAGTTGGTTAAGCATCCAACTTTGGCTCTGTTCATGATCTCGAGGTTTGTGGGCTCAAGCCCCACATTAGGCTCTGTGCTATCAGCTTGGAGCCTATTTGGATCTTCTGCCCCTCCCTTGCTCATACTCTCTCTCAAAAATAAACATTAAAAAACAAGGAGTGTGTTGAGTGTATTACAGTACCTAAATCAGGCAAGCATCATTAAATGTCAGGTATCATCATTGTCACCACCATCTTCCTTGTCATCATCAAGATCTCGATCACCATGGCGACCACAGTCCCACAGAGGAAGCATTTCAACTGGCAGCCCCCTCCCTGTGGGAGGCTGTATGATGTCATCAAGCAGTTGGGCTTGACTCAAACCCAGGCTCCACTGCCGCGAGCCGTGCTACCTTTCTGAGCCTCGATTTCCTCATCTGTGAAATGGGCTAATAAGAGCACTTGTACCATGATACTGCTGTTAAGATTTAATGAGATCCTGTATGGAAAGCAGGCCTGAAAAAAAGGAGCTCTCAGAAAATGGTAGTGGCTATGTCACTACTAGTTTAGCACAGGAACCTGAGGAAATACATGTTCACATCTAATCCAAATGCAGTCGCTCTATCCTTTCAGGAGGGATAACACACTTCCTATGAGCGAGAAATATATCCTCTTCCTGTTTCCTTTGCCTCTCAGGCACTATGATAGAAGACAGAGGATGGACCTGATGGAGATGGCCTATCATTTAGCAGAGGCTGGACCGGAAGTAGATGGCCCACCGTTTAGCAGAGGCTGGACCGGAAGTAGATGGCCCATCATTTAGCAGAGGCTGGACCGGAAGTAGATGGCCCATCGTTTATCAGAGGCTGGGCCGGAAGTAGATGGCCATACATGAATTCATCTATGTAAATGCAGAAATAGGCTCCATGTTGAGCAAGGAGACAACAACATTGCTCTGGACATTGAAGTATGGTGAATGGCCTTCCCTGGGAAGTCACCTTGAGAAAGAAGAAAGGGGAGCCTTGTGGCATGGGTGTGGCCTATTGGCAAGGAGGCTGGAGGACTTTTCAGAATGGAAACGTCTAAGATTTGGTTTTCCTAATTTGTGCTGCTATTGCACAATATCAAAACTATTGCAAAAGCCATTCTCTGCATGCAAAGTTCACATACACATGATGCTCTGAGCATAAAACATTTAACAAAAGGCATGTTTCACATATTGGGGATGAAGATTCAGCAGATCAGTGGTCCATGCAGATCTTGTAATGTCACCCAACCTAGCGAAAGCAGGGACTCTGAAGGTTTCCCAAGAAGACCACCTTAGCTTCCCCATCCTCAGACATCCTTGGACACAAGGGGTGAAATGAATTGTGAGGGTGGAGCTCCAACAACTTTGTCTAAAGGATGCTCATCTGGCTTGTGAAGTCAACCTCATTGTCCAAATCCTTTCTCATTATCTCTGCTTGGTCTTTCACTTGTGGCACAGCCAAAAGAGAAGTCGTACTTTTTACCCCTGCACCTGCCATTTTCAGGGCCTTCCTGTGTATAAATGGAATTCCTATTCACTCCATGAAACAAGCCCCTAATCTACCAGTTTGCCTTGATGGCTCTTTCCCACATGCCACCAATGCCCATCAATAAATCCTGTCGTCTGTAAACACCAAACATGTCTTAAATCTGTCCTCATCCCCAGTATATCACTTCTTCCCATCCTGACACCACCACCCTCATCCAAGCCATGATGGCCTCTCACCCAGGCAGTGGGCTCCTACCTGAGCTTCCCCTCTCCCCCTGCCCCTCACTCCTATCCCAAACCGCCCCCCTCTGGAACATGGTCAGCCAGCCAGGGTCATCTTTAATACAAAGCAAAGAAGAAAACTTCATGTCTCTCCCCTACATCAAATCTGAGTTTACAATGAAAGGCAAGCTTGGTTTATCATTGCTTATGGGATCTGATCCTGCCTACCCCTGATCTCATCACTGGCCCTCTTTCCACCCCCACTCACCCCTCCATTGTCCTCTCCTGCCCTTCCTTCTTACCCCACACATTTCAAGCTAGATGACACTTTAGAGCAGCAGCCACTACTTGTCCCTGAATGCCCACTCTGTAGCCATTCAACTGAAAGGGGTCACTTCTATCCTGGAACGTTGTTTTAATTTTCAAGCACAGCACAGCATGACTGCTACTGGAAAATCGTCTTACCGACTCATTTATCTATCTGCTTCTCATCTGGGCTCCCCAGTGGAAAGCCAGCTCTGCAAAAGCTAAGACTCCTTGTGGCCTCCATCAATACTGTACCCCAGTAGCTCAACACCTGTTAGTTGAATAGATCAGTGGGTGCCTTGGTGGGTTTTAACATCATTATTACCTAGGCTCCTGTGACTCTGGAAACACTGAGGGAGGACTGGAGACAGAGCACCAGGCATGATGGCTGCCACTTCAGCAGAACTGAATTCTGAAACCCAGGCAGACATGGTAGTTATTAAATCAGGGCTGGACCAGCAGGAAGGAAATCACAGCTCTGAGTTGCATAGATCCCATCAGCAAACTCAAGAATGTCAACATTATTGAAAATCAGAATCTTGAGTTCTCCGTCTCTCCTGAAATCCAACCTTCTCAACCTGAGACTCTACACCCAGGCTCAGCCTCAATCACAGCATTAACTCCTTAAACCACTGATGCCAACAAAAAGGGCCATTTTTTCAGCTGGAAATCCCTCAAATACTTTGTAGTTAGGTGGGTGCCATGGACCTTTCCAAGGGTAACACCTAGGAACACACAAGGTGTGGGGCTAGCTCAATCTCTGGGTCTGGACACCTTGTGGTGTGGCGGGGGGCAGTTCTTGTATGGGGCCAAGTCAAGCTCCTGGCAGGGCAGAAAAGGATAAAGGAGGTTGCCCACTGCAATTTCCTGGCTGCATCCTCCTAGGCAAAGTGAGGTGCAGACCCACAACTTGGCTTTTATGCAGGCAAAATCAAAAGGGCAGAGAAATTGAGTACAGCCAAAACTCATTGCAGTGAAAACAGGTAGTGTTTGCCTCCCTTATGGAATTAACATTCATCAATATCTGAGTCCCTTCCCAACAAGAGTGATCCAGAACTTTCTTCCAAGGGGACAACAGAAAAACCAGCCCACTCCTGAATGCCTTTGTTCTCTTCCTCGCTAATGAAACAGAAATTCTCTCCATTGCCTCTTTTCAGTTTTACTTCCTTCATTTTTAGCTTTTCCTCTGGTCTTAGATGGAGTTGTTTCTTTTTTTTCCAAGGTTAACCCCTCCACCCAAGCTTTGTCCTCAGCTTTTTCCATCTATTCTTTGAATGTTGTCCAGCTAGTATTTACCTCTGTTTGGTACTTTACGTCTCTCCTTCCTGCTGACCTCTAATCTACAGGATAAGGTTCCCCCATCCTAATAAAAAGCATGCCCCCATACTAATAAAAAGGAGTTAGGGACCCTACGTACTCCCCCTGGAAATTTCTCCCATGTCCTCCTTCATTACCAGACTCACGGGCAGTGCACTCCTCACGCTATCTTCCATTCTTCATCTGCTGACTCATCTCTCAAGGCTTTACACTCTTATCACCTCACCTTGAGTCCCACCTGTCACAGTTTCACAGTGATTTCCTGATGCCCAAATCTAATGGCTTTTTCTTAGCCCTCATTCAATGCCGATAAGCCTCAAAGTCCTTCACAGTCTGACCAAAGCTTACCTGAGCTCTCTCACCCTTAGCCGTCTTGCTGAGAACGAAGAGGGTGCTCACTTATTCTGTCAGACATGAGCCCAAACACACACACACTTATCACCATGTCATGTATGACTGCACTGTGCACAGCCACCTCTCTATAAAGCTGCAACCCCATTTGAACCATCTTTGCAACCCTGATGCATAGCCCCACCCTCTGCACGAAGTTTCCATCATTAAATAATTTCATTCATTAAATCATTGAACATCCTTAAGGTAGCGTGTGTCACTGAGGCATAAGAAATCTTAGGTGGTTGTATGGGTGAACTCTGGGGAAATTGAAAGCACTCTTTGCTACAAGAGCTTTAAGAAGGAAAGGAGTATTTAATTAATGCCTTCGCGAATAACTTTGGAAAAAGGAACGGCTATTTATCAAGCACCTGCCGTGCCCGGCTCTGAAGCATTAGCAGATTTGCAGACGGGCAGCCAGCGGTAGCAGGGACTGAGGAAGGGGAGGGAGAAGTTAGGTGGGTGGGAGGTAAACCAAGTTCGATGCAGCTGTGACAACAGGGCCACCTTCTGGGTGTGTGTGCCGTGGTGCCCTGAGAACCCGTTTCCAGGGCTGGCGCAGGTCCTGCCAAGGGCATGGCTAGAAAGCATGGGCGATGAATGGCTACTGGCCTCCCTCTGGCCTGGCCATCAACAGCTAAGTCCTGCTCCAACTCCCTGCAATTCCTTCTCTGCAAGCCCATTGCAGGGAGGGGGATTGGAAGTCTCTCCGAATTCCTTCCCATCCTGTACTTCCTTGATTCCCAGCTACCCTGGCTTCCAGAAGGATGCCAGAGAGCCTCATACGGGGGGCCACACATGCTTGAGCGGGCATCCAGGGCTGGCGTCCGCTGTCCCTCCCTCAGCCTGGCAGAAGGAAAGGACCAACACGCAGGGATCCTGGAATACACATGGCATCCTGGCAGCCGCCTCTGACAGATGACCAATGAACAGCTTGCTTGGGCCGTAGGAAGTGACACAAACCTAATTGCACTTGTTGGTTCGACTTCAATGCTCCTCCCAAGCCCAGTTTTTTTTTTTTTGCCCTTCCCTGTTGCTACCAGATCTTGATCCTTAATCACCACCCCCTTATGCTCGTCTGTGCCCCCACATATTTGTATTTCTTCTGTATCATCTGCTGTGCTGTCCACAGACCTTGCCTGCCCCTAGGGCCTAATCACCAGCAGACAAGAGCCCAGGAACTCAGAAGAAGGGAGGGCAAATTTCTCCTACTTGTCGGTTTCCATCCCATATCCACCCCTAGAAGGACACTAAGGACCCTCTTAGAAAAAGAGGAGATGGCATGTTGGAAGCCCAGCATGGGCTTTGCTGTCACCACCGAGACCTGCAAGAGAGGAAATAGCTACCATTTGAGCAAAAAAGCTGCAGATTTAGATAAGCTCATGATCAGGCGCCACCCCTTCATATTTCCTGTTGCTATTTCCTTGAATTTGCTCCAGCTTGGGCCCTTCCTCTGCCTGGTGCCCAGATCAATGGGTTGGCTGGAAATGCCTCGCTCTGAACTGTCTGTGGCCTTTTTACAGTCGCTTTCAATCTCCACTGTCATGTCCCACTCAGTGTGTTCCCAGAAGGCTGCCTGCTTAAAGGCCAGGGCAGGAGGTCAGGATACATGGCTACTGCCTTCCAACCCTCACCCTGACCTTGAGAAAGTCAAGGTGCCACGCTTGGTTAGCCATCTGTATGACACATGAGATTAGAAGCTTCACTCAGAATCCCATTAACATTTCTGAACTGTGCAGCTCAGAACCCCCAGCCCTAAGCGTTGGTAAGGCTCTGACCAGAAGAGCGTTTTGGGGGAGACCATGATGGGGATGTTGGCAGCACTGGGAAAAGGTAATGACCCCCGTGTTCATAAATTTGCATCATGGGGTTTTACAGAAGTGTTTCAGAAGGAGATGGCTTTTCCTATGTCAACTCTCTGTTACAAGAAGACAGCCGTCTGTAAAGATCATTCGCTGGGTACCGGCTGGGCACTTAAATACCCGGGGGGGGTGGTGTCTGCAATGGGCCACAAGGCAGTGATGGCGCCATGATGCACCGTGCCCTGGCGGGGGGCTGCCCTCACCCTTGCCTGCATTCAGCCTTGCTACCAAAGGTTCTGAAACACATTCTTCGTTATTCTTAAGAACTGAATAAATAAAATGAAAGAATCCTAGCTTCCAAATGTAGGGGATAAATGAAATAAATATGGTATATCCACAAAGCAAAACATTATGCAGCCATTAAAAATCAAGCTGTGACCCTCTGTTTATTGAGGTGGTGGGGAACCCCATTCTCATATATTACTATTGACAGTACTCATTGGTATAACCCCATATAGGTTATGTATACAAAACAGATAGATCCAATAGCCTAAGGAGATTATTTGGCCCTGTATTAATATTATATTTAGGTCCAAATCAGTGCAGTTACTTATAAGATATGGTGAAGAAATTAAATAGATCTGATATACCCATACAATGGAATACTATTTATTTCTTTAAAAAAGAATAGGAAAGTTCTCTAAGAGATACAAGAAACTGGCAGCAGGAAACTAAAATGTGTAGAATAATACATATGATATATTGCAAATATGGAGGAAAAACAAGAACATATTTCATAGTTGTTTACAGATAGCTGTTCATATATAATTGATAAGGACATACAGTCGTTACCTATGTGGTAATAATGGTGGTAATTGGAAGAGTCTACATGTGAGGGACAGGCACAGGAAGGAGAATTCTCACCATTACATAGACTAATAGACTAATAGATACTGATATATATACATTTTGACATTGAGATGTAAAATAAAATTTATATATAAATTTATTGATTATTAATTACCTTAATATTATTAAGATACATGTATTGCTTTTTAAAATTTTTTAAACATTTATTTATTTTTGAGAGACAGAGACAGAATGTGAGTCGAGGAGGGATGGGGGTTGGGGGAACACAGAATCCAAAGCAGGCTCCAGGCTCTGAGTTGTCAGCACAGAGCCCGATGTGGGGCTCGAACTCATGAACCATGAGATCATGACCTGAGCCAAAGTTGGACATTTAGCCAACTGAGCCACCCAGGCACCCAAGATATATGTATTGTTTACCACAATATTATTGATATCTTCTTCAATCATATATTGATATGTTATTAATACCTCAATAACCTTATATATAATATAGTAAATATATGTGTAAAATAAAGTATAAGAATATGATATATAAAATAAATGCATGTAACATATTTATGTAAAATAAAGTTTATAGAGAGGTATCCTCTATCTCTATATTACATATCAATACATATACTACTGTTTATCAGTATATCAATACATACATTATTGATATATGTATCAATAATATTGAGGTAGAGGATATCTATATATAAACTTTATTTTGCATAAACATACTGGATACTTATTTTATATGTTAAATACTTATATATACTTTGTTTCACATATATAATTACTATATTATATATGTAAACTTTATTAAGGTATTATTGACCTCCCACAAAATTCACCCATTTTATTTTAAAAGATTTTATTTTATTTAAAAAATTTTTTTATGCTTTTTATTTATTTTTGAGAGACAGAAAGAGACAGTGCAAGCAGGGGAGGATCAGAGAGAGAGGGAGACACAGAATCTGAAGCAGGCTCCAGGCTCTGAGCTGTCAGCACAGAGCCCGATGTGGGGCTCAAACTCATGGATCGTGAGATCATGACCTGAGCTGAAGCAGGATGTTTAACCCACTAAGCCACCCTTGTGCCCCACACTTTATTCCTTTTTAATGGCACATAATATTCCATTCTACATATATGCCACATTTTGTTTATCCATTTCCCAGTTCAGAGGTATTTGGGTTGTTTCTACCTTTTAGGTATTTTTAAAAGTTCTGTTGTGAATATTCATGTCCCTTCATGCCTCTGTGTGTGTGTGTGTGTGTCTGTCTGGAGCCATGTGAATATACAGCCTATACAAAATGTTCATGTTGCAAAATATTGTGTAAATGGCATGTGCAATCTTATAAAACAGATAGTAGCAAATAATGCATGTGGGCGCACATGCACATAGAATGATTTGATTCTGCTAAATAATTAAATAAGTACATAAAAAAGATTAGATGGCAGAAAGCTAAAATGTTAACAGTGTTGTCTCTGGGTGATGGGATGGTGGATAACTTATGTGTTTGTGTGCTTTTCTGTATTTCAACAAATTTTCTACTGTGAATATAAATTACTTTTGTAATCAGAAAAAAACCCACAGTGTTATTAGAAGAGAAAAATATATCCTTCCTATTCCATTTCTCCTGGGTCTTTACCCCTCTGGTACAGAATGACACCCTCTCAATAATGCAAAACGGGGAGGATGCAGGCTTTCTCTCTTTCCTATACAGTGCTGGTCACAGCATCTAGAAAACTGCAGATCCCCCCAAAATACCAAACGATTGTGAGGACCTCGAGATCGGTTTCCATGGCAACGCGACAAGGGCAGGACACCTCGTGAGCACTGCCCCAGCGTGGGGTCGGCCCAGCAGGCTGAAGGCCCATCTCCAACAGCCTGAGGTTGCCAAAGACCATGCGGCAATGAGATCAGGCCTCCCAAGGCTCAAAGCAAGGGACATCTCTTTAAACAATGGGACACTGGAAGTCTTAACTCATCACCCTAACTGTGGGGTTCCTTGAACTGCCATTTCTATTTACACGGCTGCAACAGATGTCACAATTCAGTATTTTTTTAAGAGCAGCACTTAAAAATGAAGTGTCCTTCCTCTATGCTTACCTCATGCATAATTTCATCGTGTTGCTTCATAATTACTCACTAGTCTACACCAGGCCTACCCCTTACGTTTGCGGGACCAGGAACAAGAGAATTATTGGAAGCCCATATCTCACACATCTGCAGATTTGAAAGTTGTAAGTCAAGCAACACACTGTTAAATATAGTATGTCCTATCCTCCTACCCTGTTAAATGTTATTTTCAGAATGATCTGAAGGGCAGGTAAGAATTTAGGTGTCCTTGGGCTCCTTGAAAGTTGGGACATGTTATGCCAGAGACTTGGCCCCAGCCTGCTCTCCTTCTCCTTCCCACAGCTGAAGGGCCCCACCCAGCCTGAAGCATGCCACACCCACACTCCCCTCTGCCATAACAGCAGCCGGCCCCTTGGCCCACCCCTGGGCTTGGCCCACATGCCCGCAGTGCAACCCACCCTTAGGAGAACAGATCGATGCAGAGGTGTGCGCATGGCATGGAAGTGGGCTCAGAGCCATTTTGCTGAGCAATTCTGGTTTAGGCAACTGCACATAGAAGGGGAGTGAGGCCAAGGCTCCAGGTGGTCACTTCCCATGGCCCGTGGACTTGTGGTGGCTGTAGGAAGGCCCTGAAACGTATGGGGTCCTTCTTAGCCAAGACTAGGAGATGGACTGGGTTTCTCGACCTTGGCACTACTGACATTTTGGGTCACGTAACTTTTGTTCAGGGGCTCTCAGTAACATCTACCTTCCATTGTGACAACCAAAACTATCTCCACGTGTGTCCCCTGGGCAACAAGTCACTACCAGTCATTGAGAACTGACTGCACTAGACTACAAAGCTCTTGAAGGTAGGAAGCATGGCAGAGTGCATGGCATTGAGCAGACACCCAGTGTGTGTTTTAAGGGTGAATCAATGAGCCATCTGTTCATGGCCTCGGAAATATTCTTGAAAGGCCCTGTTCTCCTGGGGAGGACTGTCAAGTACTGGTGCCAAAGGGCATTTCAGAACAAGCTGAGAGCAGTGCTTCTCCCTGAGGTATAAAAGATAAATCTGGGGTATGAAGGTACAAATGATAAGAAGTAAGAAGAACAGCACCACACACCCAGGACAGCCTGAGATGTGCACAGTTAACCCAAGGGTCTCTAGGATGTCATGAACTTCACAGTCGTATCTCCCTCTACCAGAACTGCCCAGGTCAGGAGTGTGAGGGAGGGGCCAGTGTCTCTAAACTTAAACAGACACTCCTACGGGTCCTGGCAGAGCATTGCTGAGCCCCACATGTTCCTTAGATAAATCCAAATGTGATGCACTTGGAGGGCTAGGATGCACTTCTGACCTGCAAGGTGCTGATTGTAAATTTCCTTCATTCCATGCCATTCATTCCACCCTCTTTTACCATCAGGATTTTAAAACCCTATTCGTGATGAGTCTCTTCAATCAGCCAGTCATGCTAACTGCTACAGCAAGCCCATGCTCCTTCTCCAGAGCAAACAAACATCCACCACTCAGTTTTTTTTCAGAATGAAAGTTTTTCTCGTGTATTTCCCATATTCCTAGCGACTGAGTATCTGCATAATCAGTGGTATCCGCATGAAGAAATGGGGTTCTTGAGGGTAGCCCTACACTGGAGCAAAGCACATGACTGGTATCATTCACTGACAACAAAGGAACCTAAACTTAATTAGAGAAGCTGCTTGCGCCTCAGTTTCCCTATGGCAGCAGGTCTCAAAGTGTGGTCCAGACACTCCTGGTAGCCCCAAGACCCTATCAGGAGAGCCATGTGTTAAAACTATTTTCCTAGGAAGGTCTAAAGCCTAAGGTCTACTAAGGTCTACTGAGATGGTCTATGCTTTTTTCCCCCCTCTCGTTCTCTTACAGGTATATGTGAAGTTTTTCCAGTGGCTTCCTGTTGGATGATGACATCACCTGACAGCTAACTGGGATGTGTGCATGTGCTTGTGTTTTTAAAATCTTGCTCAGTTCTTGTTTCAACGGCAATAAATGGAGGTGGACTTAATCGACATACGTAAAAGCTCTTTAGGGTCCTCATAATTTTCAAGATTGTAAAGGGGTCCCAAGACCAAGAAGTCTGGGAGCCACTGTCCTACAGTAACAATGCTGGCCACACTTTTACATCACCAAAAGCAGGCAGTGGAGGGAAAATATTTGGAAGAACTTTCTGAGAGGTAGAGTAAGTTACTGAGTATAAAAATAAGTACATTTTCAGAGTTTTATAACAGGAGTGTCACTGTGACATTTTAGCTGCAAAATGTTCTCTAGGTTCTTCTAGGTGGGGAAAGAAAGAAGTCTAGAAAAAATAGCAGAAGTATTAATATTTTCAATAAAAGTAATACATAATAAACACAATAATGCTTCTTTGGAGGCTTACTGATGATCGATTTGTCCTTGGACTAGCTTCACCTCAACATCCCCAACCTGTCAAAAACTGGTTCCATTTGTTTGCATCTCTGAGAGGGTCCAAGGTGTGCAAAATAATTAGAGGCACAGGGACTGCGAGCGCATATGTATTTTTTGTGGAGAGAGAAGGGAGAGCATCTGAAGCTTGTCATTTTTAATTTAACTGCAATTCTGAGATTATCAGTGGATTTCAATTACCCATGCTATAGAATCAGGATGTGATTAGCAACTAGAAGCACTTTTTAAAACATCTAAACAACATCACTGTCTAAAATAAGCAGATGAAAGACCTCATTCTTTCCAGCTTTAACACTAATCCTTCTATCACCTCTGATTTGCCCTTTTTAAATTTCTTTAAATCCTTTTTTCTCCCCCTCACATAACATTGATGCTATTTTCTCTGCCCTCCACCCCTACCCAGACACGGAGGTGTTCTGAACACAAGGCACCATTCACTTCCCCAGCGTACCCAGAAAAGGCAGATGATAATTGCCTGTATTTTGCAAATGGAACATATCAGAAGATAATAATGATGAAATAATACCAACATGGCCAATTGGAAGCCAGACTCAAGCCAAGATGGTTCACACCCATACGAGAGCACTGTGCAAGCTGGTGGGTACGGAAAGAGGTGGTGAAGGACATGCTGAGATCCTTTAAGAGGAAGAGACAATACCTGCTTTTTGCAATAACTGTTTCTAGAAATTGCCTCCCCCCAACTCCCATGTCAAAGGACTTGAAATTTTTAATTAATATAATAATAGTAAGAGTGATCAGAAAACAATAGTAATAATAGTAATGATGGTAAGTAATTCACGGAGAGGTCGATAACATGTCACTAACAAGGAAAGTTTTACCAGTTCAAGGCTGGGGCAGGTAAATAATGGAACATGAACCACCATCTTAAGCCTGGCCACTTCTCTACAGCCTGCTTCCATCTTCTGTGCTATAAATAATTCAGAGTTTTCTTTTTTCTTAAATATCACAAAACCAAGTTGGAATCTTTATGTGAAGGATTCTGCTGTGTCCCTCTCTCCCTCCTCCTCTCCCTCCCTAGCCAGCCCAGGCAACTCCCCAGAGAACGACCCCTCAAGCTTTAACATTTATTCTTTGACATTTCAGACTATTTGTTAGGCAGAGCTGCCTTCTTGAGATCAAAGTCGGAAAATCTTGCTGAGAACTCCCGCTTGGCCCTGTCCAACTGTGACAGAGAGGGTCTATTAACCCCCAAGCATCTGCTTCCTTCCTCATCCAGAGAAATCCACCGAGCCTCATGCAAAAGGGCAGCCATCTCTTGCTCTCTCGCTCTCCCTCTCAATTCCCTCCCCTTGCTTTCAAGCCCCCCGGCATTTCAGTAGGGGGCAAAGGTATTCTTCACATGTGATACATCAAGACACTCAGCAGAGAGAGGTGACCCCAAAAACCAAAGGATGTCCCCGACCAGGAGACAATAATGACTCATGGGAATATGGCATATGGTTAGGTAGAGTCTTTTATCTGAGGATTAGCAAGTTTAGAGACAAATATGGAACATGGAAAGGGAACTTACCCCAAGTCATTTTACTAGTGGAAGACTGAGATTGAACTCCAGATCTTCAGTTCTATGTATGCCCCCTAGATGATGTCACCTCCACCAGCCTGGGAGTGTGGCCAGGGTTAGTCTGAAACTCTTATGTGAAATGACTTACCATTTTCTTCTGAGATACCACAGTGACGGTTTCCTGCTCTTCACAACAGTACCCATCCACCAGCTCCCAGAATCATTTCTGCCTCTATGCAGGGCAGAGGGCAGAAGCAGGGACTGAGTCTACAGCTGAGCAAAGGTACTGGAGTGTGGTCGTTCATCTTGATATAAGGTCAGTGGTGGATTAACATCCTACTTCAATATTTAAGAGAAAAAGCTCGGGCTGCACCATAACCCAGTGTTACCTAAAGTGTGTGTGTTAGTCTGTCGATAGGTATTAAGAGAAGTCTATGTTCAATTAGATTGGAAAAGTGGCAGGATAAAAGGTTTATTTAAAGGAGGACTTCTCAGAGCCTTTAATATCCTAATATGTGTTGTGAATCTATGAGAGATTGGCTACACCATGCAACATTCTCCAAAGTTATTTGATGGGATCTTAGGGAAGCCTTGTTGCAGCCAATGGAAAGGAGAGCACTTGATCCTGACAACATTGTTTATTACATCATTTATGTGATAACTGGAGTAAAAGGAAAAGGTTTCTCTGAAAGTTGAGGACTCAAATTATGAGAGAGCCATATTGCAGAAACTGAAGCTTTGTCCAGAAAACTAATCAATTCACAGGAGACAATAGTTGGTCAAGTGACTAACCCCCTAAAGCTACTAAGATGGCCAAAAACACCATCCTGAAAATGCACAGTGAGTTATTCTGGTCTTCTTCACGAGGAGATTGGCCATTTGGTGTCAGAGGTAACTAGTGGCAACTGCTTGTTATGGTACCAAAATGCCAAACCGACAGCCATAAAGATGGAAGGATTCCATGAGTCATTCAAACATGGACTCAGAATTTAAATTCTCCCAAGAAGGATATTCTCAGAATCTAGTCTATATTTGTGAAGCCTTCTCTGCCCCCACTGACTGTGGGAAAGAACGGACTCAAGTTCTCACTGGCTCCGTGCGGCATCTGGCTTCCTCTGAAGTGAAACGCTTCAGTCCCAAGCTGTGGCCCTCAGATAAGAACTGCCAGAGTCACAGGTGCTGGATGTGATCTCTTGGCCAAACTGAACTTACAAAGACTGTGGCTCATGACAAAAATTTCTGTGAGATTTCCCCTCAGGCTCCCTGTTATGTGAGTTTTCCCTCAGAACTAATAGCAAGAAAAGGCTAACTCTTTGGTGTATATAGAATAGAAAGGCTGGACTCAGCATCTAGCCTGCATTCTGGAATGTTCTTTCTCACCGAGACTGTCTGAAGGAGGGACTGGGAGCAGCACCCACATTTGTTGGTCCATGGGACACAGGCTTTAGGACTTGCCCGTTCTTGACTTTGGCAGCAGAAGGGCAGATCTTGGGGACAACTTGTCCAGCCTGATAAAGATGAGTGACAGGAGTCTTGCAGGTCCAGAGGTCTCCTGTGTCAGGGATCTAAACCTTCTCAATTTCAAACTCAAGGACTTTCCATGGTATGTGTTCCCGGTACCCCCGAGAACCTTGGCCGTGTGAAGTAAGTATTTCCCCAGGCCTGTGCAGCCGATTAGAGAGCCACATCACAGACTACAGACAAGTCCCCTTCCAAATAGATACCTGTGACCCCTTCCCACAGCCCCACACCCTCTCTTTCCCCGGAGAAGTCCATGTGAGAGCCAGGATAGCATGACCTTTGGCCAAAGGCTGTCGCAAACCTTGCAGAGTAAAAAGCACATGGTGTTGCCATTTCAAAACAACATCCCAAAATCCAAAACAGACGAAAGCTGGTGTGAGCTTCAGAGTAAAAGGAGGTGGCATTTCAGAGCTCTGTAAAGGAAGTGTCACCCACCCATATTTGACAGCAATAAATCACCTTTCCGTGGAAAGGTCTCTGCTCTTCTCACTGCAGAACTAACTTGGGGACAAAGGAGGGAAGCCCGTGTCTTTTTAAGGGAGCTAGGCCCATAGCTCCAGGGAAGTCCCCAAAGGCAGAACGCCGGCTTCATGCTGCGGCTGTGATAACAGCTCGCGGACAGCAGGAACTGAGGAGGGAAGATGGCCATGAAGATAGGCTGGGTGTCACTACTAGCCACCAAGGCCTCAGGCATTACTTACCATCGTCAGGCTTGGCCGGGGGAGGGCAGGGGTATCTGAGCTGACGTGACGCTCCACCCCCCCAAACTGTGATGAAGCCACAGACCAGACAGCACCTCCCTGCAACTCATTCATACCTTCGGCTGGCTCACTGCTTGGTCTTCAAACCCTTTCCATTGCTGAGTGGAGAGTGTTGACCATCCCTCCAAACCCTCAGATATCACTGACGCTGCTGTGACAGGGGTGCAGGGTGTGAACTGGTCTGACAGGGGTGCTGGGTGTGAACTGGTCTGAGAGGGTGTGGGGTATGAACTGGTCTGATGGGTGCTGGGTGTGAACTTCTCTGACAGGGTGTGGGGTGTGAACTCTGACAGAAGTGCTGAGTGTGAACTGCTCTGACAGGGGTGCTGAGTGTGAACTCCTCTGACGGGTGCTGGGTGTGAACTGGTCTGACAGGGGTGCTGGGTGTGAACTGGTCTGACAGGGGTGTGGTGTGAACTGGTCTGACAGGGGTGCTGGGTGTGAACTCCTCTGACAGGGCTGCGGTGTGTGAATTGCTCTGGGCTGCAGGGTGTGAACTGGTCTGACAGGGCTGCAGGGTGTGAACTCCTCTGACAGGGCTGTGGAGTGGGAACTGCTCTGACAAGGGTGCGGGGTGTGAACTGGTCTGATAGGGGTGTGAGGTATGGGGTTGCTCAGCATCTCTGCCTCTTGCAAGAGCCAAGCCTGGTTCCCATTATGCCATGTACCCCTCTGTGGGCTCTTAGCCAAGTCAAATTTCTCTACATCAGAAAGGCCTCTGGCAGCTCCTGTTTGCAGAGAGGGTCCTGGGAAAACACCATGATGCTGAGCAGCTCAGGGTGGCCTCTGGTACTGTGCAGAGAGCTCACATGTCTCTGGTTTTCTAGATTTCAGAAGTGTCACCAAAGCCCTCAGCCGCGACCCCTCTACAGCGCTGGCTCTTCTCTAGGAACTGGGGAATCCTGCCTCTCCTCTCTCCCCCACATAGTCCCAAATTCGTTCCCAGAGTGCACCTGCACGGACTGAGCCTCGCCTTGGGTTGGAGGCCTTTGACACAGAATTGGAGCCAGCAGCATCCTGTATGTCCCTGCAGGATGTGGGATCCCCAGAGACCCTCCTGCCTGCCTGTCCTTGCCAAGGGTAGCCAGCGGGCCTCATTCAAGGCCAGTCCTGACACTCCCTCATCCGCCCCAGCTCTCACCGTCCTCCACCCCACCGCGGAGCACACAGAACACTCGTGCCACACCCAGGTATCTCGTGATGGAGGGGCAGTGTCCTGATGGACAGGGACAAAAGTACAGAGAGGCCTCAGACCTCATGCCCCATGCAGAAATCTCCCCGAGCGAGCAGAGCGTCAACTCCAAGGAGGCCCCTGGGTTCCCGGATGTACCACCCACCGCGCAGGAAGAATTGGGATTAAAATCCTACCTAAATGGATCTGAGAATCCTGATGGAATTTTGGAACAAGCCCCCCCCCTCCCAAAAACCAAACAGGGGACCCTTATCTCTTGCCAGCAAACACATCTTCTTCGACTCACTTTGGGGTTCACATGGGGTTGAACAGGGAATCTCACTTGGCTCTGAGAGTGGTATTCTCAGACCCAGGCCGAGGTTTTGTGGAAGGTGGGAAGTCCGGGGGGTGGTCACGGGATTTCTGATGGCGAAGGGCAGAGCCAGGGCCACTCCAGGCAAATGCAGGCTGCAGCAGCTTTGCCCATATCGGCCCCATGGAAGAATGGAGAGGGTGAGCCCCAGGCCCCGTGGGCAATCTGGCTTCAAACCAGGCTCCTGCGGCTCCTTTGCTCCCGGCTGCCCCACCACCTTCTCCGCTGTCACACATCAGAGTTTCCCTCCATTCCTGTCCTTCCCAGAGGGGCCCCAGAGAAGCCTGCATCCCTACCCCCACCACCCCTCTCCTCCTCCCCTCATTTCTCTCTCCCTTCCGGAACCACGCCAACAGCAATGCAGGAGTCTACCCGGAGCTCAGTCCCCACACACTGAAGAACGAAGGCCCCCTTCCTGATCCGTGTCTGGCAGAGCTCAGCACCAGAACCCTCCTACATCGACCTGCCCACTCTCGTCCCGCCTCCGTGCCACCAAACCGCCTCCTGCCCCTCACTACTTGTGTCGGAGATGCGTGAACCACCATTCATGCCTGGGCTTGGCCTGTGGAAACCGGGACCCAGGCAGGAGAGGCATCCAGCCACAGTCACACCAGTGCTGAGGTCACACCTGTGGCTGAGAGTTGGCGATGAGGGCGTGGCGGCCGTGAGCTTGGCTGCGGAAGGAATTCCCACACAAGAGGGAAGAGCCAGGGCAGCCCAGAGGGCAGATTCTTGGCTTCCACATTACACATGCTTAGCGTGGGTTCTTTTCCTGGGTAAGAAGCACGTGGCTGGGTTTCGACACACCGGGAGGTCTTTCCAATGGGGCAAGAAAGTTTGAATATGGATGGATGGGAGGAATCAGGCAAGGATCTTCCTTCCACCACCTTCCTGTCCGAAGCTGCCCACACTTGCCCAGACATGGTGGGCCTCACCCAACAAGCCCTCCCCCAACATCAAAGATGCTACCATGGTCTGCCTGGGAATCTTGCTCACCACAAGCCAGATAATTCACCTTAGACCTAAGACCCACCACACTTTCAGGTGCCCAGGGTCATGAAACGCTAGAATAGAATGAAGAAGAAAACATTGCAGACCTTGGGTGGTGACCAAAGGAGGTTAGGGGGGAAGGTATCAGGCCTTGGAGAGCCCTGGAAAACTTGTTTGCCTTGGGAGGGGTGGGTGTGCAGCCCCCCCAGACTGCAGCCTTCCAGAAGCAGAAGATAGGCTGCTTTGTGGAGCACATGGTGAAGTCCAGGAGACCTCTTGGCAGCCCTGGTTCTGCAGGTCACAAGCTGTGAAAACCAGGGCTGGTTACTTTCTGAGGGTCCGCTTCCTCCTGGGTCAAAGGTGCCTGGCTTTGAGCAGGTCTGCGTGAGGGACTTCATGGCTGTTGTCAGTGTCCCACAGGTGGGCCCCTTCTTGGGTGCTTGGGAACCAGTTCCAGGGTCTGGCCATGGAACCCTGGTGAAAAGCTCTCGTCCTTCCTAGAGCAGGTCCCTGGAAGGCTCTACCCCTGTCTTCGCCACTGTATTGAAGGATGCAGCAAGTTTCCCGCTCTCCAGGCTCGAGAGAGTAGGGTTCAGAACCAGCCTTCCTCAAACACCCCTTCCAGAAGGGTGTCCCATCCCACACCCGGCAGACACGCCGGCTTCCTGGCCTGAAAACCACTGTGTGAAACCCTCCGGGGGAGATTCCAAACCCAGAAGGTCTGGCTGGTCCCTGGAGCCTCCCTGCACAAAGCCAGTACCGGCAGCATCCTTCTGGGCTGAGCTGTGCTCTCCGGCTCTGCTCTGCGCCAGGTCTAACTGTCCCAGAGGCTCTAGCACTGGAATAAGGGCCTGGGACTTCGGGGCCCAGCAGCAAATCATGGAAAACAGAGTTCTGGACGTTAAACGCTGCTCTCTCTGGCTCTTCAGACCTTTCAGCTCTCCTCAGATCTCACTCACAGCACCAGGCCTGACCTTGTACTTCACAGGCAAAATAGGAGCCACCAGACAAGTCCTCGTGCCCTTTCCTCCCCCAACCCTCTAACCCCCACCTCTCCACGTGTCTCCTGCTGTGTTTCAGAGCCCTCCCTTCACAGGGATTGTGGGGCCCCTCCCTCTGAGCTGTGTCCTGTCCCTCCCCTCTTCTCAGGGGCCATTTCCATTCATCATCTTCTCTCCCAAAGATCCAAGGCTCCGTGCACTAGACTAAAACAAAGGTCAAATCTCTGTCTTGTTAAAAATGAGATTTTTTCCCCCCATGGTCCCAAAGACAGTCCCTCCCCTAGGGCATCCAAATCCCAGCCCTGGAACCACCAAGGACAGGAGAATGCGAAGCCGGGGCAATGGCCTCCCCAGGCCATTCTAGAGAGGAACTTCCATTCAGCGGAAGACTAGGGGGAGCTCAGACTCAATTTAAGTAGGAGATTAAGTCAATGAGAGTCAGGAGAAAAAGCACCACCCTAGTCTGACCACATCCCTGTTGGACCTGTGCCCTGAGCTCATGCACCTGCTCTACCTGGGTCACTGTTACCAGGAAGCGAGGCCCAGTGTAAGGTCCAGTCCCACCCAGGAACCCTTCCTCAGCCTTGTCCTCCACTCTTGCTCCAGGTGTTCTGAATACAGAGGCCCCTCTTCCTAGATGGAAGATGTGATAAGCTACGGAAGGCATGGCAACCCCTTCCAGCTGTGTCAGGGCCAGGAAGCTGGGGCACACAGCCGTGCCTGGCTCACCGACACATTCTACTCTCGGTAGGACCCCCATGACTGCCTCCCACTTTCCGCAGCCCACGTGGGCCCCATGGAAGAGTCCGACCCACCTGAGGGTGTGCGTGCAGATGTGTGGATGGGGTGTCCCTGAATGGTGAGCAGCCTGGCCTGTAAGCCCAGAGCCCAGTCCTCCTCTGGCCAAGGTCATGTCCGCAAGACACAGGGAAGGTGCAAACCAGTTCCATGCAAGGGAAAATCCTATCACCCTGCTGGTGCGAGGGTCCTTCAGTTCTACTCCCCAAATCTATTACACATCAGCTCTGAAGGAAGGATCTTGGTAAGCCTTGGTGGCTCAGGTAACAGAACAGTCCCAAGGCCACCAAGGAGGGGAGGGTCTCAGTGGCCTGAGCAGTGTCTGGAGGAGTCCGGTTTGAACCTTGCTTCCACCTCTTGTGCTGTGTGACCCTGGGTGAATCGCTCAACCTCTCTGTACCTCTAATTCTTCCTCAATAGGCTGAGGAAACACTTCATTAGATGGACTTGACCTATTTGGAGGAGTCTCAATGAAAACAACCAAAGTGATAGATTGCAAACACTTCTGTAAACAGGACTGAAGCTACGAAGCTTCTTTAAAGGAGTAACAGTAAAATAGGTGGGGGGGGAATGTGGGAATTTCTGGATCTTTAATAGTCTTTGCAGAATTGCCAAATAAGAGGTCTGATGCAGTCATTTCATTAGAAAATAAAGTGTTTATTAAGAAACTATACACTGAACACTCCTATAAGTCTCTGTGGAAATACAACGCCCCATTGTCATAGCACAAGGTGAGAAAATGGCAGAATAAAAGATGCTGGGGTGGATGGAGCCTGGCAGGCTGGAAATGAGGTAATGATTTACAATAATTAAAAAACATCGTCCTCAAGCTTACTCCTTAAAGCCACACTCGGGAGGAGGCCTTGGCCCAGAGGGTCAGCGGGACATGATGGGGAAGAGCCTGACAGGAAGCGTCAGTGGGGAGGGTATCGGGAAGCTGGCAGGAGCTGGAAAAACACGTATCTCAAGGCCCTGGAGGAAACCTGAACCCCCCACGGGATACGCTGGATGCTACAGTGTCTGGGAGGCCACCCCAGATACGGGCCAAGAACCCAGAAAGTAACCCCCGGGAGGCATCTGCAGGATCAGGCTGGGAACTCGGGCACAAAGAACCCCATCCATAGGAAGCAAAAAGGAAAACCTTCAGTGGGAATCTTAATTCCTGCATACATCTGCCAAAGGCAGAGAATCTATTCTCTGTTGCTGTGCATCACCGCCCCAAAACTTCAGGGGTGAAAAGCCACCACCATCTTGTCCTAAGAGCTCCCCACGGGAGACCCGCTGTTTCGTGCTCTCCACCAACCCCTCAAGGGGCAGCCGGTGCTGACTTCCCACAGTGGAGGCACCTGGGCCAACCAACATGGCAGCTAGTCTGGGAGAGGTTCAGGCTCTACCACAATGTCTTTCCTATCAGAGCTGGGGGAAGGCATCCCTTTCCCTTTCCCTCTCCCGCTCCCGAGTGGGTCAAGCTGAAAATGGCAGGGGGTGGGGGGAAACAAACCCCCTCTTTGGGAGAGAGTGGCCACGGAGTAAGGCATGAGTCAAAGCAAGCAAAGTAAACACATATATTGACCAGAGAACAGGAGGACACTTCCACTGGTGCCATGAGAGGGGCTGGAGGAAGCCAAGTTTTCCTTCTCTTCCCCTTCAGTTCATCTTGGCCTTGAAATGGTGATTCCACTGGGTTCCGAAAGTTCTCAGAGTCAAGAGTAAGTGAAAGTGGGGGTAGAGAGCCAATCCTGGGATCAGGGACTCGGAGGAAGGGCCTTGGCCCCTGACTCCCTCGGTCCCTTGTGGTAGGACGGCCAATGGATGGGCAAAGCCTCCTCCAGCAAAAGCTCGTCTGGACTGCAGATCTAGGGGCCAAGGAGTTTTCTAGTATCACACTCACTGTGAGCCATTCCAGAAAGAAGAGGAAGGTAGGGGAAAAGGTGTCCAAAAAACGTATTGGTTTTTTTCCACCAAAGTAAACCAAAAAAAACAAAAAAACAAACGAACAACCCAAAACCACAAAAAATATATAGATAGATAGAAAATGATTGGTTTTCATTCTTTCCTCTGAGACCTAATCTGGCGCCAACACAGTGGGGCCTGGCTCCCTCTCTCTCAGCGCGTGGTCTCCACCTCTGCTTAGCTGCTCTTCCCCACCGGAGGCTGCAGGGCGATGAGGTCACTAAGGACAGCCTGGTATCCTAGGGAGACCCACTTTCCAAGCAGGGTAACTGAGGCCGGAGCACGGCTGGGCTTCCGTCAGGCTTTCTCATGTTGGCTGAGTTGTTTTTGTAAAGCAAGAGGATGGCTAGTGTGTTTAAAAGATGGTTCTTGGTGCACAGGTTTTTAATTCTCTTTATCGGCTCTAAAGATGGTGGCAGGAGCTGCCCCGGAGGCCGGGGAAAAAAGGAGCACAGTGATGACTGAGGGAAAGGGCCACCCTGCCAGTGGCAGATGGGGAGGACACCCATCTCGGTGGCAGTCAAGGGTGCAGCGGCACTGGCGGCTCATGCGGTTTCTACTTAGCATCCCCGGATCCAAAGAGAACAGCGCCTAGAGCTTCCCACCTCTCAGAGGGCCCAGCCTACCAAGGTGACATCAAAACAGGGAGGCTTAAAAGGAGTTTTTTTTAAAAGCCATGACGTCCTTTGCTGAAATAAGCACTGACATCCTCAACATAGATGCCATGGTTAAGAGGCTTGGAATGTCCGGGAAGGCTTATTGGATTCAACATAATTTCTCTGAAACCTATAAAAAACAAAAACAAAAGAACAGAAAAACAGAAAAAAGCAAAATAAAGTAAAAACCAAAACCCCCAAAGAAGACCAAAACTAGGAGGGGAAACGGAGAGGGAGCTTGAAAGGGGGCAGGGGGAAAGAACGGGAGATATGGATACAGATCTATTGGAAACCCCATCAAATGAATTGTCAGCAAACGGGCTGGAGAGGAGCAGGGGATTAACTTAAAACCAAGCATGGTCAGAGAAACAGGAAACACTCCATTTGGCTGTGGCCTCCCGGAACCGAGGAAGGGAAGGGAGCAAGACACTGGGGGGTGGGGGGGCTGGGGGGGGGCTTGGATTGTCTCAGAAGAGCAGAACCAGCCTCATCTCAGGAAGGGGCACAGCCACTAGGGTCACTGGGGTTGGGAGAAAGAGGTGGGAGGGAATGAGTTCTCAGAACTTGCGTTGTTAAGGGACCAGAGGGCCACTTCTAACCCTAGGAGCTGGAATTCTATAGACTCCCATGACCATACCTGCAGGGGGTGGGGGGTGGGGGGTGAGGGGTGGGGTGGGGGAGCAGACACTATTCTTCCAAGCCTGCCAGCTCTCTCTCATTGACTTTTGGTCTCATTTCACCAGCTCAGTGGGAAATTTAGAAAACAATGGCTGCTCTTGCAGCCTTAGTGTAATTCCAAGTCTTCTAGAGGATCAAAATGTCCTGGAGGCATGACAATGGTGGCCACTTGCATGACAGCTCAGCTCCTTTCTGGCCACACTGCCATGGACTGAATTAGGATGTCCAGAGATGTGGGTGCTCCTGATCAAATCTCCAGATGGTGGCTTCTCAATCCACCCTGGATTATAATAATGTCTGTGAAATAATGTCTGTCCAGTGTGTGTGTGTATGTGTGTGTGCGCATGCACGTGCATGAGAGCAAGCCTATCTTTTCATGAAAGCTATGGGCAGGTATGTGAAGGGCACAGCGGACAGCCGGAGGTTGGGGATGGGATGGGGACAAACTGAGTTGGTTACATTGAGACTCTCCTCTCCTCATTCCTGAATCACATGATGCTCAAAACACAGTTGAGTAATCTGGACATTGGGCGCCCTCCATCTGCAGGGAGCAGGGTCAGATTAGTGAAGATAGACAGAAGCGTCCTTGTCCATGGTGTCATGTTTACAGAGAGGTTCAGCTTCAGGATGAGAGGTTTCTGTGATAGCTTCTCTGTGCTAACCAGGGATGAGGGCTCTCTTGGGTCTGAGGTAGAAGGAAAGGCACTGGTCTGGGCAGCCTGCCTAGGAGGTATGGAACTGGGACACCACTGTTCCTTCTCGAGGTTGTGGTCCTTCTCTTGCTTCTCCCATACCCTTTGCCTCAATCCTATGACATGGCCTCCCTGGAAGACTCCTCTGACCTAAGGGATTTTTAGGGCCAATCCCACACTGGACACCTAGTCATCCCCCAGTCCTCTGGGACATATTGGAGACTCCACGAGGTCTTAAGACCTGAAGAATCAAAATCGGTTGGGGGAGGGGTCTGTACTGCATACAAAGACGTCAAAGGAGGTAACTCACCATGTGACCTTGGGTAAGACACTTCCCCACTCTGGACCTCAGGCTCCTCATATATATAGTGAGTTGATGAGACTAGATGATCTCTATTGTCCTTCAAGTTTAATATCCCATGATTGTCTATGTTTGAAAAGACCCCTGGCAGAAGAGGCAGATACGGGGGAATTAATGGTCAGTATTGAGCCCCAAGCGCAGAAACACGGGGAAGTATTTTTCAAGTGCACAATGCCAGAAGCAGACGCCAGTTGTCCCATGCTTCATGGTCAATGCTGCTCTACCTACAGGGGCACCTGCTTTATCTCATGCAGAAAGTCCACACACACTGTCCCCAGAGCATCACACAGTGGCAGTAAAGCACCACCAGGGAGTCAGGAATGACTTGCCATCCCCATGAATTCTGTCCAACCCCTTCCCTGACATGCTTGGCTCTCCATCTTCCTCCTTGGGCTACAGCAACCTGAACTTGTGCCCATTATTACTTTTCTGGATGCCATTTCCAGGGCTGGAAGGGTGATTCTTATCACTTGGGCAATGATCCCACAAGTCCCAAGACCCTCTTTCTGTCCCTTTTCTAAGGAAAAAAAAATCCAGCTAATCTCAAAGAGGAAAACAACTCGATAAGGGAAAATGAAGAGGAGACGGGGCATTGGCGGGTGGAATGGCCAGTTTGGTCCCTCAACATATTTCTTGCTTGAGTTAAGGCATAAAAAGTTGGAACAGTAAATGCTGTTGGTTCAGTAGACCCAAGGATGACCACTCCTATGAAAGACTTATCATTATAGCTGGAGAGTGAAATCTCCATTGGAGGCCATGCAGCATCATGGGTCCTGGAAGGCTTCGTGTCGGATCCATTAAAGGAAGGGGCCAAGACTGCCTAAGCTTCTGCCAAGGTCCCTGAAGCTGCCTCCGTGAACATGAGCCTTTTCCCATATTAGCCGGGATCTGAAGTTTGTTTTCTCTGGAACTCTTTCCCAGGTGGAGCCTTTCCAAGATTCTAAGTGCTGAATCCTGATAGCATAGGAGGCACTGGTCCAAGATCCTGCATTCCTCCCCCTCTCTTGCTCTGAACAGTCCTGGAGCAGGAAGGAAAAAGCATCTGCTTGGGGGAGGGCAGGGGAAACCAGGACCACCGTGGACACTGACTGGGAAAAGCACAGATGGATGCAGGGATGGCCGAGGAGGGGCAAGCCCACCTCCAAAGAAGACTTTGCTCACCGTGCCCCATGGACCCCCCATGCTTCTAACCTTTTCCTCCATCTGGTGACAGCTTGACACAAAGTCGTGCAGCACAGAGTTCACTGTGGGTGCTCCATAACTCAGAACAGAGCCTGGTCTTCAGGGACTGTCTAGGTATAGGTTTCCTGAGAAGTGAGCCAGAGACTCTGGGAGAGTCTGGGGAAGGGAGGGGAGCTGGGAAGGCAGGCTGGGGGAGAAGGAGCGCTGGCACCCACGGTACTGGATGGAAGTACTGGAGCCAATCCCACCGAGCCAAAAGCAGGTCAAATCTTCAAGGGCAAGTGCTTCAGTATTCACTGCAGCAGAGAAGGCACAGTTCCGATGGCTGTGCAACAAACACAACAAACACAAAAGGGCCTAGACCTTCAAACCTCTCCATTTTTCTGACTGCCTCGCAGATCCCCATCATCTGTCCCTCTTTGTGGTCACCACAGCCCCACAGCTGACCCCTGGTCTCAGCAGCCTAGAGCCCCCAGCTTTCTGGCACCTGCCAGTGAGAACTCCCCCGTGTCTTCTCTGCCTACATACTTCTCACCTAGCTTCAGATTCTCAAGGCCTCCCTCTCTGTCCCTGTTTCTTCCTTTTGTTTTCTGACAGGATAATTTCATTACCTAACTCCATAACGTGGTTTAGGTTATGGCCTTGATAAAAGGCCCAATACCAAATGGAGCTCTATTGGATTATTTTCCAACATTTCCTCTTCAAATGTATTCGTTTGTCATCTTCAAGTTGCTACATCACATGAATGCTTAGCACTTACTTGAGAAAAGCACTTTATATTCAAGAGTGGGATGAAATACTCAGGGGTCCAGGGGCTGAGGTCATGGGTGCCTTCGTAGGAAACCAGAGGCCCAGAGCAATTCAGATCCTTGTCCAGAGAGAGAGCAGAAAGGGACAATAGGATAGAAGAAAGGGCCAGAGGCCTGCTCTGCACCATACCCCAGCCAGGAGGTATGCAGGAAGGCATGGATGAAGAAGGGAGCCACCAGCCCATGTCCAGCTGTAACAACCCTACCATCAGATGCATCACTGAGCACCTTGGCATGCAGAGATCTATGTAAGTTAGGGACAGCGCCAGGTCTTGCCTGCAGCTAATTCAGTATCGCCCAGTATCCTGAAAGGGCTGATATTATTAACTCCATTTTAAATGTGGGAAAACTAAGGCTCAACAGCATATTTAAAAAAACCAACCAACCGACCAACCAACCAACCAACCAACCAAGTTCACTTTGTGGCAGAATCTGATACCAACCCAAGCTCTATACCAAGTCCTTGTAACTATTATACTGAGCTCTACTCCAAAGTCCTTGTAACTACTTTCCAATATGACTTCCATTTGTTAAAAATTAATATTCAGGGAAAAGAGGCTGAATTGGAGGTCAAGGCAGCAGTGGTGGGGACATTCTCCAGGGGAGGCAGGACCTTTATATAAGGCTCCCCCAGATGGAGGGCTAGAGTCATCTTTCCTTACTAACAGCTTCCCTAGCCAGGGAGATGAGCATCCCCATGCCCGCCCCTGCCCTCCTCCAGCAGCTTCCTGGTCTAACCTTCCCCCAGGCTGCTTCATCTTCTGTGCTGCCCTTACAATAACACTTTGCATGGCCTGAAGGGACCTTCCAAGTAAGGAATCCCAAATTGTATCTACACATGGACACCATTTTGATGGCACTTCCGTTGAGTTTGGCTCAGGAAGAATGAAAAGTAAACCTGATCAAAGAGAGATGATAACGACTTTGGAGAGAAGAGAAGTTACCCAGAATATGGTCACACCCATAGAAAGAGTGTAGAATAGCTGAGAATTCCCCTAGGAAGCCAAGCATGGTGCCCAGAAGACCTCTCTTCCCAGCACCCTCCCCTAGGCCACCGTGTGAACAAGAGGGACAGGAAAGAGTGCATTATGGTAAAGAAAAGCTCCACCAAAGATATCTCTTGCTTCATTTCCTGCTTGTATGGGGCCAAGGAATAAAGGTCACCAGGGAGTCCCAGTGGTCCCTGGGACAGGACCTTTGCTCTAAACCTTTGGCTCCTGATGTGACTACTGCTCTGTTTTCGATCTAAGTTCTTTCTTCTGCCATTAGACGCAACACAAGGCTGCTAGCAATGACCCAGCTGGGTGAGACTTGAATGCTGGCCATGACATAGCTTATTTAAAATTCTCTTATCTCTTCTTCTTTTATTCTGAGGTTGAAAACCTAACCTATAGGCCATATGTGGCTCAGGGATATGTCTTTTTTCAGCACAATTTCTTTTTAAAATTTTAACTTAGTTGCCAACATTTAAAACTTGGGAGATTTTACATTTAAAATTTCCACATTTCTAGCTTCCCTTGAACATCCAAGAGTTCTGGCAATGCTCGGCCAGCTATTTCTGCACAGTGATAATCAGAGCAACATGGTTGCCACTCAATTTAGATAGGGCATGTGTTCTCTGCTTTTCCATGTACGCTACCACTCCCTATTATCGTCTACCTGGCCCCTTCCACTTACTTACAATACCTGCATGGTTTGTCTTAGAGTTTAAAACTTTACAATGAAGACAAAGCCAGCGCTAGGTTCTGGGCTGTGCATTGAAGGCCAGGCAACGCCATCTCAGCCCAGCCTTGCTGACTGGCCTTGTAATGACCAAACCCATGCTCCCTCTAGTCATGGTTAACAATTATAAAGAAGGGCCTCAACACCTACATCCAAGGGACAAACCTATCTGAGAAAGTAGAGAGAGTTCAGGAACTCAACCACATGGGTAAGAGGGCACTGCGTTTGGAAATAAAATTCCCAGTGAGAAAACATGCTGACGACCGTGTGCAACACTGTCTTTAGGGAGAAGGTGGCACTAGATTGTCACCACAGGCTGTGTGTTCCACATTGCTTACACGTAGAAGGCACCTGACCAAAGGCTGTCAAGTGCCAGCTATCAGGCCTCTTTTTACAGCCATTCTATTTCTTGGGACATGATTGTCCCAAGTATCCTCATATCCTGGCATTGACAAACATGCTACAAATGGTTCCACGGGATGCTGAAATGTACTTGGAACTGAAATGTCCCTCTTGTGTATTTCCTGGCTAAGAGCGTGGAACAGAAACCCAATATCAGTATGCAGTACCTCTTCTCACGCTGCTGCGCTACAACCTGGAAAATAAATGATGAGACTCCCCTGACTCATGTGCCACACCTGTTGTGTGCAGATGCTCCAAGGAAGGGGGCTGAGGCTGAATACACCCTAAATGTGATTTAGCCCATGGAATCATGCCCAAGGGAAGTCACGGCAGGAGGGCATCCACACCCAGGTGACATGTAAGGGCACGGAATACGGAGATCCTCAGATGACAGGAAGAGGGTAGCCCCCGAAGGAAGGCTGAATGCTCTTATGACACTTCCTGATGGGTATTTCCAAGGCTTGCACTCAGAAGTAGGAGGATGTGCTGGGGGGCACCACCCTTGGCATCAGGAAGACTGTCCCAACAATAAGCAGATCCTGGCTGAAAGGAATGAATGTTAGTCCCAGAGAAAGGGAAATTCATTCCACTCTATGATGTGGATGAAGTGACCTTTTAAAACCAAAATACTCCATAAGCCATGGAGTAAAATTAGTCATGTGTTCACCATTCTCAAAATTAACTTTATAAGGGACAATCTGAAACACCAGAACATCTCCTCTTCTTGTTTAGCTAAGAGGAGAGGGAGCCTCAGGTGTTGAGAACCTTTATCTTCATCCCCCCAGCCACTCCCTGAACTTCAAGATGCCTGTCTTTCTATTCAGCTTCCTTTTTCCCTTTCTTGATTCTTATTATTCTTTTCAAACCTTTGAAATATTCATGAAGTATAGAGAACAGCAAAACTATGTGCCCACCACCCAGTATTAACAACTTACAATATTCTGATATCTTCTTCCCAAATTTTGAGAGAAATCATACATTACAGCCATAGTTGTAAACCCAAATGAGTCTGTCCAAGATCCTGTTCCTGTGTTTATCCCAAATCAGAATTAACCACTTCCTGGAAATAGGAGATTATCATTTCTAAGCACCTTTGAATAATTTTGCTGCCTAGGTATATACCAATAAGCAAATCACAACATTATTTTGCCTAAACAAGGGATGTTTTCCAGATTTATCTATGCTGACCTTTGTTGATTCATGTAGCTCTCATTAATTTTAACTGATGTAGTCTTACATGCAAGCGTACTACAAATCATTTACCAGTTCTATCAACCACCATTTGTTTCCATTTTGTCATTATTAAAAAAAAAGTTGCAATAAATATTATCACACAAGTCTCTTCATGTGAGTGTGGGAGTTTCTCTAGAGTAGCGGTTGGCAAACTTTTCCTACATAAAGACAATGAATATTTTAGGCTTTATACAAATCATCAAATCTGTTGCCACTACTAAATTCTGCCATTGTAGTCTAAAAGCAAGCCATAGACAACACATAAATAAATAACCATGTTCCAATAAAACTTTATTTACAAAAACAGATGGGAGCTGCCTTTGGCCCTTGGCCCAAAGGACACCATTTGCTGACGTCTACTCTAGAGGTTTGTTACTCAAAGTGTGGGCATGTGGACCACCAGTGGCAGTGGCAGCAGCAGCAGTGGCAGCTGGGAGTTTCGTAAAAATGGAAAATCTGGCATCCCACTAAATCAACATCAGGTGATATGTGTGCAAAAAAATGTTTGAGAAGAATGGCTGGAGAGGATCTCCTTATAACTTAGAGTACATAAATCCTTCAGTGTGTTCTTTAATGTTTCCCCAAAGTGCTAGGACTCCTATTTCTATCATCACTAAATGGGTGAACGTCTTGCCCTATATCCCTATATCAGATATTATATTATACGTGGTAGATGTCATCTCCTTATATTTCAAGGTGTGTCTTCCTGATTACTTCTGAGGTTGTGTTCTTGTCTTAGCTGGAGTTTCCTGATCTGTGAACTGTCTATTCATAGCCTCTCCTCACTGTGCTTGTGTATCATATACAATGCGTGTGTAGATAGATATGTAAAGTATATATCTGTATCCATAGATACATAGATATGTGAAGTATGTATCTATATGTAATAGTTGTTGGTCTTTTTTATTTGTAGGCGCTTATTTATTTCTGTATGCAAATTCTCTGTTGGATACATGGGTTGGAATTATGTTCCTCTAGTCTATGGCTTGTCTTTTAACTTAGTATATGGAATCTTACATAGATTTGTTTTTAAACTGATATAGTCAAATGCACTAATCTTTCCCTTTATGATATTTATAATCTACTATTATATATATGCATAATATATATAATATGTAATGATTTGCAGTGACATATCAAAAATACACACATCTTTCCCTTTATGATATTTATAGTCTACTATATATATATATATAATATATACTGATTTGCAGTGACATATCAAAAATACACACACACCCACACATCTGTCTGTCTAGATTTATATAACTACCCACATATGCATGTATGTTTTCTGAGTAGTTAAAAAATATTATACTTTGACCTGTTTGTCTCTGCTGTCTTAATTTCTACAACTTTATAATGTCCTTTTGTCTACTACAACAAATCTCCTCAATCTTTATCTTCTTTTTTTTAATACCTTAACTATTGTCTTTCATTCTTCCATATAAATTACAGAATAATCTTATCAAGCAAGTGCCTTCAAAATCCCTGCTGGGATTTTTAGTGACTGTATTTTACTTATAGAGTTGGGGGAGTATCAACAACTTATTATATTGGTTCTTCCTATTCATGATGAAGATATATGCTCCATTTACTGTTTTTCTATTATTAATAATGTTTTATATTTTACATAAAATCTTGCATATATTTGTGAGATTTATACTTTTTCAGAGCTTCATTTTTTTGTTTTATTCCATTTTTGCTATTGCAAATGTGATTTGTTTTCAGGTAAATTTTCTAATGGGAAAATTGATTCTAGAGAATATATTGATTTTTGTTTACTGATCTTGTATTTGGAATTGTGCTGAACTCTCCAGTTAGTTCTATACTTTTCTGATGTTCTCTGTAGGGTGATCATAGCATTCATGAGTAGGGTAATCATCAGTCTTTCTAATTCTTGTATTCCTTTTCTTGTCTTATTGCATTGGCTAAGATCACCAGAATACTGCTGAGTAAGTCATGATCACCAGCATCCTAATCATTACATTTTTTCCATGTGTTTCATGCTTTTCAATTATAGTTCATTTTAAGTAGAATTTTTTTTTCCTTTTCCTTTTTCATTCACCCATCATTGTCTAATGTTTTTGTTGTTACTGCTGTTCTTACTGTTGCTTCCACCTGGGCCCTTACAACATCAATTTTGAATTAGTCTTATGGTGAAAGCTTTGGGGCCCCTAGACAGTAGTAGTAGGTGTATAGCAGAACAGTCTTCGGATACTTGGGTAGCTTAATTCAGTTCATCATCTCAAAGGCTGCACCTTTATCCTCTCTCCCCCACTTCATAGGCTCAGTTTCCTGTGCTCCCATACAGGGGATGACAATATTATTTCATCAGTGTGAAAGTTTGTTCCAGCCCATGACTCCAAGCAGTTAGTCAAATCCCCTAATAATTTGGAACACTGTAGTTCTGCAGATCCCTTCAGAGCTAAATTCCCATGCCTACTTTCTGCCTCTAGACTTGAAGCCCAGCAAGAGAACGGCTGTAGCTCTGCTCATCATCTTTTATTTCTGTATTATTTCTGGTCTACAAGGTCATTTAATTTGTTGGGGGGGGACTAGGTATGTCTTTTTATGTTTTTATGTCACTGCTTTATGTTTTGAGCAAAGCATACACTAAAGCATAAACTCATTACACCATCTTGATCAGAACCCAATCATTTTTCTTTCTTTCCACATTAGAGAAAACATGTATTTTCCTTGTGTCCAAAGCTAATCATTTAAATGATGTCTTCAATCCTATCTCCAACTTCCATCTTAAATCACTTCCTATATGCGGCATCTTCCACCTCTCCTCTTTCTATTCCTCTTTTTGCAGAAATCTATATATAGTCACCTCTGTCTTTTGGTACATACACACCTATCAAACCCAGACTCACAACCAAGTAAATGATGGAGCAATGTCCTCCACTTTACCATACTATTTACTATCATTCCATATCCTTAGTTCTTTGGGGCACCAACATTTTGCATAACTTGATTCCAACTATAACTCTCACTGCCACAAGATCACTCATGCTTAACTTTCCATAATCTAAGTTCTATTCCTTTCAGAGAAACTACTCTCTTTTAAGGTCACCAATGATTACTCCACATCCAGATTTTCCCCATTCCTCTTTAGCTTGATCATACCACCCATGTGGCACCTTGACCACCCCATATTTCTTATGCCATTTACATTTACAACACTGTGCCACTTTGCTCATCTTCCTACTTTTCTAATCTCCTTCTTTCTCTTGGCTTCTCTTGGCTTCTTTCTCTTGACTTCTCTGTGGCTACAGTGGTTTTCCCATCCTCTAATCCCTGAGGACTCAAAGTGTCAGTTCTTAGGGGGCACCTGGGTGGGTCAGTTGGTTGAGTCTCCCATTCTTGTTTTCAGTTCAGGTCATGATCTCATGGTTTTGTGAGTTCAAGCCCTGTGTTGGGCTCTGCATTGGCAGCACTGAGCCTGCTTGGAATTCTCTGTCTCCTTCTCTCTCTCCCCCTCCCCCACTCACATGGTCTCTGTCTCTCTCAAACCAAACATTTTTCTTTTTAAAGTGTGGTTCATAGACCAGCAATAGCAGCATCACCTGAGAGTTTGCTAGAAATGAAAAATCTCAGGCTCTATTCCAAACCTGAGTCAGAATCTGCACTTAACTCCTTTGAAACCCAGGAAGGATGCACGTGCAACATCTCTCCCTATTTTCCCACCTGACAGATCAGAATTTTAGAGAATAGAAACCTTGTTTTTCAGAACCGTGTGGTATGACTCGTGTGTATGTGAATCTGTATAACAATATGCCACATTATTTTGAGGATCGACAATAGTATCTTGGCATTTGCAAGCCATTTCTCCTTCCAAAAACTTTAAATAATGATTATGTTAGCCTCAAAATATCTCTGTGAGGTAAGGAAAGAAAAAAAAAATTGTTATCTTAGCATCAATGCCTCCTACCCCTGACTTGAGTATGTAGCCCTCCCAGAAGCAAAGTCCTCAACTCTGTCTGGTACCCCAAGGTACCTGACTTTCCTCAGGGTCATGACCATATTGTTTAAGATCCAATGAGCAAAAAGCAAATGCCAGAGTCTAGCAGGAAATGTAATCAACAAAGTCCAAATCCCTGGGTGGTATCAATTGTAAGAAGATTATCTTAGAGTAGGGTATGGCTAATAGGATCAGGGGACTGGTGCATTCTAAATTTATAGCCCTAACAATTAAATAATATAAACTTGTGAGTTGTTTTTCTGGCTCTGAATTCCCATGATTAATGTTGATAAAGAAGATATTGAAGATGATAATGGAAGGGAAGATGAAAATAAGACAGAGAAGGGCTCCACTATACATCTGTATAAAGCAACAGTTCTTGAATTATCTTAGGACTCTCTTCAATTTCTGTAGTGTAAACATGTAGAAAAAGAGACATACAAAAAAGATGCATTCATTTTGGGCAGCAGAAGTATCACAATCTCCCTAAATACCCAAATTAACAGCAGCAGATATATGTTGTATGGGTCACAAAGCATCAGAACTTTGCAATGACAGACAACTGTGGTGGACACCAGCAAAGAAAAACTCAAATCCCTGCTTCCATTGTGCTCCAAATCTCTAAATTGCTGATGCATGCTGAGGATCACCAGTGCTCATGGGAAACTATGTTCAGAAGTGGAAAAAGGAAGTGGGAATACCAACTGAAGTCAGACATAATAGGGGCGGCTGGGCGATTCAGTCAGTTAAGCATCTGACTTTGGCTCAGGTCATGATCTTATGGTTTGTGGGTTCAAGCCCTGTATCAGGCTCTGTGCTGATAGGTCAGAGCCTGGAGCCTGCTTCGGATTCTGTATCTCTATCTCTCTCTCTGCCCCTCCCCTGCTTGTGCTCAGTCTCTCTCTCTCTCTCTCTCTCTCAAAAATAAATAAAACAGTAAAAAAAAAAAAAAAAAAAAAAAAAAAAAAAAAAAAAAAAAAAAAAAAAAGAAGACATGATTACTGCTCTAGACTAGAAGCTTAAAATCCGGTGTCAAATATGTGAGGGATACAACTTTTTAAACTTACCTAGCACTAATTTTCCAAATATCTGAGTATTAATCTTCCAGGAGTCAAAAAAGAGGGTGGGGGAGTGTACAGTCAACCGGACTCCTAAAACAAATGCTGAGATATGGGATATACTCTAGTGAGTGGCAAGAGAGAGGTACCTGCCTACAGCTGTGGGAGTTCAGTGAAGGAATGACACATGTGAAGGGAAAGAGGACGTAGTGTAGATGGTCACTAGGCAGAAATACAGTGCTGGGACGGGTATTCCAAATGATGGGAGCAGCTTAAGAAAAGTACAGCAAGTGGGAGATTATTAGGGACATATTGTATGTGCCCCCCCCCCCAAGTAACCCTAGCACTTCAGAATGTGACCTTATTTGGAAACAGAGTCTTTCAAGATGATCAAGCTAAAAAGGTAAGGTCATGAGGGCAGACCCTAATCCAATAGGACTGTGCCCTTATAAAAATGGGAAATTTGGAACACAGATAGACATCCACCACCCCACTGCCCCCCACACACAATACCATGTGAACAGGAAGGCAGAGATTAGGCTGATGTGTCTACAAGGAATGTCTGAGGGGATCAGCAAAGTACCTGAAGCCAGGAAAGAGGCATGGGACAAATCCTTTCCTAGTGTGTTCAGAGTGAGCGTGGTCCCAGCAACACCTTGGCCTTGGATTTCTGGCCCATGAGACAGTAAATCTTGTTCTAAGCTATCCAGTTGGTGGAACTGTGTTATGTAAGCCTTAGCAAACGGAGACAGAGATGTCCTTCCAGAAATGCAGAGAGTAGGATTCAGCTGGAACATACTCAGGAGTAAAGAGAAACGGGCACAAGATCAGCATGGGTAGTGGGAACCAGTACTGGGGACAACGTGGGAGTCACCTCAAACAATGGGACTTCAATAAGTGATGGTAGTGGGGCTGCATGGTGGGGAGAACGCAGAAGCAGGGACTGCTGTGAACTGATGACAGGAGCTGAAGACAGATGGACGGATAAATGAAGACAGACAGGTGATGTATCAATAGATACAGCACGGGAGGATTCATGGATAAGAGATTTGGATTAAATGATGTATCAGCTAATGACAATGGACCCTCCACTTAATGTTAAAAATCAATTTCCAAATGTGGAATTCTGTTTCTTACTTTCAAACCAATGTCACATGGTTTGGAGAGACCAAGCCTCCTTAAAGTCACAGGAGTCACACATCCGGGGAAAGCAGTATTTGGGGGAGCCCAGGGAGTCCCCGAGCAAGCAGACACACTCAGCCTGCAGGCACCAACTCAACATGATGGGGGTGTGGGGTGCTCCCACCTTTGAGACCTCGACCCTCATGAAAACCCTCCAGCCTTGGCTGAAACAGAAAGGAACCCCTGTCATAAAATCAGTGCCAGGAGACCAATGGGGCATTCCTAGAGGTCAACTACAGTGGGAGACTCATCCTCCTTGGAGCGGGTTGCATTTTCAATGAGGCTTTAAGGAGAAATAAGAATTCCCTGTGAGAAGATGGAAAGGAAGGTGATCCCCAGCAGAAAGAGCCATGTGAGGGATGGTCTTGGTAATGGCCTTAACCAGACTACATCTGAGGAAGTGCGAAGGGTTCTCATCAGGAAATAAATGGGAGATGATTAGCTCAGGGCAGTAGGAGCTTGGGTCATGGGGGAGCCTTGAAGGATTTGAAAGAAAGGATGGTCTGAGAGCAGATAAAGGTGAACAGAAGAGAGGATGGGTGGTGGTCGGCAGAAGAGGGCAGAGGCCAGCAAGCTTTTCCTGTCAAGGGCCAGATAGTAAATATTTCTGGCTTTACGGGTCTGTTGTAAGTACTCAACTCTGCCGTTGAGTGAAAGCAGCCACAGATGATGGGTAATGAATGAGTGTGGCTGTGTTCCCATAAATTTTATTTATGGACACTGAAATTTGAATTTCATATCATTTTCATGTGTTACGAAAGATGATTCTTCTTTTGATATTTTTCCAACCATTTAAAAATATAAAAAACTTTCTTAGCTCTTGTGCTGCACAGAAACAGGTGGTGGCCTAGATTGGACCTGCACACTGCCTAGTGTGTGGACCTCTGGGCTACAGGGGGAACCCATAGCAGGCTGGATGCCGGCAAATTGGGGGTCTGGGCAGGGCCCGGTCTCTCCAGTGGGACTGATAATACAGGAACAGTAGCAGTACTGGGGGCACCCGGAGAGGAGCAGGTGCAAGAGGGTAGGTGATCTTTCAGCTCACTCCTGCAACTCTTAAAGAGAGCGTGGCAACACTTAGAATAGGAATTAGAAACCTTATGCCCTTGACTTACCTTCGTCAGACCCGAGGCAAGACACCTGCCATTAAATGATGCTCTTCAAGCCATTGCATCGTGGCACACAGTGCCACGTTCTCAGAAGTGCACTTCACTCAGAGCAGGGCTGCTTTAGGTTTGATAAGATAAGTAAAAGAACAGAGACTAACGTTGGGGCAATTTATTTCAGAGGCTTTTGTGTATGTGGATGAATTCTTTGGGGGATTTCCCTCTGTCTATTATCCACTCCCCCCCACCCCCCAAGCACACTGGCTGCTTTAGCAGGCAGGACATGTCATTGCTATGCTCTATACCATTATCACAGTCAACTCATTCAATGCTTTAGTGGGCCCTGGTTCCTGTTCTTCGAAGGAGGATGAGAGTATCTTCCATGGTGGAAGCGCTAAGAGTAAAATACACCTGCCATGAATGGTTCACATCGCAACCCAGGAAAGGAGAATGAGCGCATCCTCAGTGTCCCTTCTGCTTCCGTGGTCAAGGTGTGGATCACACGCAGGGATATCAGCCCCCTGAGCTCAGTCTTTCCGCTGTGTAATGGGGGTAATTAGAATGGTGATGACCAATGGGTTACAGGTATGTATGTGAAGTACACAGTTCAGTGCTCGGCCACAATCAGCATGAATGAGATGCTAATTGCAAATGTGACCCACAGGCAATGTACAATGTCACAGCCATGCATGGCCTAAGAAGAGAGAAAAGGCAAGGATGTGCCTGCTTTGAACTATCTCTATTACCGAGTCCCCTAAACCTACAAATCCTTTAAACTCTCTAGGCAGTGAGAGTGTGATTATATTCTTATCATTCTGGGTGACCCTTCTCAGGTTGATTATCCCACTAAGTCAACAGTGCTGGAAGGTATTTCACCTGCAAATAGACACCCAGACAGACACACAGATAGCTAAGGGGTGCAAGTTTTATATGAATGCTTTGGGGCCTATCATGTGCTCTCAATTCAGAAAACACCCCCCCACTATTGTCACAGTAGACTCTCCCACATTACGTAACCACCAGGGCCCCCAAAGCATGTGAATGTGTGAACTGGTAGCAGACTGTGCAAATAATCATGTTTTTACCCACTGTAATGACCTCACTCTTCTCCAAGTATCAAGTATGACCAACTCTTACCTTCTTACAGTACTTTTCAATGGGTACATGTTCTTTCATGTCCAAGGAAAAGATAGAAAATTGGGGTACCTTTCCTGCATAAGACATCTGGGGTCACGGTTTCTCCAGAGATGTGCATTAAATATTTAGGTAAAACTGTACCCCTTCTGGACATGTGCAGAGACCCCAAAGCTCACATCACCCCAGGCAATCTGTGTGAGTGGCAATAAAATGAGAACTAGATGGCCTGGCCCTGAGGGAAAGGAAAGGGTCACTATCACTGTAAGCTTCCATTTTTTAACCTGTAAAACAGACGTAAGACTTGTATGCCTTCTCTTTCACCAGGCCATTCTGAACTTCAAGCAATGAAATGTGGGAATCTGCTTTGAAAGTTATGAGTGAAGGACTTCGTGGCCTCAATGCTATTAAATTTGGGGCCCAATAGCTCTCGATTGTGGAAGGCTATCCTCTGCATTGTAAGATGGTTAGCAGCATCAACTCTACCCACTAGATGCCAGTAGCACCTTCCACCCTGCGAGGACAACCAAGTATGTCTCCAGTCATTCTCATGCGTCCCCTAGGGAGCTGACTCACCCTGGATGAGAAAGGGTGCCACGTGCACTTCAGAAACTGGGGCATCAGGCCCCTTAATGCCACCCAGAGTTCCATCTTTCATCGTAACATATTCTGATGCTCCCCCAAAGACCAGGGACTGTTAACAAGGGCTGAGGATGTCGGAGCTGTGGGCAGTGTGGCCACGGACGCCTGGGCTGCATGAGCTATGGGGCAATGGACAAGCCAGCACAGTATTACCATGCAGTGGCCAGGTACACCAAGTTCCTGTGGGAGCCAGAGTGGCAAACAAGCCCTAGTGAACTTTACGAGTAAGTTTTTTACAGTCATAAAAGTTCATATTCTGGTGCATTTTTTAATCCATGTTAATGCACTGCCAACCATCCCTTATTAGACCATATTAAGGGGTTTTCAGTCACTTTTAATCAGAGTCATTCCTAGATGACCAGAAACAGAAACGAGAGAAACTTCAATAACCATGATGCTGGCCAAGAGTAATACAGATTTCATCTGAGCCATCGCCCACTCAGCAATCATGCTAATTAAAGGCCCCCAGAAGAGTCGAGATAAAAATGTCAAAGGAGATTTGTTCTGGACTTCAGTGATTTACTGCCTCACATGATCAAGTTCCAATAAGCCTGGGAAGGAAAGCCTGGGCAGAGGTGGGAGTAGGATGGGAAGGGCATTACTGGCAGAAGCTAACCAGCAAGGCCCCAGATGTGACGTATGGAGATGGCAGATGGCACTTTTATCGGGCCTCAACGATGGATTTCCCCAAAGCGCCCCCACCCACTTTTGCAGGTACTGCCTGGGTCTCCCCAGAGTAAGAGGAGCTTCCCATGGGTGCTTCTGAAGCTTTCTCTCTTCCACCTACCCCCCCACCCACGCTGTGAAGTGGGTTTGAGCATGAAGCCACTGACTTGCATCAAAGGATATTTTAACCAACATTCCCAAGAGGTGCACCATTGGATCTATTTTCAGGATGCTGGAGAGTGTAACTTTGCATCCCACACTCTGCTTTTTATGAGGTGCTGTGGGAGAAGCTTCTGTTAGCCCACAACATTTGGAAAAGTTATTCTTCCTCGGAACAACTGCCTGTAGTCTGTAATGTTTACCTCTGTGCTTTGGCCACTAGGATGCCCAGAGCCAAATCTGCAAGCCCCCTGCAGCAGCTCGCACTTAATAGTCAACTCTTGCCACTAGTTTTATGCCCTTACATGTATCCCCCCCCCCATTTCCAGATACTGTCTGTCATCCCCTTCATTCATCTTGTTTCACTGCTTGCATACATTTGTGGAAAACACCTCAAACACTTTTTGCAATGAGATGGGATGTAAATGAATAAATAACATGTAGATGTCTTCTTTTCTCTCATGTGAATTTCATTTCCTATGTGTTGGGCCATGTATTTATTTCCCTGGGAAGAATACAGTGGGCTCCATCACACAGGCTGCTATGGGCATGGGTTTGATGTATAGCTGAGGACACTGTTGAATTGGAAGAGTTTACCTCCAACATGACATATCTCTAAGACATGGGATAGCTCGTGCAATTCTGAATTCAAATAAGGAAGATGGCATTGCGACAGACAATAGCGGCTTCTTGGGAAATGCAATGACCCTCTCCAGAGAGGGAGAGGGAGGGAGGGAGCGAGGGAGGAAGGGGGAGTGGGAGAGGGAGAGATAGAGAGACAAAGAGAATGGGGGGTGGGGAAGGGAGAAGGGAGCTTCCATATGCATTATAATAAAATTTAATAGAACTAGACATGTTTCTACCACTTTCTGTGAGACTCTATGCAAAAATATTAATTGTAGGGGTTGGCTGGGTGGCTCGATCGCTCAAGTCATGATCTCAGTTTGTGGGTTCGAGCTCTGTTTCGGGCTCTGTGCTGACAGCTCAGAGCCTGGAGCCTGCTTCGGATTCTGTGTCTCCCTCTCTCTCTGACCCTCCCCAGCTCACATTCTGTGTGTCTTTCTCTCAAAAATAAATAAACATTTAAAAAATATATTCATTGCAATGCTGATCTTTATCAACTCCTGGCCTATAGACTAAGGGAGTCTGGCTTTTCAGAGCTCCAGCTTCTTGGTGTTATGATGGTCATATTCAAGTCATATGTGACTTATATATGCTTTCAGTTGCTCCCAATAGGAGCAGGATTCAGGCATAGGTAAGAGCTAATGGTCAGTGGATAAGTACCAGCATATTCATACCATTGTTAAAATGCTGAAGTACACCAGCACCAGTTGGCAACTAGCCATGCCCTTGAGTACCCAGACCCTCAACACGACGAAGCCAGCCCCTAGCCCCTCCTCTGAAAACCTCCATTATCTAGCTCAACAAGCAAGGTGCAGGCATCTGTTTGAGTTGGTAGGTTTGCTTTTTTTTTAATTTGTAAAAATCGATTCACAAGCCATAAAATTTACCATTTTAAAGTATGCAATCCAGTGGTTTTTAGTACATCCAAAAACTGTACGAGTATCACACCCTTATGTAATTCCTGAACATTTTTATAACCAGCCAACAAAACCATGCAGACCCATCAGCAGTCACTCCCCAACCCTCCCGCCTTCCTGCCCCCGGCCTCCACTTCTCTCTGTCCCATGAGATTTGTCTATTCTGGACAAATCCTATCAATGGAATCATGAAATATATAGCTTTTTTGTGTCTGGTCTCTTTTACTTTGCATAATGTTTTCAAGGTTCATCCATGTATCGGGACTGTGTGTATCACACGTTTCCAACTCTCTTGAGTAAATAACTAGAAGAGGAATTGGTGGGTAGATGGCAGCTCTGTGTTTAACATCCTGAGGAAACAACCAACTGTTTTCCAAAGTGATTGCACCATTGTTTCTCCCTACCAGCAGTATATGAATGTTCCAGTTTCTCCACATCTACTACAACTTCTTACTGTCCAACTTTTTGCGTATAGCCATCTTAATGGGTATGAAGTGATACCTCACTATGGTTTTGCATTTCCCTAATGGCTAATGATGTTGAGCCTCTTCTCATGGTCTTATTAGCCATTTGTATATCTTTGGAAAAGTATCTATTTCAATCATTTGCCTACTTTTCAACTGGTTACATGGTCTTTTTCTGAGTTGAAAATGTTCTTTATATATCCTGGACACAATTCCCTTATTAGGTATGTAATTTGCAAATATTTACTCCCATTCTGTATACTGTCTTTTCATTTTCTTGATGGCATCCTTAGAACCACAAAAGTTTTCCACCCTGATTAATTTCCATGTATGCATATTTTTTGTTTCTCATGCTTTTGATGTCCTATCTAAAAAGCCATTACCTCATCCAAGCCAATAGATATTTTTACCTATGTTATCTTCTAAGAGTGTAATAGTTTTAATTATTACATTTAGGTCTTAGTTCCATTTTCATGTTTGTGTATACTGTGTGGTAAGGGGTCCAACTTCATTCTTTTGCATGTGAATATCTACTTGTCCTGGCACCTTGCTGAAAAGATTATCTATCCCTGTGGAATGGTCTTGGAAACCTTGTTGAAAATCAACTGAACATATAGGTAAGGGTTTATTTCGAGTCTCTCACTTCTATTCCTCTGATGTATATGTTCATGCTTCTGCCAAGTCCCACACTATCTCAATTACTATAGATTTGTATCAAGTTTTGAAGTTGAAAAGTTTAGGTCCTCCAACTTCGTTATTTTTTAAGACTGTTTGGCTATTCTGGATCCCTTGAGTTCTAAGGGAATTTTAAGATTAGCATGTCAATTTCTGCAAAAGGCAGCCTGGAGTTTTGACAGAGATCATGTTGAATCTGTAAGTCAATTTGGAAGTATGGCCATCTTAACAACATCAAGTCTTCCAATCCATAAATATGTATCAGTTGTTAAATGAAAACAGTATTTGATAAAAATAAAGTTTATAAAGTATAAATATTTATGCATTGATACAAAAATGGCCCATGGGAGTTTGTGAACTCCTCATCATCGGAAGTATTTATGGAGAAGTCTTCATGAGAGTTATTCATAGAGAAAGCCATTGGTAGTAGAAAAAGGATTTCCTCTCTATGAAAAATACTGTTGCTTTCAAAGTGAAAATCTAAGAGCTGAGCAGTTTTCAATCTTCTCCACTCCTCAAGCCAATAAAGCACTCACGATCATACAGGAGAACTGGACCATCATAAAATCCCAAAGGACGGACATAAGTTCAATCAAGGATGGATAATGGAAGACCTTGTTCAAGACATTTCTTCCAGCAACCTGACTCTTCCTTCAAGGAAATGGTGAATCTGTTGATAGTGTTTATGTATGTGCCTCAAACTTTATGTCTGCTCATTGAGGGTTCTAGGAATTACAAGAAGGACAGGGGACTTCTATTTTAATCAATTTCCTCACCTACCAGGAACTACCAGTTGGAGAATCTTCAGGATCTCTGCTTTAATCATTAGATATTTGATCCTGGAGTAGCAAAGCAAGAGACAATTAGGTGTACAATCTCACTATTAACCTCGTGTTGAAATGGAGAGAAACAGCATTAAAAACCTGTGGCCCAACAGAAAACCTGTGATACTAGGTAAAAAAACAACTTCCTGGAAGCCAAGGGAAAACAAGACTCTTAAGAATCAAAATACCCAGGTCCTTAAAACCCAACAACAAAAAAATTAAAACAAGCATGACTAATCAGGTGAATCTCAGCCTATTATAACTAAGGTATGGATATATTAAAGAAAAAACAAAACCAAAAAGCATACTCCCCAAACTAAGAGAAGAAAAAAGATGCCTGGGAAGATTAGTAAGCAAGTCTAGGTGAAGGTCTATTTAGTGAATCTCAGAAACTCAAGTGTCATTTTAGAAAATCCTCTAAGGCCAGAAGAAGACTTTCAATCCATCAAGAGCAGCATGCCAGTATGTGAATCCTTAGTTCCACCCAATAATCACAGAGAAAAAGGTAGGCCTAGGGTTGAGAAGGTGACAAGAGAGATAAAAATTATTGACTTATTTGACTAATTCTTTACTGAGGCAATCAAATGCTAGGCACTCCCTTGTGTTTTGAAGCTGACAGATGGGAAGCACACAAAGAATGTTCTGGATATAGCTGACAGCTATGTGAGATCAACCAGGAAGCCTAGAACTTTGAGGCAACACCATGAACTTATAGACCTGCTGAAGAAACCATTCACGTGCCTCGGTGGAGAGCCAAGGCCACAAAGTTAAACCGTATGCCAGTATGATTCAGAGCTCCCTAAAGAAAAGTCTTAGCTAGCACATTCTGAGGGTTCACTATGTGCCAGGCATCATTCTGAACACCTGCCAGGTTTTACTTCCTTTAAACCATGTTACTCCAAGATACTAGTATGATATGGGCCTAATTTTATGGATGAGAGAACTGAGACACAGGGAAAAGTTAATAACTTCCCCAATGGTACACAGTTACTAGGAGGCACAGCTGAGATTTGAACCAGGCAAGACACCTCTAGCAGTCACACACCTAACTACTACAATGCTCTGTTCACCTAGAAGCAAGAGGACCATGTTACACATTTTCAGCGAGGGAATCACTCACTGCTTAAGCCAATATAGCATATGGAGGAATAAACACTTTCTTCATAAAGAAAAGTCAAACCTGATGAAAATCCTCTAGGGAGTAAATAGGCACAAGGGTGTGGGGAACCAACTGCTAGGATATATTTGGATATATTTTTTTGCACTCAGATTCTACCCCATGGCTATGTTTAAAACGGAAGTCTCCATGGTAATTGAGGAGACATATCATCGCTGATGGGACTCTGGTCAGAATCTCTTGCGAGTCCTTCCCCGGTCAAGAGCAGAATCACTTGCTTCAGGTCCACAAGAGAGAGAGGAGATAAGCATCCTGCTAGCCTATCTGGCTTTGGGGGGCTGCTGTTTGCTGTGCCCCTCACTTGACTGTGGGCTCTACTTTTTCTGTCTTGTCTCTCTGTTTATCTGTGCCACCCTCCACTGGTCTGATACCCTACACTGCACCCATTATAAACTCCTTCACTGTTTACCAGGTCTCCACATCTTGAATATATCTCCTGGTATCCCTGACCTCCAAGAGGACTACACCAGATCTTTAGATGGCCCTATGCTTTTCCTGGAAATATAATGTTTTTTTTTTTTTTAGGCATAAAGTACAGGAAGATCCCAAGAGACTTTCTGTGTGTGCCTTGGGCAACATGGGAGGATAGGAATGGCCCAGAAAATGGACAGATAAACTTTCATGTGGGTAAGAAAAGGGAAGTGCTTTCCATCAATGGAAAATCCAAACTATGCAGCCTAGAAAAGAGACTTAGGACAGATTGACAAGCATTCCTTGAGTATATGGTCTACACATGCACTATTCTGGCCAAAAATCCAACACATTGCCAAGCATTATCAAAACAGCTATTGGAAAAAGAACACATTGTCCTACTCTTGTGCCAATTCAAGGCTCATTTGCATCAAAAAGAGTGTGTTCACTACAGCCTTCCACAGGGCAAGAAAGATACGGAAACACCAGGGAAGGCTGAGGAGAGAAAACATTTCTAAGTTGGCAGCTGTGTAGAGAAGTGACAGGTCAAACTTAAAGGCTCTGTACAACTCAGTCTTGAAATGAAGGAGCGAATGTGGACATTATCAAAGCTGTAAAAATAGCGGAGGAAAGACTGACCCCAGTAAATGATGTTTGCACCAGCATTCAACCTCTCTTGATCAGAGCCAGCAGAAGGAACAGATAGAGTATCACAGCAGTGGAGTCTTCCATATGTGAAATGGCATGCCATTTAATCTTCCCAATTCCTGGCAAAATGGTATTTATTATTCCCACCTTACAGATGAAAAAGAATGTAGCCCAGTGAGGTTAAGATGTGGCAAGAGAATTGGGGTTTAAACCTATATTTGTAGAACTCCAACAGTTTTCTACTGCATCTTTCTCCCTCCATGGACTCAGGGCTCCTTGTTCACTGGGACCCATCAGTTAGGCGCATACATTGGTCTTTCTGACACACAGTGGTACCACCAGAGAGGCCTAGAGAGAGGCCACCATATTGTCCTGAGAGGAACCAGGCACCTTGATGAGCCTGACCTGAAGGTAAGTCAAGATGTCTGATGATGGCCCCACATGAGCCCATGAAGTGATAATGTCACCATGTGGGACACTTGTGTTAAGAGAAAAGTCTTCTAGGGACAGGTTTCCCTTGTCAATCAGCAACTCTGTCAATGGGTCTGGCAATAGTCCTGTCTCTGAAGCCTAGAGCTGGGTGCCTGGGTGGCTCAGGTGGTTGAGTATCCAACTTCAGCTCAGGTCATGATCTCACCACTCATGGGGTTAAGCCCCACATTGGGTTCTGTGCTGACAGTTCAGAGCTTGGAGCCTACTTCGAATTCTGTGTCCCCTCCCCAGCCCCTCCCATGTTCATGCTCATGCTCTGTCTCTCTCTGTTTCTCAATAATAAATAAATGTTAAAAAGAATTTTTAAAAAAAGCCTAGAGTTTATCTGTCCTAAAGTCACAATGGTCTTAATGGGCTGCTTCACAACACCACCTGAGTTTACTGTCCGTGTGAACTTTCCTACCACAATCTGTGGGAACCCCCTTCCTTTATCAATAAAACCTTTAGACCACCCCTCCCTGAAGAAAATAGATAAAATATTAACTGGGATTGAGGTTAACTCCAAAAGGGCCTCTGGTATTTGCCAAACCCTAGAAAAACTGACATCTGTATATCCCACAACCTAACAGACAAAAAATCAGAAAAAGATACTGGTCGGGAATGTCCCCCTCCCCTTACTTACATGATCCAGGGACCTCCGAGTCCCCCTCCACAACCACACCGTCTATATCTCAGTCTCCATTACACTCCACTCCCTCCCATCCAAGAGGTTTACCCTTAAACAGTATGAACCGCCTATTAGAGACAGGGTGCACATTTGAAGGGATCTTTCTTCAAATACATATGGTAAACCCAAGGATAACCAGAGCATTAACAAACCTGTCCAAGAAGGATCTCCTGGCCTTGAATATGCTGATGTGCCCTGGGCCATCCCAGGAGGCAGACAGGGCACACAGCATTTCCCAAACTCTTTTACAGAGGAGCCTTTTCTTCCAGAGCTTCTCATAGGGCCAGCGAACCTCAGGACACATAATTTGCAACATTCGTAATTGTCAAAATAGCCCCTGACTTTAAAAAAGAAAATTAAAATGCTCGTTACCAAATCCAGCAGGCAGTAGGGTGGGTGACTGAACAAGAATATTTCAGTCAGCTCCCCCCGCTCCCCGATTTCTTTTTTCCATAACTCCTTAGAATTATTCTAGTCTTTTCTCTCCTTCTCTCCCACTCCCTCCTTAAGAGTGTGATTCGGGAGAAGGATTTAAATTACACGGGGATGAAACTTCTGCAGCTATTAATAGCCTATGGGTAGGTCCCAGGTGTCTGTGGCAAAGTGCTGTTCACCTTAGCGACCGCTCATGGAGCGCCTGGTGCAAGGCGACGCCCTGCCAGGAGCCGGCGGTGGACAGGGACTGTCATGCGTGCAGCCACAGACCCCAAGAAAGGGGATGGCTTGCAGCAGGTGGTGGCCTCAGCCGAGAGGCAGCTCTCCCTGGGGACCACAACCCTCTGCATGCACGCAGCGCATGTGGCTTCAGGCGAATGTTAAGGAATGAACTGAGAAGCCCTAACCCCCTGGGGATGGCCCAAATCTGGGGCTGAAAGAAGCAGAGAGCCTCCCCCCTCAATATGGAAAATGGGCCAGGACATCTGTGACTTTGACACGGAGATTTCTGGGAAAGCGCACGCGCGCGCAGACACATGCACCTTCGGAGAGAAACCTGCAGAGACACACAGCGGGACTTCTGTGCACGCACGTGCAGACACAGAGACTCACACACGCACGGCCCCGTGGCAGCCTCCAGTTACGTGGATTCTGAACACAGCACTCAATGTAACGCCACGACAGTTTTCACACTCCCTTCCTCACGCATGGGAAAGGAGGCCCATCTCGTAAGAGTGTCGACGGAGCGGCAAGGTGGAGAGACTGCCCAAAAGCACATGGGCCATTTCAGATGGTGCCACCTTAGGAGCAACTGAAGGCTGTGTGGAGGTTTAGAGTGAAAGGTGGGAAGACACGGCTGGAGGCCGCCGGCACTGGGAGGGGCACGAGCCGGGCACGAACCGGGGCTAGGACGTGTGTGCTGGCCTGTGCAACGCTCCTAATGACTCTCTGACATGCTCGTTTTAGCGTCCCCACTGTATAGACAAGGAGAAAAGCAGAAGTGGATTATCCAAGACACACAGCTGGTAGTTGGCAGAGCAGGAGCCTGGGTCGGCCTGGTGTCAAAGCCACTGTCCTGCCTGCTACGTGGCCCTGTTTGCTGAATGGCTCCAGACAGAACAGGGAGGTCCAGGGAAAGGGTCCCCAGAAGGTTGGCTCTTGAGTCAACACAGGGTCCCTTTCTCCCAATCAGAACTGCCTGAGGGGACCGGGCCGCCTGGAAAGAGGAGCTTCCCACCCCCTGGAAGAAGGAACTGGGATTGGATGACCCCAGCAAGGGACACGAAGACAGGTGCACAGAGGATCTCTCACGCCCCCTTCAATCCTTCGATTTTCTAATGCAGACTTTGTTGAAATGAAAGATACGACTTGCATTCAGGATCCTTGTTTTACCTCCCTGCCCTCAGCCTGTTTCCAGGGATGCGAAATTCTTCTCGTAAAGATGCGCTTGTCTGAATCAATGCAAGGATTATGAGGCAGAGTCTGGAGACGTGAGTTCCAATTCTCTCGTCCACACGCAAACCAGCTGTGCTTCTTGGGTAAGCCACCTGACCTCTCTAAGCCTCAGTGACCTCATCTGCAAACTGGGTGGATGAATCAGACAGAAGGCTCCTCCTGCCCTGTGATGCTACCATTTCCAGGAGACCCTGGTTACCAGGCAAACGCCGCTTCACAACTATAGCTCCTCAGTATTCTGGGCAAGAGCGTCTGCCATGGAACCTTCTACTCGGATGCCTTGGCCACATCTGTAGAGATGCGGAGATCCAACAGAACCACAATATCTGCATACACTAGAAAAGAAGGGATTCCTTTTCAGAAGGAAACGGTCCTCCAAAAGGAAGATGCTAAAATTAATCTGAATTGGGCCTATCTAAGCACAAGAGCAGAATCCTGAGACTAACCAAAAAGGAATATACTTGCAGAGCCAGAGAAGAGGAACAAAAGTGGCTCTCAAAGGACCATCCATGTGTGGGATGCTGGGAGGGAAGAGAAAATGAAAAAAGAAGGGAGAGTACCTGGTTCTAATTCTACCAAAGCCACTGGAAACACAGAATCTCTTAGAACGAGTGCCTTAACCACACAGGGCTTCAGTCTCCCCATCTGTAAAGCAGCAAGACTGGATGAAATCAGTAGCAGACAAATGTGCACATGCATCAGATCCTCTGTGAGAAGCCAGCAAGCCCATGCCCAGACCACAAACCGGGGTTCTGGGGTGTGGACCCAGGACCCAGTGGTGTCTAAAAACTCCCAGGTGATTCTAGTGCAAACAACTAAGGACGCATGTTTGGTATCCACAGGGCTGGAGACCTTCAAGCACTTCACCATCTTCAATTTTCTGACTCCAGCAAGTGAGTCTATTTTCCCATCCTTGCCCCAGTGTCCTGGCAATCAAGGCTCTTGGTGGCAGTGGCGCTGCAGTGAAGAGTGACCAGGGCTCTGCCTCCAGCAATTTTTCATATTAAACTGATGCTACAACATCTTTGATCCATGCTCCATTATTCATGAAGTCATATCTGTTCCTGAAATATTATCCTGACCACTACCGAGAAATGGGATAAATAAGATCCACCTCTGTGACCATCCCACTTCTGTGCTATCCCTGCTGGAAGAACCCCTTTCCACTGGCAGCAGCTCATACATCCAGACATACAGACCAGCCTCCTCCTGGGACCACAGCAGAGGCAAATTAAGGCTGAAGGAGAGGGGTGTCAATGCCCAGCTGCGGGAGGACAGACCCCTGGCTCTCTTCTCGGTCTTCTCTGTCTGGGGGCCCTCTGGTTGAGGGACAGAGGTTAGTCTAGTGAGAAGACAGCTGGCACTGCCCATGTATTTGGGAGGCTTTATAGCTAAAGAGGTGTGGGAGAAACCTCAGCCCTGGTGACCTATTCAAGTTTAATTCCCCATGTGGTTAAAAATATGAAAGTGATGATGATGATGATGACAATGATATTAACTACCATTCAATTTACGGTACGAACACTGTGTGCTGAGCACTTTGCACACCTTGCCTTTATTCTTTATTTTTTAGAAAGATCTATTTATTTTTGAGAGAGAGCACAAGTGGGGAAGGGGCAGAGAGTGAAGGGGGACCGAAGATCCTAGGCCAGCTCTGCACAGACAGCAGCGAGTCTGATACAAGGCTCAAATTCACAAACATGAGATCACAATTCCAACTGTGACTGAGCCAAAGTCAGACGCTCAACCAACTGAGCTACCCAAGTGCCCCTCCTCTATTATTTACTTAAAAAAAATATGGTATGAACACACGCATAACCACAGACACGAAAATTTCAATGTAAGTATATCTCCAACAGAAATATACACAACAATACAACACAGCCATGAGAATCGCAAGGCAGTGTGGCTATCTTGTCCGTTCCCCTCCATCACTTCACTGCCCTCTGGCTTGTTTCCCTGCTACCAGTCCCTTCTTGATCCTTGTACTCCGGGGGCAACCTCATTCTGCTCTGCTACACACTTCCAGGATGTGGCTCCTCCCCACATCCGGCAGCCTGGTCTCTGTCTACCCCTCCCACCTCCAACACCACCCCACCATTCTCCTTCTGCAAACACTCCCCTCCTTTGCAAAGGCCTGCCCTGTCTCCAGCTTCCTCCCCTTCCCCTTCCTAACGCTTGCCCCAGCCCAGGCACTGGTTTAGAACCATGCTCCTCTGTATGCCCTCTCTCATTCCGTATCACTTCATTCCCCAGGCTCCAACTGCCATCTCAATCACGACTGAAGATGAGTTTCCTGGGAAAAGTTGGAAAATTGATGTGCAGTAAATTGGTAGTTTTTTTCCCAAACTTTTTATATATTTTTTTCCTGAAGTAGAAGGAAAGGTTGAGAAGAATTAAAAACCGATCTTTTTTTTTATTGTAAATGATGAATCATATGAAGATATTCACATCTTGCTATAAGGTTTTATTTCTAAAATCAATTTAATAAACTTATCGAATAAAGAGTTTTATTTTATAAGATACACAATGGACTTTTGCCCGCTATAGGCAAACAGAAACTGCAAATGTAAGAACATTAAAGAGCAAAATGTATTTTTTTTTATTTACCTCCAGTGCTGCTGAAATTTACACACACACACACGCCAGTGGGTTCATAGCAGTTACGTGAATCTGGCTCTGTAATTTTCAGTTCAAAGTTCCTGCCTTCACACAACACTGCCACCCTTATGCTACTTGAAAAGGAAAAAAAAATCCATCATTTTTGACAAATGTTCTCTTTGTTCCTTGTTGGTCTATAGCTTGCTGATTATTCCTGTCCTCCAACATCAGCTTGAAATGGTTTGGGATGAATGAGCATGGCGCACAGGCCACTTCTGCCACATACCTCATACCCCCTCCTCCAGAACACGGCTCTATATCTTTCGCATATGCTGTTCCTTCAGCCTGCTTGGCCTCTCAATGCTTGCTGCCTATAATCCCTACTTATTGGTAAGCATTCACCATCAAAAAACCCAGTCTCCAGCTTGCTTTTACAAAATCTTTTACAAAATGGAGAGGAACTTGAGAAATTTTAGCTGAGAACTAATTAGAATGAGGCTGTACTCAAGATTCTAAGGATATACAAAATGCGCACATTTCCATATTGAATAGGAAGAGGTTACATGTATCTAAATTCAATACATTAAGGGACATTTGCTGTACTTATTTATTTTCAGAACCTTTGAAAACCATAATTAAATTCTCACTATTCTGATAGTTTCTGGCAAAATCACCTTCTCAACCTTGGCAATGAGGTCAAGCTCAGGGGTTGGTTGGATCACGGTTGGGGTCAACACTGAGGAGAAGCCAGGACTGAAGATACACAGGTCCTAGCTGCCTACACAGAAGCCGGTCACTGAATGACATCAGCAGATGTGACACTGGATCCACACAGGAAGACATTTCCCACCACATGTTACTTTCAGCGGGGAAAATGTGACTTGCCGATATGTCAAGTCATAGGGCAGGAGTGATTCCGTGACATTTAAAACTCCTTCTTCAGGGGCGCCTGGGTGCCTCAGTTGGTTAAGAGTCTGACTCTTGATCTCAGCTTGGGTCATGATCTCATGGTTCAGGAGTTCAAGCCCCATGTTGAGCTCTGCGCTGACAGCATTGGAACCTGCTTGTGATTCTCTGTTCTCTGTCCCTCTTTCTCTGACCCCCAACTCACCTGCGGGTGCGTGCATACTCGCTCTCTCTCTCTCTCTCTCTTCCTCTCTCAAAATAAATAAACTTTAAAAATAAAGTAAAATTCCTTCTTCAGTGTAACTGAGGCAGACTATAATGACAGTACTCATAGTCTAATAGAACGTGGCGATTTCTCCCCCAATACAGGCGGCTGTCTCAAGTCCCTTGCACATGTTCCCTCAAGTAATACACAGAAAGCCCTGATGAGGCGGGTCCTCCCATTATTCCCACTTTATGATGGACACACGCAGGCTCAGTCAGATGACAGGGCAGCAAGCCCAGGATCCGAGGCCCCAACCTACAGAGCTCAAGCTCCCCCAATCAATGGCCTCGTAGACCAGGAAGGATACTGCACACATCTTTCCTTGCAGAATTCCACACTCAGCTAGCGGACTCCCACCCTGCCACTTCTACATCACCCACACCCCCCCCAAGATAATGGGCCCCTGGAGGAACAGGGATAATCCAATGCAGCCATTGTGACAGGGCTTCGAGGACATGGAGTCTGGATGCATGGGAGGCATTTTCACATAGTTTACAACAAAAACCTTGACACTTGCATCATTATTCCCGAATAGCACGCAAAGCAGACATCCTGACGCCCTCTCTAGCCTCTCCCTACACCCTGTCCATAAACCCACTGCTCACTCTCAAAATACTCTGACCCCAATCTCCCCCCCTTAGAGGAGCCAGAGTCACAGAGGGGTGAGGATAAGGGATGTGGAGGAAGACCTCTTGTTTATATGATCATCGCCCCCCCAAAAAAGTGTTTTTACATATTTGTATCAAAGCAATCACTTCAAAATGACCTATTTGTTCACTCAATTGTCCTCACAGAACCCAATATAGTATCTTGAGCTTAGCAGGTGCTCAATAAATGTTTATTAAATTAATAAAAAATTCTAAGTACCACCAACTATTGTACTGAAACACAGCTCAACTTAAGCGGGGGAACGACCAATATTTTACAGTGTATCTCCTCCTTTGGTGTTGATCAGAATCATCTGGAGGGCTTAGTAAAACATAAACGCACTGAGCCTCACCCCCAGAGTTTTTGATTCAGTGGGTCTGGGAGCCAATCTCAAGAATTTGTGTTCTAACGAGTTCCCAGGTGATACTGATACCACTGGTTTGGGGGCCACACTTCACGATCCACAGTCTTGTAAGAAGGATGGTCTTCTGAAATTCCACTGAAAATGTATAGCGGCAGGACATTGAAAAATCACTAACATCATCTTCCTCTGGGTCAGAATTTAAGCAGGTAATGGATGGTGTGGAACGCAAACACAGTGTCTCTCCTAGCACAGACTCTCCACCCAGTGCACCATCAGCCAGAGTTTGCTGATACAATGCCTGAGACAGAGACCCTTATGCTGGCGAGGGAGTGACGGCCAGGTCCTCAAGGAAATAACAAAAGCAAAACATCAGGGTGCTGTTTGCCAACTCTCAATCACGTGAAGTCACTTAGAAGTTAAGAAGTAGATGGGGCATCTATATGGCTCAGTTGGTTAAGCATCAGACTCTTGGTTTTGGCTCAGGTCATGATCTCATGGCTCGTGAGTTTGAGCCCCACACTGGGCTGCCAGTGTGGAGCCTGTTTGGGATTCTCTCTCTCCTTCTCTTTCCACCCTTCCCTTGCTCACATTCTCTCTCTCTCAAAATAAATAAATAAACTTAAAAAAAAAAGTTGAGATGTAGAACCTGACTCCCTTTGAGTCAGCTGATGCATTAAGTAACAGCCTCATTTTTAATACCACTAGGAACTCAGACACTCTTCAAAAAGACTGAGTCAAGTCCTGTTGCTGGAAGAGTTTGGGGTCCAAGATCTGAAGGTCAAAGTCTAAGCAAGAATCATACTGTAATTGCAAGGAACTGGGTATAAAACCAGGGCTAAGGAGGACTAGCTCTCAAGATGCCATTTCTCACCATGGCGGGAAGACAGGCTCTCTCTGACGCTTCAGGAATCGATGCTTCTGGGATTCTGCCTGCAGTATCTCTCCTGCAACCCAGAAGCAGAGTCTTCACAGGCAAATGGTCTCTGAGTGCTCTCCCCCTACCAGCTTCAGAGATTTCTTCTTTCTTTCTTTTTTTTTTTCAGAAGCAAAAGGCACTGGTCTATCTATGTTTAGAAATGTACACAGAAAATCAAGAGATAAATTCATATATAGAAGGACCCGAACACTAGTCTCCAAATCCAGGCAAAGTTCCATTTTTATAAGCCTCTGAAGACAATATAAATAAATCAGAAGTTGTCGAACCTGCTGGCAGTGATGGCTAAATCTCTCTCATTTTCTAAATAACATTCTTTGTGCTCTTTCTGGAATGGGAGGCCGGGGGGTGGGGGGAGGGCTGGCTTTCTGTGTCTGCTTGACACTGTCCCTAAATTCAAAGAGAATCACCTACTTTGTTTTACCTTTTTTATAATAATGTCGATGGCGCTTTACTTCTCAAGTCATTACCTATTTCTGAGAAACTGATAACAATGTCAAGCATGGTAAATAAAGACTGGAACTATTTAAATGCAAATTTTATGAATAAATTCATAACTGTTGCTTCAATAACCTATACGATGTAACACAGGCATAGGATCTGCTTCTTCCATGTAAGGGGCTCTTCTCCAGTCCCCCGTGACCTCCACTCCCAGCCCCTCCAAAGCCTGTCTCTGCTTCTAGCTACTGCCACTGGGACCCGGAAGGTCCTTACCTCCCATCTCCACCTAAGTGCCCCTTGGCTTTAGCGAAAACCCCGCCCCTCTGTCGCCCATCACCCAAGCCTCTGCTCCCCTACTTTAAACAAGCTGGTGTTCTCAATGCATGCCCCGCCTTCTAGCTGCAGGGCTCCCTGTGATGTGTCTCTGAGACATGCCCGGATCACCAGGAACTGTTAGGGGCCACTCTCCCCGGCTGGAGTGTGGACTCCCTCACGTGGGGACGGTGCCACTCTGTTCCTCTCTCAGCATCACTGCACTGACTCTGCAGCCAGTGGTTGCTCCATAATTAGGATTTCTGTGCAAAACTCATCTTTTGTCCTCATTTTTTCTCCCGCACGGTGTTTACCCTGGATTTGGCATTGTGATAGAGAACAAAGGAGAGCATTTTGATGGACTGATTACCGGTTGTACAAGGCACTGATATGAAAACAGCCCCAGCCGCACATACACGGGCCACTAAAAATAGCTGAATGATTTTCAATGATATGGAATAAAGGTCCGTGACACATTGCTAAATGACAACTTCAGATAATAAAACTGAGTGCCAAATAAGATCTCGTTTTTGCATAATACGAGCGTACGTCTTGGCATATGCACGTCTGCGTGTGTTGTTTGTTGATCTATGTATCTCTGCAAAGAAAAAAGACTGGAAGGCAGGGCACCAACAAGTTCATGGCATTTATCATTGAGTGCGTGTAGTATGTGGGCAATTCTTACTTTCTTCGCTGCCCTTTTCTGGATGTCCCCCCCAAATATTTATAATGAGTACATACTACTTTGGAAGTGGAGACAAATATCAGGCTTTATTGTATTATTAATTTTTTTTTCCTCAGAGGCATAGAGAGGTGAACCAGAGTTGTGAGTCATACATCAGTATCAACAAAGGATCAACTGCTCACGTGGAATCCTGTGGTGTCTGGTCAAGACATCCAGGGAGAAGCCATGGGCAGTTTTGCTTAAGGACCAGGAATTTAAAGTCCCACCAGAACTGCTCCTGAGCATAGCACTATCACTTCTTATGAACTCTCTCCTGGACCATTAGGAGCGGGAGCTCTTTGGGTCACTTTGGTGAGACTAAGGGGGAGAAATGAGCTGACCTCCGGTTTGAGAGCTAAGCCAACCTCCATGCCAGCCGCCTCTGCAAATGGGCACAGCAGGCCACACCCACTCCCAGGAGCCTCTCACTCAATGCCTCCACCATTTACATTCCAACAATGTAAAATGACGGATACTTTTAATACAAGAGACCTGTCATTTATTTATTAGCTGGGGACAGGCACTGCAGCTGAGAAGGATGCATTATAAATCAACTCCTTTCTCAGCCATTAAAAATTAATACAGTTCATAATGTAGAACGTCAGTAATTTCTTTATTAGAGCAGAGTGTAATTTTTTTTTCTTCCAGTTTTGTTTTTACTTCCTCCCTTCCCTGAGGATACTGTTTTTTCTAAAGAGTGACTAGGTATAAATTACCCCAGGGAAGGGTGTAAAAAAACAAAGTCTTTCAGATAGAGGTCAAAATGGAGGAGTAGCATTAGAAGCTCTAGAAAAAAAGACCGCTGACCAATAACCCCTCAAAAATACAGTCTTACTGTACCTTGTGGAAGCTAAGCCATGACCTCCATCATTGGTTTCTGACCCACTGCGCCTGAGAAATGGAAGGCCTCTGAGGTCCCAGATTAGTTAGAGGGAAAGAAGTAGATAAGCATGGTAATTACAGGCATGTTGGGGGGGTCTCTATTATCTACTGAGGGTCGCTTCCTTTCTCTATTGTCTGCAAATTAACTTGACAGTCACAAAAAGCAGCTAGGTGTCAGAAGCCCAGCACTGGGCCTTTTGGCTCCCCCATTAGACCTGGAAATCAAGGATGTTGGGTAGACCAGATGATGCTGTAATGTGCAGAGACACTAAGCCTTTGTGAAGGCTTCCCTTCGCTTCTCCCTGAGTGGTACCTCCATGAAAAGCAAAAACTTGAAATTAGAAAAAGGGCCGGCAACAGTCTGCACTCCCTGACTTCAGAGGAAGCCTAAGGGAGAGTCCAGAAACTACATGTCTCCATCCATCCTAAGAATACGGAGGGGTTTACAAATGGTTGGGTCAACCAACATGACCTTCTCAAGACCCCTGCCAAGGGCTGTGTATGTAAGGGAAGGGGACCTTTCCACACATGCACGCACTCCCCTCTAGCAAGCTTCCTGGCCCCCGGGGTGGGGTCTCACCGTGGTGAACAGCATGGCGCCAGCGGAGGCTACCAGCATTGACGTCTTTGTCAACCCAGCCACGACTGAGTTAAAGCTCCTAAGTAACCAATCCCCACAAATCCCCAAGCACATATTTAAAATCTATTTTCAGAATTACACTGAGCATAATTCAACCAATCAATGAGCCATTAGGAGTTTAGTCCCAACACTTCTTCATTACCGGTGGCATTAGGGCTGCCCGACTCAGCAGAATCCAACGCGAAGAGTTGCTGCATCACCAGGAATTCTAGGTCTGGGCATGGGAGCTAACACAGCACCTGGTGAGAGGCCTGGCTGGCCACACTCTGGGTGACAAATTAAGCTACACAGCCACCAGGGACAGGATAAGAGGAGGCTTGGCCAAGAAAGAGGTCAACTTGGCTCCAAGGCCTTTGGTCTTCCTCCTTCTGCGTAGCCCACGCATTACCTCCAGCGCCCATCTCTAGCCAAACCACACTCAGAGGGCCACTTTCCAGGCTGCTAAGGCTCCAGATGGCCTCCTGGGGTAGGAAAGAAGAAGCGGCTGCCTACACAGAATGCATGGGAGTGACAGAGACGGACTGTCTTCTGCCCCATGGGCCACCCAAGCTAGCATCTGTCTGGGAATCTGTAAGACCATCTGGGGACCTGCAAGTCTCCCTGAAGGTGGGGTACAGGTGGGGGTCAGCTAATAGTGAGGGGAGGCAGCCTGGGTCAGGGCATCAGCATGTTCCTGAACCCCTGGGGGGGAAATCTGGCTCCACCACTGGCCATACAGCAACCTTGGCGAGTACCTCAGCTTCCTAATCTGTCAAGTGGGGGTCACAACACTTATACACCAGGTAGGCTTTGTGGACAAAAACCCGATGAGGGGAAGAGAGGGTGGCAGGCTCTGTCTTATCATGACTTTATCATTTCCCCACACGAGACCGCAGCAACCATCTCATCTAACCTGTGCCTCACTTTCCTCAGCAACAGCACCTAGCCCATACAGTTTCTGTCAAAATTAAGCCATTTACTATATTTTTACTGTTTTTCTCTTAAGTTTATTTATTTATTTATTTATTTATTAAAAAAAAATTTTAATGTTTTTTATTTATTTTTGAGAGACAGAGAGAGACAGCATGAGCAGGGAAGGGTCAGAGAGAGAGGGAAACACAGAATCAGAAGTAGGCTCCAGGCTCTGAGCTAGCTGTCAGCACAGAGCCCAACACGAGGCTCGAACCCACAAACCGTGAGATCATGACCTGAGCCAAAGCTGGACGCTTAACCAACTGAGCCACCCAGGCTCCCCAATTTATTTATTTTGAGAGACACAGAGAGAACATGAGTGGGAGAGAGATAGAGAGAGAGGGAGACAGAGAATCCCAACAGGTTCCATGCTTTCAGCACAGAGTCCAACACAGAGCTCAATCTCACAAACCATGAGATCATGACCTGAGCTGAAATCAAGAGTCAGATGCTTGGGGCACCTGGGTGGCTCAGTCGGTTAAGCATCTGACTTTGGCTCAGGTCATGATCTTGCGGTTTGTGGGTTTGAGCCCCACATTGGGCTCTGTGCTGACAGCTAGCTCAGAGCCTGGAGCCTGCTTTGGATTCTGTATCTCCCTCTCTCTCTGACCCTCCCCTGCTCGCACTGTCTCTCTCTGTCTCTCAAAAATCAATAAAAAACATAAAAATTTTTTAAAAAATCAGATTCTCAACTGACTGAGGTACCCAGGTGCTAGTATTTTAACTGTTTTCAGTGCCTGAAAGTCAGTACTGTGCAGTGAAAGATTTTATTATTATTTTAAGGCATTTGAAGTTCAGAGCCTGGTTAGTAATAGGCACTGACAGATATCTAGGATGTGTTATTTCTCTTCTCCTCACTACCCAACCCCTCCACCCCCCGCTTACCCTCTTTTCACCCCTGCCCCCACCTACTCCCCAGGAACCACGCTCGCCAAGGATCACACAGCAGATCCCAGGAGCTCACACAGCTTGCTCAGCTGACATCATCACATCCAGCTGAAGCCACATGAAGGAATTTATCTCTGCTTGGGCATGTAAGTACAGCCTTGAAAATCAGCAGGACCGGCTACCCGAGCAGAACGGCGATGACGACTACCACAAATTACCAGCTTGTTCTCCCTAAAAGGAGAAATATGGGGGATAAAACTGACATGGGATCACTTCTCCCATCCTCCTCCCACCACCTCTTTCCCGAGAGACTCTGCTCACTCTCAGCAGAGCAGGACGGAAGCCACGTGCAAGGCCACATGATGGGGTGGGCATGATTTGCCCTTGGAGAAGCACCACAGAAACAGGCATTATCCTGTCCAACAGTCACTCCTGGTCTCCTCCTTGCTAACAGAACCCCGATCCTGTGCAGGTGTCCACGCCCCTCCAGGCAGCCCCACACCTCCAGAGAATCGGGTTCCATCCCCAAGCCCAGAGGAGAATCTGGATGAGCCTCAAGTGCCTATGGGAATTCCAGTCTCTTCATGGGGGACTGGTTTAGGAATGCGATGTCATTCCAGCCAATGAGACAGGAGGGGACGTCTCCTGGGGGCTTTGGGGAAAGGTCTTCTCAATTTCAACAACACACATGAAGAGACAACTCTGTGCTCTCCCCAGTCCGTGTGCTTCGCAGTGAAACCTGAAGCTCCTGCAACCATTTTGTAACCATGAGGGGAGCCGGTCTTGTGGTAAAGCAAAGCACAGAAAGACGAAGGCAAGAGACTCATGGAAAAGCAGAGCTAAAGTCCCCATGTGCCAGGAGCCTTCTGTAGCTATTCAGCTGAGCTAATGTGATGCTCAGTTTCCTTCTTGTGTGAGCCCAGTGGGTCATGACCGCCTAGGACTTGCAGCGGAAAGGACCTCAACTGATACAATTGGTGTCTAAAACGTAATACATGTGCAAATATGACAAGACCCACATGTGTGTACATGTGTGTCTGAAGGTCTCATGTATATGCCTGTCAAGAAAAGACTGAAGGGGCCGCATACTTCAAAAACGAAGTCACTTGAGCAGATGAGTACTGAAGCCTTAACTACAGTGAGTACCATAAGGGCATTGAGACATACATGTAACTCAGTGTGAAGGCGCTTGGGCCAGAATATAGGAAAGCAGGGGCTTGTGGGTACTGAAGTCTTAATAAAATAATGTTTGCTGACAAGAAGAAGGGTAAAACAAGGAATAAGAACCAAACACACGGAAGAATCCCACCACGAATCTCTCTACCATCTCCCAGTTTGGCTCATGGCATTTTGGTCTTATTAACCCAAAAGGAAATTGGCCTGAGCCCGTTGCTCATCTACATCGATCATTTCCTGACAACCAACATATTACAGCGCTAACTCCTAAGAGCATCTCTGTGGCTGCGGATCTGGGTGATAAAATGCTATTTCTTCACGTCAGGGAAAAGAAGTCATTGGAGGGAATAATTCTTGTCTTTCGAGAAATATCATCAGGCTTTGAAAAACCCCTATTTTTGACATCACCAAGCTGGTTTCCCCGACCAGCATATTTGAATCAGGGATTGTACCAACAGTTGTAAAAATACTGTTGTCAAGGAAAAGATGATCTGTACATGTCACTTAGGCAAGTTGACAGGACACTTTCAAATCCTCATACCACTTGGTCTCAAAAAAATACCAGCTCAGGTGGCTGTGTTTTCTCATCTCAAGTTTAGAGAGGGTGGATGCCTTGCCCAGAGTCACACAGGAACTGAGCATGTGGGCTGGGACCAGGGTCTTTTACTTTCTTTTCTAATGAAAAATGACCCTCTAGAACCAAGGGTTCAGTTCTCTCTCTTGGCTGGGTGAGACCTTCCCCTGGTCTCCTTCATGCCAAGAGCATTATATGCCCTTCTTGAAATAAAGAGGCACTTTGACCTTCCACACAATGGTTAGGAAACAGTAGCTTGGTAGACAACAGCTTGCAATTTGTGCATTTCTCCCTAGGAACAGCTCCCTGAGATTTCAATCCTGAGCGGCAAGTCTGCCTGGAAACAGTGAAATGCAGGAAACAGGAATGCAGTGAAAATTTGGCCATGACCAGCATCTCCGGATCTGGGGGTTTAGGAAGAGTTACGGGCACCTGCAAGAGCTTCTAGGCCGAGAACAACAGACAAAGATTCCCCTGATCCATGTGAATGAAGGGCGCTCAGCTCTCTGCCAGAAATCCCGAAGAATGCCACCACCCCAACTCTGGGCATTCCCATGGAACGCAGCCACTTCCTGTCCCTCCCAGAGGCTTGGGAAGAAATGTGACAGCACACATGCCAAACGGGTTCACGCCCATCTGGGCACCCTGTCACATGAGTTACCACATCTGCTGGGGAGGCAAAAACAGAACCCCCAAGTCCCCAGAACAGCCCAGAATTGATCCGCTGAATATCTGTGTCCACAAAGATGCTAACTGGTCTACCTCAAGCATCAGGCTCAGAGGCTCAATATATCTGGATAATGCTGCAGACCCAAGGCCCCTTGTGCAATGTTGCAATGACCTTTATCCTTGAAGGCTCTCAGAATCCCACAGTGAGAAACTTATTTAATTCAGGTTTTCCTGAATGTACTTGACCACAGAACATTGTTTTTGAGAAATGCCTCTTGGCATCTCTCAGAGTAGCATTCAAGGCAACTGGGAGAAGGTGGAAGGACATTTGGACTCTGGGCTTCTGGCTAAGCCATGGGTAGGTAGCGCTTGAGTTTTCAGTCATTGGCCATGAAGAATACAGCACAATGGGAACGAAAACCTCCAGCCTCTTTGGCAATCTCCCATCAGGATTATGACTCATGTGCTCAATCAGAGGAAATGGAAATGATGACCATTTTCTCCTGGAAAAGGGCTTCTGGAAAGAGAATACTAATAGGGACCACCACTAATGAATTGGTAGAGCCCCCTGCTATCCCTAAGCATGGGGGTGGGGATCTTTTTTCTCTTTTCCTGCCTTTTAGCCTCTGCCCATAAAAGAGAAGTTTTTAGGGGCACCTGGGTTGCTTAGTCAGTTAAGTATCCAACTTCAGCTCAGGTCATGATCTCATGGTTCATGAGTTCAAGCCCTGCATCTGGCTCTGTGCTGACATCTCGGAGTCTGGAGCCTGCTTCAGATTCTCTCTCTCTCTCTCTCTCTCTCTCTCTCTCTCTCTCTCTCTCTCTCTCTCTCTCTTTCTCTCTCTCTCTCTCTCCTCTCCCCCTGCCCCCACTCTCTCTCAAAAATAAGTAAACATTGGAAAAGAGGAGTTTCTATCTCCTTGGAGGCACTAGAAGTAACCCCCAGCCCTTCCCTCGACCTGTGTCGCTGGGTCCTCCCTCAGAGAAGTGAGTGATGTACCTGATGGGTGAGATGAGCAATGTCCATCATCTACCGTCTTATTTCTCTTCTGAGCAAGGCTAACACTCTCCCTGCATGTGCAGTTTTCTAGAGGGCTGGTGAGCTCCCTGGCTTGTGAAAGGTGAGGCAGATAATACCCCCATCCATGCAACTGGACGACCATTCGCTCTGCAGACCCAACTCTTGTGTGTGCGTCCTGAATTCAGGCTTTGCAAGAGGCATCAAGAAACCCATTGTGGCTTCCTAAGTCCAAGCCATTTTCTTTAGTCCAGCAATAAAGCCCGACTTTTGATTCCTCTCTGATTGCTGTGTGTGTTTCTCGGCTAGTTCCGAATTACCACCCTGAAAAACCTCAAAACAGACCAGATGCTAGAATCCAGTGGGAGGAGAAGGGAGAAAGGTATCTCTGGGAAGTCTTGAGCTGGAGAGGATCTCCAGAGGGGAGTTCATCCTTCCAATCCTTGAAGACAAGACTGAGGACCGGCCAAGGAGACAAGTAGTCCTTCTGCGTCTAGGGCTGTAAGGGAAATGAAGGACCCGGTCTACATCATCCTCACTTTTAACTGTTGGGTGTGACCTCCCCAGGCCTGTGTGCAATGATGCTTCTCCAAGCTGGGGGTCTCATCATCCTTCACCTTCTCTGCCTTGAAGCACGTGCTTATCCCCCAAGTACTTTTTTTAAGCCAATTACTGTGTATTTACAGTGAGTACAATTATACCTAATTACTTAATTAGCATGACTGCATGCAGCTACTAACTTTGAGTATGTGATTATTGCATGGAAGCACAGAATGGATGAGGTCATGATGTTCAACAGGAAAGGCAGGTTGTTTTGGCTGAGGGAGACAGAGGTGAGTCTGTCCCTTTGGGCTAGTTGGCTATACCTCCAAAGAGTGTGCTCAGGAATGTCTAAGGGTTTCAGATAATTGAGGGGAAATGGTATCATTTGACTTTTTTTTCTTCCTGAGACAGGGAAAAACAAAGACAAAATGTCATGCTTAGTTTATGCCTAGATTTGGGGATCTTGGAAGTCAGCAACCAACAGAGGCTAATCTCTAGGGGCTAGGACACTCAGAACAAGTATGTGGGTCCAGAACATAACTGCCTTGACTGCCAAGATAACCCATTCTGGCACCATCTAGCTCTTTCTAGAAAGAGACACTGGTAATGTGCCAGGGCAATCTTTTACTCCAGTGACCTTGGGCTCACCAAACCCAGCATCACAGGATCCTCGGGGCTCAGCTGCTTGTTCTAGTTGTATTTGGAAACAGGACTAAAGAAGAATCAGAGAGAAACGATCCTAATCTATGTTCACTTAAAATGTTCTATGAAAGACTGCCTGACAAGCAAAGCCTGAAGACAGCCCATCGCTGAAAATGTCACTATCACCTTCACCACGATTTGGTCTAAGCTGGACATGTAGTTGGCCCATCAGGATTCATCCAGCAGGATAAAGGAGGAGGTGCCTCAGAACTGCCCACCCCCACATCGGTCCTATATCTCTGCATGTCGCGTCTGGCCAAGCCTGCCTCCTAAGTCTTCCACAGGGAGCAAATGGCAGACCGTGGTAAGCCAGCCTCCTCTTCCCAGCTGTGGCCCCAGAGGAGGAGCTCACAGCTCAGCCCTGTAACCAGATCCCCGTCCTTCCATCAGGCAAGCCTATCAGAACTTCAGCCAGAGAAAAACCTAGAAAGCCTTACTCTGCAGTAGCAGCTGCTGCTGCCGCCACTTCTGCTACTCATTACAGGAGGGGCCCCAGCCTCCCAGACAAAGGAGCCCATTTTCCATATTTCATCTGCAAGTGCATTATGCTGAGCTAAATGGTTGGGAATAAATACCCACCATGACCGTGCACCAAGCAATGTTTGTTAGCACAGAAGGTGACAGAAATCTACATCAAGCCAAGGCACTATTAATACTGCATTATATGCACAGGCTCTGGGCTTCCTACCACAGCTGGGAAACGGGCTTCAGCAGCTCCTTTTCCAGAAAAGGCAAGCTCCATGGCCACCTGGCCCAGAAGAGGAGGGGGAGATGAGCCGCTCCCTCACTCCTTAGGAAGGAACCACTGGTCCCGTTCAAGGGGCACAGACCACAGACCTAGAGGCTCCAGCTTCGGTTATCTGCATGGAAGTCCTTGTCTTGTAGGTCGATTACATTAGGGGGAATGCATCAAAAAACTGCCCTGTGGCAAGAGAATGAGGCCAAGACCCCCAGACATCTGCAATGTAGCCAAAGAGGTGTTAGGAAGGGTGTGTCCCCCCCACCACCCCAGGGCTCACTGTAGGGTTACCTGCCATTCAATAAAAGCCCAGTGAGTCTGCTCACTGGCCAAGGAATAAAGGAGAAGAGAGTGTGAGGGAGCCAAGAGAGATGGGTTTAGACAGCCTCATGAGAGCAAGAGGCTAGGAAAAAGACCCCAGGACAGAGCTGCCAGCTGAGCCGGGAAGGGTGCGTGACAGAGCTCGGGAAACAGCAGGAAGAGGTGACCAGCCAGGAGGGGCTGAAAGTTAAATGCACACCTAATGGTTTCAAGTGTAGAGACTGTGGAAAACAGAACCAGTATAGGAAGCCCTGGAATCCAGAGCTAGCCGGACAATGACATTTGGGGAGACAGAAGGCATCGGCAAGGCTTCAGGGAAACCAAAACAGAAAAGGAGTCAGAGGATGTAATGGCAGAAGCCACTGGGGGCTGGGGTTGGCCCCATGGAAAACATTCCAGTCAGTAAACTGGGGGGCCGGTTTTACAGTGGTCATGGTGACTGGCCTCTGACCAGTGACAAGTTAGAAGCGAAGTATGCTCACTGTTAGTCTACATGAGTGTCCAGTAAGAATTATAGGATCAGCAGTTGCTGGTACAGTTTAGAGTATAAGAGGTTGATCATACACACAGGTGTGTATACACACACACACACACACACTCCAGAAAGCACACTAAGAAGGCAGATGTGCACTACCCCAGGAGATCCTTGGGTAGGAGCTGATTGGTGGAGGCCAGTCTAATACAAGATGAAAAGAACTGGACTCGGTGCAGCCACTTTGAAAGCCAGTTCGGCAGTCTCTTACAAAGCGAAACATATGCTCCCCATACAATCCAGCAAACACACACACCTAGGGTTCACTCAAAGGACTTGTTATGTCCGTGCGAAACCTGCCCACAAATGTTTACAGGCACTTTTTTCATAATTGTCCAAAATAGGAGGCAACCAAGATGTCTGCCTTGGGCTGAGTGAGACCCTCCAACAAGAGATATGTTGATGGCTTAGTCCCCAGCACCTTGGGATGTGACCTATTTTGGAAACAGGGTCACTGCAGATGTAATTAATTAAGTCAAGATGAAATCATACTGGGCCCCTAAGCCAGGCATAGGGAGAAGAAGGCAGCCACGTGAGGGTGGACACACAGAGGGGATGCCACGTGAGGACAGAGGACTGGGAAGTTGTGTGGTTGCAAGGGATACAAGCAATGCCCCCGGAAGCTAGGAAGGGGCAAGGAAGAGTTCCCCTACGGTTTCAGGGAGAGCACAGCCCACTGACCCCTTGTGTTAGACTTCTGGCCTCTTGAACCACAAGATGGTAAATTTCTATTGTTTGAAGCCACCCGGTCTGTGACACTTTGTCACAGGAGCCCTGGAAAATTAATACGGTGTCCCCCAATGGGTGAAGGGCTCCATTTGATGGAGCCTTAGTTGGGGAAAGGAAGAAATAAGCTATCAAGCTGTGAAAAAACTTGGAAGCGAAAAACCAAAAACACTAAATGAAAGAGGTCCATCTGAAAAGTCAATGCACTGTAGGATTCCAACTCTATTATGCCCAGAGAAGGGAAGACTGTAGAGACAGTCCAAGGACCAGCGGCTGCCAGGGGTCAGGGAAGGGAGGTGGACAGGTGGGCCGTAGGGTTCTTTCAGGGCAGGGAAACTGTTCTGTATAGACACTGCTCTGTCAGGACTGGCAGGAGCCCACAACCCGCACGGCGAGCCCTACCACAAGCTATAGACGTTAGGTGATAATGTATCAGTACTGGTGCATCGATGGAAACAAACGTACCACACTAACTAATGCAAGATGGCGAGGAGAGGGAAAACGGGGTAGGCGTGTAAGGGGGTGAGTGGAAACTCGCTGTGCTTCCCACTTAACTCTTCTGTAAATCTGAAACTGCTCTAAAAACAAAACTAAATAAATAAATACAAACGGACTTAACCCCAGGGCCAAATACTGCCTTATCTGAAGGCAACCGTGATGCCTTGGGGACTTGACTCCGTGGAGAAGGGTAAGTGCTGACAGCCAGACCAAGGCTGACCCGGCCACGTGACCAAGGGAGCTTCAGCCGAAGTCCTCCTGGGAATGCCAGCCCTCAAGGACCCATCCACAGTGCTGTCCTGATCCAGGAAATGAGGAGAAAAGTGAGCCTCCAGAAAACAACAGAACCTTCCTCCTTCCTCATCAGCTAGCTGCACTGGGTGCCGGACGCACAGAGTTAATGCCTGTGGACCACTGCAATCCTTGACAATGAGGATGGGTAGGATGCTGGTGTCTGGAGGCCTGGGTTTTAATCTCAGCCCTCCTCTCAAGAGCTATGTGATCTACAAGTCATTTAAGCTCACTGAGCCTTAGTTCTTTATCTGTAGAATGGGAACAGCAGCCTCTTCCTCAGAGCAGGGGTGCAAGATGGACCGACCAAAAGATGTACAAGCCACCACAACGCTTGGTCCAGAGGAGTCTGCTGACACCGACCAGTGACCTTTCCCTCTGTCTCTAGAAAGCCTGGGTCATGAGGACACACTCGCCAGGCGTCATCTGACACACACCAGTTGGTTCTTCGTTTGACTATGGCCCCATGCTGTATATTCAATAGACAATGAAGAATTATGACACAAAGGAGCTACTTCTTGGAATAAATTCAAAGTCAGGTTTGGGAAACAGAGCACACGTTTTTGAGAAGTGACAGGGTGACCTAAGATTTGATTCAAAGTCATTCAGGACTAGTGCACGGCATTTACTCTAAGCCAGGGGTTCCCAGGGGGAAAGGGTCACCTTGCCATTGCCTGGGCCTAGGAAGAGGTTGGAAACGAGCCAGATGCTGAATGATAAAGAGGGGTGCAGAAAGGAAGAAAGGGGTGGTATGGGAGTCGAGCGAGGAGGGGAGATGGGCATTTCAAGTGGGAACGACAGGAAGGCAGCAGGTATGGGATTGGTGTTCTGGAAGGAAGCGGTCAGGGGTAAAGGTTGGTGAGTCACCAGGCAGAAAGGTGGAGGGTGGGCTCCGTGAGTGGCTCCCAGGGAGCAGGGGGTGCCATTTGCACCTTGGAGATCAGCTATAGTTGGCAGCAAGTCCCTGAGGGTAGGGGCCATGTGTATCCTATCCACAGTTTCCAGAGCCTAAAGGAAGGCCTGCCACAAACCCAGACTCCGAAGAAGACAAAGACAACAAAGAGAGGTATGGTGGAGTTTTGCAAAGAGATCAAGGAGAGCCAAAGTCAGGGATCCTGGGAAGGAGAGAGAAACAGAGCTGCAGGGCAGAGACCTTAAAGAGGTTTGGGGGTGAATGGAAGGTAAGCAAAAAGACACTCTCTGCAGGGAAGAGAGGAGAAGGGATGGCTGGCCAGTGTGGGGCGGGGTCCCTGTGCACAGGGAGATCAGAAGGAGGGAGAGGTGGGGAGGGCTGACTCTGGGAAGGTAACAATCATGACAGAGACAACCTGTGAATAAGGCAGGTGCCCTGACCTGGGGGACAGAGCAAGGGCAGGCGGGAGGGCGGGCACAGGTTAGCTCCCCAGACGGCCTCTGTTCTCTCAACCAAGAGGCAGACAGTCTTCTGAAAACAGGTTCTAGAAAGGGGGATGAACAGAGAACTCCAGGGCTTTGCGCAGAGCCAAGGCGCCTTCCAGCTGGCCCGAGAGAAAGAGCCAACGCGTGACTCCGCAGGCAGCAGCCGGCGATCCAGCCGTGGCATCCGTAGGACAGACTGAGGGCTGCCGCGAGGGTGACCGAGGTCACTGAGGGCTCCACGGTGCTACAAACAACGCCCCACGTTCCCCCGCTGACCCACCCAGACCGGCCCCGCGGTTTCTCCTTCTGTAGGATCTAGCCCCCGAATGGGCTGTGCGACAAGGAGGCCTGTATCCACTTCTTGATGCTTTCAAGAACAAGGAGGGGACATTAAACAAACAATGAGGGGGCCTCATTAGGCTTCAGATTCCATATCTATTCCCGAGTAGGAGCTTTCTCTTTCAGGTCTTTCAGAGTCCCTGGAAAGGCTGAATAAATTGAGAAGAGAGACAATGCCGAGCATGGAGTGCTTGCTGGGAATGCAGCAAGCATCTGATAAGGGAAGGTACGAGGCCATTCCCTAATGTCCCTGCATCCCTGACAGGCTAGGAAAATTGCCGTGGACCAGACTGAAGACAGATAGAGGGAAAGGAGGGGATGGGAGCGGAGTCCTGATCACTCTGGTCAGAAAGGTCCCACCATTTACGGTAAACACATGGTTCAGAAGGAAACGTGCCTCTGTGCTACATCCGTCACTGGGAGACTGGGGGGAAGCGAGGTCTCAAGGCAGGTACAGGAGTCGCTGCGGTTTCTACCAGCGACGCACATTTCACACGGGACGCAGAAGGGAATCGGGTGGGAGAGCCCCCGGGAGATGATAGTTCGAGCTCCTCTCCTCCCTGAGTCCCGATTCTTGCCATTCCCCCTCCCCCGAAGGAGCAACCCCAGCCCCGTCTGCAGAGTCACGAATGTTCTCTGCTTATTGACGTGCCCAGGCGCATGTGGTTTTAATTATTTATGATCGCGTCTCATCGCACACGGGGAGGTGTCTTGGAGTCACTTCTCCCGACTGATGAAGCCTTCGTCATCAGAGACCTGCTGTCTCCTCGCTGGCAAATCTCGGCTGAGAGGAGAGTCTGGCATGGCCTCTCCCTTTCTGCGTGAGTCAGCTGTGGCTCACAGAGGCAGGGTTAGCCAAAGCCCGTTACGAGGCTCCTGCGCACCTTTGTTGTTGCCATATGTGTTTTCCGAAAACAATTAGAAGCCATGCACTGTCTAGTGACAGGACAAAACGCACCACTTTCCCGAAAAGGACACCTCCTTCAGCATGGAGTCAGCTTGTGACTTCCCTAGTTTGAGGTATGGTCTCTCCCCTCATTCCTTCCAGTCTTCATCCACAAACCTGCTTTCTCTCCATCTCCACCAACCCCTTCTCATTGACACGTGTGTACTCTCTGGATCCTTCAAAAGCCCGCTTTGAATCACCAACGCAGAGATTAGGAGGAAGGTTTCTCCGCTGCACCACTCCAGAGGGCGTAGGCTGGGGCTGGATCCCGACACTAAAGGACACTCGGACCCCATGGTGCTCTCCACGGCTCACACCTACGCTGATGGCCCAGGGGACACCTCCTTCCTACATGCCAGATTCCTCCCGACCCAGCAACTGTCCTGGGAAGCTGGTACCAGGAGCTCACACGACCCAGAGACTTGACTCCAGAACCCAGAACTACCCCGAAAGGGCACAGAGTCCACTCTAATTATGCACAGATTTCAGGTTTACAAAGTCACCCACCCACTAAAATTTACGCGTAACCCCAAAACCCATACTCGTGGGTGTTCTTATGGTCATGGGTAAACATGTAAGCCATGGCAAGAAACCAGAGTCACCGATGTGCACACTCCCATGTGACATGGGGCCTTCTTATTTCAACTCATACCGTAAATGAGCATCCTTTCTGTTGTCTATTCAGTGCCATTTTCTGCATGTGCACTTCCTGTGGGTGATTTCACCGTGTATAATGGCCCTGAGCATAGAGCTGAGTTTCTAACATCCCAATGAGCAAGAAGGCTGTGGTGTGTGAGCCTAGGTGTATTAAGCAAGATGATTATGCTAGAAAAAGCTTCACTCAGGCATGAGCCCCAGTGCTGCTGATTCGGAGTTTGATGTTAATGAACCAATGATATCTATTAAATAGGCACCTTCAGACAGAAGCACACATAAAACGGGCTATGTATTGATTAGTTGATAAAAATGTTGTGACCAGACGCTCACAAGACCCTAACCCTGGATGTCCCCTAGGAGCAGGAGTTCATCAGCCACTAATTCAGTGTTGATGGGGGCTCTATTAGAACATAACTACTGTAAATAATGAGAATCAATCGTATATTCAATACAGCAAGGCCAAAGTTCTGTTCAAATGCTAATATGGCTCTAAAAAGCTCAGCATTGTCAACTCTAGACCGCACTCAGACCCTATGCTACCACCACAGAAAGGCTTTCTGTCCAGCCACACTCAGGTCAGTCCAAGAAGAACCTGACCAGAGGCGAGACTTTCAGCCAGAGCACTTTCTTAGCACTGTTCCTCCACTATGGATCTGAAACACATGTATTTTTCTTCCCTTGCCCTGGTCCAGAACCCAGATCTCCTTCCTCTGACACTGATGGCGGGGGTGTCCCATAAACACTGAGACCAGTTCTGGAGGGCACCCAAGGTTGGGAGGCACGTGATCTTACTCTGACTTGAGCCCAGAACCTCCCACTGTGGTAATCCTCTCACTAAAAATCAGAACCAGAGAAACAAAAGCAAAGGTCAGTGAGAGAGCTGAATGCCCACTCTGCTGTGGGACAGACTGGCAGGAGCCGCAAGATGCTGTGAGCTACGGTGTGGCCCGAGCACAGTGTGCCCGGAGGGTGGACAAGTCAAGACTTGAGGTGCTTCTTCCTCGGCCAAACCCTGGACCCCATGGATAGAAGAAGAGAGTTGATGGCAGAAGCCTGGGGAGAGGAAAGGGAGCTCACAGTCTCCCAATAGCTCAGTTTTCCTGTCCATAAGATGAGGCCTTAACCTAGCCCATTCCTTCCATCCCTTTCAGCTCTCAGGCAATCTCCAGGTGTCACTGCTCTCTCTCCTAAACTAGCTGACCATTTCTTGGGGGTGAGGGCCGGGGAGGCTATGCACTGGGGTTGCTAGGCCTATGCTGAGCCGGGGACACAGCAAAGGGGACACCTGCTGAATGGAAGGTCCAAGCCACAGAGGCTCCGAAGCTGGGAGGGCCCTTGAGAACTCAGCAGGAACACAAAGAGAGGGGCTGGAACCAACAGCAAGTAATAAACGAGGTGGAAACAGGTGCCCTGCATCCTCTGATCTGAATGAGGCATCTGCAGAGGGAGGTGAGGTGTCCAAGTTCTGGGGCCATGATCGGATTCTCAGAAAGTGCACACGTCAGGGCACAGGAGGGGCAGCTAGAGAGATGTTTCCATTCAAATGGTACTCACCACCCTTCATTCCCTTCCCCGCTCATGGAGGAGGCTGGGGCAGAGGGTCTGAGAGCCTCAGGGGCTGTTATCTGGACAGAGTCAGGTTACATTTCCTCAATGCACAGGCCAGATCTATAGAGAAGACCAGTCTGGCCTCTGCCCCCTGCCCTACTGGGAGCACCTCTTCATGTGGGACTGGGGATCCTGCCTCTGGGCTACTTCCCACCCTGATCCCCCTCTGCCCTGATGGAGATCCCTTGATGAGGCTAACTTTTCATGTTTTGAGACAAACAGGGAGGGTCTCTTAGAGAGTGGGAGGTTAACAGGTGGCAGGTCACCTCAGAAGGTTCCAGAACCCCAGCTAGGTGGTCTATTGCCATGCCCCCCTCCCCAACCCTCCCAGAAGGGACAACGTTCTACTGCAGTACTCACATGTGTCTGGCTTGTGGCAGTTGTGTCCCTGACGGAAGTACTGGGGGTTCTCAATGACAGGGATCCGGGTCATGCCAATGACCACCGTGTCTGGCCCGGCATCCAACGACGAGGGTGTGGTGATGCCATGGTTGATGTGGTGGAGAGGGCTGGCTGAGTCCTCCTCGCCACTGATGACAGCTACGGGGCCTGCACACACCAGGAAAGACACAGAACTCTGGTGAGGTCACGTCTGGCCAGTGTCTGGCCCCGCCCACAGACTATTTTGGCCACCACATTTCCCTAAGAGTAGAATCCACTGCAAGGGTATTCCCAGAATGCTCTGGAGTCTAAATTCAAAGAACCACCCCTGCGTTCTCTTTCATGACAGAAACATCCACCCAGTCACAGCATGGAAACAGCTGCAAAATAGGAGTATATTAAAATGACTAGGACATGAATTATCTGCACTTCCCCCAAATCCAAGTTAGTTCAAAATAATGCAAATTTTACATGAGTTCTTGGCTTATGTAGCAACAACAGGATAAAAAAAAAAATTAACATAGCAGGAACTTGCACCCTGTCCCTCCTCCCTTTAGGAGTTTTACAAACTACTTTATGAATGTTTTATTACTTATTTTTGAGAAAGAGAGAGACAGAGTATGAGAAGTGTAGAGACAGAGAGAGTGGGAGACACAGAGTCTGAAGCAGGCTCCAGATTCTGAGCTGTCAGCACAGAACCCAATGTGGGATTTGAACTCACAAACCATGACATCATGACCTAAGCTGAAGTCGGACACTCAACTGATAGAGCCACCCAGGCATCCCAGGAGCTTTAAAAACTTCTGATGCCAGGTCCCACCCCCAGATTCTGATTCAGTTGGTCTGGGGGCGCACCTGGGCATCAAGATTTAAAGAGCTTCTATGTGAGTCCCCAGCATAGCCAGGATCTGGAGCCTCTACTCAGAGCCTTGGAGGCTGAGAGCCTTTCCAGAGTGGCCCTCAGATTCCTATAGGAATGTACGTAGCTTTGGTTGTACTCTGCTATCCCCTCTACCTCTCAGTCCGCAGAGGCCAGTGTGAGCCCAGACGGAACCTGAGCCAGCTGTCTAAGAGACAGGAATTTGTCTGCATCACTGTTAGTCTTCAGGCAACAGGGTCAGCATCCCACTCTTAAAGGATCCACCCTGCCCCAGGGGCTTTAAGGAACATCATTTGCCTCTTCATCAGCCCCAACTCCACAATTTTCTAACCCAAAGAAGAAACCCAGTACGTTGGGTTATTTGCAAATAGAAGCTGACAGCCATCATTACTGCCGCCATGTTGGCAGAGCGATGGTTCCGTCTGCTGGTGCAGTTCTCCCGTCCACACAAGCACAACTCAAGTCAAGTGAATCAGCTGGGGCTGTGGCTTCATACAACTCGTGTTTGAAATGGCTGCTTTGCAAGACACATGGTCCCAAGACAAAGTGCCTGCTGTGATTTGGTTTTGCGACTTGAACAATATTTCCACTGCAGAAATCCATTATATTTACTGAAGTTTATGGAGAGGATATTTCCCATCAAACAGCGAGGCGAAGCACCAATGAGGCAGAACTAAATGGGAGACTAGTAAATGCAAGCTGGGGGCCCTGAATTCTACTCCATCGGCACAGACAAGCTTATTCCAATCCTTGACAAATGCCTGATGGGGTTTGGAGATGGCGTGGAAAAGCAGCATTGAGTGGCAATAATCACTTGCCCTGCAACCAGAGAGGCCAGTGCCTGAAAACACCTTGTAAACTTTGTAAAACTTCACAGTGATTCCAATTAACTAGTGAAAGCAGAGCACAGGTTTTTTATTTTTTATCATTCCTCCCTCCCCAAATGTCTTTAAAATATTTTTTTAAAAATTAAATATTTGTGCACAAAAAGCAAGAAGAGGGGAGACAAGAAGAAATAAGATATTTCAATGTTTTAGAAGATGAAATGCAAAATGAGGAAAGCTTGCAAAATGAGAGGAAATATTTACAGAAGGTCAGCTCTGCGGGGTGGCCCAGTACTTGAAGGGACAGGGTCACCCAGAATCTGGCTGGGGTGAGGCTCAGGGCTGGAACAAGGTACCCAGGCCACCACCTTGCTCCCAGGCTAGTGTTTTTTTCCAGGAGAAAATTAGCCAGAAGGGCTCAGGGGAAGGACTGGCCCCCTTCTTCTTGCTTCTAGAAGACAGAAACCAAGAATGACTGTGCCTCCCACCTACCCTACTCCTAGTCTCTTCTGTAGGACATTCAGGGGATGCTTCTTTGAAGGAACTGAATGCCTCAAAACAAACAAACAAAAAACACAAAACACCTAGAGGTTGACATGTGGTTGACATGACATGTGACATGTGACTCTCAATGAAGTCACGCTTACTGTGTGATCATGCCACTGTGAAGGCTAATACTCAACAAGTCCCATCTCTGTGCATAACATGCTTTCTAGTATTTGATTCCCAATTATGAGAAAATAGCCCAGGATCACCAGATACTTCAGAAAAGCTGCAGCATGAAGAGAGAGAGCGCAAGACAAACAGACAATCAGGGACCTGCAGGAAACAGAGGCAATGCAGGGAGCAGAAGACTTTTGTTTTCTAAATCACTAATGTGCTCAGAGAGACCAATGAAGACATCACATCCATAAAACAAGATGATATTTAAAATGTCAACAGTTCAAGGGTAAGAAAAAAGTCCTTGAGAATTATGACCATCAGAATTCGAAAGTCAAAGAACAGTGGAAGATAAAGCCGAGGAAATTTTCCAGAAAGTCAAACAAAAAGGAAAGAGGAGGTAAATAGGAGAGAAAAGATAAAATTAAAGACTCCATCCAGAGACTCAATATCTAATTAAAAGAAAGGTGGGGTAGGGAGAGGGAAGGAGAGAAAATAGAAAAGATGGAAGGGAGGATAAAACATAGGGAAAAATTTCTCCAAATCATCTGTCTACACAGTTTCCAGCACAATTAACACATGCATGTGTGCATATGGTGTAAGTGCACACACAGGCACACAGACACACATGCATCAAAGCACAAAGTTATGAAATGCCAGAATCTTGAGAGAAGATGCTAAGAGCCTGTAGGAGAGAAGGATGGGTCACATTTTGAAAGGAACAGAAATCAGAAAGACAATGCATTTCTCCATTAAAACCTGCTGTGGCTTCACTGAGCAATTCCTTCAAAATGTTGATGGACTAGTTTTCAGCCTAGAATTGTACCCCTACACACTTATTCACTCATTGTAGAGGGCAAAAGAAAGGTATTTGCAGGTGTGGAGACATTCACCTCCCCCCTCTCCTGGGAAGCAGTAGGAGGGGACAGTTTGGCAAGACAAAGATACAAATGGGGAAAGAAGAAATAGAAGATACAGCTCCAAAAAGATCAAATGACAGAAGCCCCCCACCCCCCACCTTACCCCTATCTGTTCTCAGCATCATGGGATGTGGGTTGTTACAGTGGCACCAAATCAGGAGGAGTTTGGAGAAGACAGAATGTTGGGATGTGAGCCTTTCACAAAAGGCTATTTCTTTGAATCTCTGTCTCAGGGAGTCAATGGACAGAGAGTGATCAACAGAATGAATGTTCCAAAGCCTGGGATCTAAAACATTCTCTGCGTCCTCAACATTATTCCAGGATCTGAAAGGGCCAAGTAAGAGCCACTGGGAGGAGAAAGGTCCCAAGCCACGGGATGGGACGGACAGGGTCACCCAGGAAGACTTCACAGAAATCAAAGAACACAGCAAACTTCGAAGCCCTAGAAAACCCAATACTTAAAATGTGAGCAGAGGAAGGGGAGCGGGGAAATGAGCAGGAGAAGAAATAACCAGAAAAGCAGAAGAGAATCAGTAAAGGACATGGTCTTAGAAGTCGAAGGAGGAGAATTTCTACAAGTTCAAGAGCATCCCATACTAAGGCCACATCGGGTAAAGAATGAATGTAGGCTGCTGTGTGTGGCAAGGGAAGGTAGCCTTAATGACAGCAGTTCCCACAGAGGAGTGACAGGAAGAAAACATTCAATTATAGCTGGTTGAGGAGTAAATTAGAGATACTGTCATTGTCATAATAATTTTTTATTAATGAGTGTGTTTTACACATCAGGCTCTGTAAATGCAACTCCTTTAATTTTATTATGCTTCTGTGAGGCGGGTACCATTATTTTCCCCATTTTACACATGGAAGCACTGAGGCATAGAGCCATGACCTGCCCAAGGTGATGCTGGGATGCAAACCACCCATCTGCCTGGAGCCTGTGCTCATAATCATTACACAGCGCTGCCCCCGCCCCCAGAAGTGCAGACTGTGGGCAAAATGGTTTGTTCAAAGGGACATTGGTCAATTCTGGTACATTATCCTCCTCGTGAGCATCTGCCTTTGATTGCAGGTCCCGAGACCCTTTTTAAAGAGGCTTCTCTTGATCCTTGAGAATGGGGACCAGAGCAAATCACCTCATTAGACTCACGAAGACAGATTACAGGTAATTCATCATGAGCTCCACGTCCCAGAACTTGTATTCAGCTACATCCACATCAAAAAGAGCGCTGTGCCGTCAGACGGCTGTCCGGTCCCTGTGGCCCTCTTATTCACCTCTGCTCCTTCATAAACCACAGTCCTCACAACACAAGCCAATAAAGAGTGCAGAGACCCTTCGCTTCAAAGAACGAAGACAACACCTCAGCAGCTTGCTCCTGCCCACCTGCACCCATGTCCAGCACGGTCCCCAGCTGCAGCCGGTGCTGACTGAGACAAGTCTTTCTCTGGACAGGGCTGCTCTGGGTATGGCCGGACGTGTGGCCTCTCTGGACCTGGGCATTAAAAGCCAGTATCAAGTGCATCAGTGGTCACAAATGCACCACCCTGTGACAGGCACTGAGAGCGAGGGAGGCTATGAATGGGGGGGAAGGGGAGGGAAGGGGTACAGAACTCTCCGTACCTCCCACTCGATTCTGCTATGAACATAAAACTGCTCTAATAAAAAAAATTTAGGGGCACCTGGGTGGCTGTCAGTTGAGCACCCGACTTTGGCTCAGGTCTCACTGTTTCCAAGTTCAAGTCCTGCATCAGGCTCTCTGCTGACAGCTCAGAGCCTGGAGCCTGTTTCAGATTCTCTGTTTCTCTCTCTCTCTCTCTCTCTCCCCTTCCTCTGCTTTAAACATGAAAAAAAATGTTTAAAAAATAAATGTTAAGAAAGCCTGTCTCCCCACTCAGCATGCAACATGTTTCCAAACACCCTCCAGGGTGACAGAAGTGCTCCAGGTTGAGATCCACTAACGGGGCACCTGCATTCTGCATTCACTCTAGGAACTAATTTCTCTCTCCAGCCCTGGCTGCTTCTCACATCGCCTGGCCTGGGAGGAAAAAGCACTTCTTCTCACCTTAATAACCCCAGAGAAGAATGCAGGAAGACACGAAGAAGAGCAAGTAATAGGGCGGGGAGGAATCTCATCTGTCAAGGGAGCTCCCCTATTTCCCTGAAGTCACCAAAGACTAAGACAGGTCAGGAGGAGGAGTCAAGCTTGCTATCTTCCAAATTCCCAACACACACACACACACACACACACACACACACACACACACACACTGTCTAGTACCTCTAGGTACCTCTAGGTCTCTCTGCTGCACTAATCCTAATCCTGTACACAATTATTTTGTTTTGTTATGTGGCACAAATAAAAAGGAAGAGAGACAGGTTTGTAGCCTTTCTGGTTAAGTTCCAGGTTTTGAGAGAGAGCCAGGAGAGAGCACAGAGCTCAGACATTCCCACAACATAATCCCTTCCCCATCGTAGGGCCCTTTTCTTTTTCTTTTAGATCTAAAGCAGGTTTTGTGCTTTGAACCATACCATAATATAACCACTGGATAATTAGAGAAGGCTTGATGGCCCTGGGAGGTGTCGTGCCCAGTGGATGGTCCAAGCTGTCCTTACAGAGTCTTTCTCTTTTGCTCTCTGCTCCTTCAAGGGAAAAAATAAGGGGGGTCAAAATGGAATAGCTCATATTTTAAGTGGCTGATTCCAATGTGGGGTTGGGGTTTCCCCAGAAAGCAAAGGTCTCTGATGAAAACATGAGATGTAATTTCACTGTGGTAGAGTGAACTCTGGCCCCAACACAGAGGAAGTGGGGGGATGCAAGTTGCCATGAGGTCTTCAGGGACAGGGCATCCTGCCAAAGCCCCGGGGTAGTCAGGGTCCTTAGTGATAAAGAAGAGGGAAAAAATGGGATGTAGTACAAAATGAGCCAGCGAAAAGCAACAGTCTCCCTGGCAATGTGTTAACACATTAACACTCATTGCCCCTTTTATCAGGGGGAAGACTTCTTTGGAATCACTTCACCAATGTCCTACCTCTGTCATAAAAGTCCCTTTCTGTTCCACCAACCCCCTAACTTTCAAAACATTGACAATTCCCAGAAGTTTCTCCCCAAGAAAGTCCAGCCACTAGCTCAACACAACTCAGCCAATATGTAGAAGTGGTTCTCCAATTTTCAGAGGAATGACTCATAGTCCCAAGGATGTAATTGTGACAATTATTCTCATTGCATCTGACCCTCAAAATATACTGTTATTCCCATCTGACCAACTAGAACACTGATCCCCAAGTAAGTTTAATAATTCACTTTCCAAAAATTGCCTACGTAGGAAGTGTGGGAGCCTGTATCAGTATCTGCTTGCTCATCTCCAAAGTTCTTACTCTTCACACCCAACTATCCGTGTTCTCAATGGTATTGCTGACATGAAATACTTTTTACAAGCAGAACTTGGTATAAGTCAGGAGGCCATATAAAGAAGCTGGGACATCTGAACCAAGGCATCGAGAAAGAGATTACCAAATATCTTCAAGGCAGCACAAATCTATATAAGATAACTTTGGGCAGTGAAGGCTAAATTTTTGGCTCGATCGTAAAATCCTAGGGGCAGGATCCATCCATTTCTATATTCCTTCATTTATCATTGTACTTACTTCTAAGGTGGAAGTAGTCTCACCAGTTCAGAAAACCCTCTTATAACAGAGATTGCCATGAGTGCTGTTCACCAAGTATTCCTAGGTGTTGGCAGGAGGGCAGTTTTCTGCACCCCTTGACACTAACTGGTGCCCCATCACTTTTTGTGGTTAATGAAAAGTGAGAAGTGACATGCATCACTTCCACATGGGAGCTTTAAGATCCAATGTGTGACCCGTCACCTTCTCTTTTTCCTGCCTTGGCAACTGTGGAAGCATGAGGATGAGCCTGGGCCAATGTCTGCCCCTGGGTAAGGCTGACACAGAGCAAGAGTCTCCAGCTGACATCAGGTGCACATGTGGCATAAGTAAGAAATACGGCTTTGTCGCATGAAAACATTGAGATTGACAGGGGTGCTGTTTGTTATCACAGCTTAACCTAGTTCATACTGACTAATACAGAAATGAAACCATCTCCACATTTAACAGTGTTACCTGAATGTTTTCCTTCACATCTTCAACAAATCTTTACACAAGTATCCCATGCAAAGGGTGCTCCTTTCATCCTCAATGATGTAATTCATTTTAAAATGTCTTCTCTCAGTTCTCTGTTCCCAAATTGAGCTCTACTCTAATCTAATCTGGTTCCACAGAGAGCCAGATGATGACCTCCACTGTCGAAAGAGACTCTCCCTCTACCACGTATCTAACTTGGAAAGTAAAAGAAAACAACCCTGAATCGGTCTCATGTTTTTAATGTGTCAGAATGAGGCAAACAAGCCAACCTTTAGATTAAGAAAATGATTTTTTAAAAACCTCAACCTTTTCCCACTGATAAAAATCAAATATTGATGTGTCCCTGGTGGGTGAGAGCTTCACATCAACAAATCTGGGAGAAGGAACTCATAAAATGGAATAAAGTGAGAGCACAACAAACACAATTAAAAACCCAGCCACGTTCGGAGAGGGATTCCATTAACTGTCTCATAAAAAAGAGCCTAGTCCTCAGAGGCAAACAAAAGGAAATCAATTTCTTTAATTTTTATTGGCAGATGTGGGACAGAGGCCAACCGAACACGGGCTGTGCTCAAGAGCATACATGGAAACAAGTCACCAACTGTCTGTTCCTGGGCCAGCTCCTGTGGTCCCCCCTCCTTCTTCTGTCTCCTCCTGCCACTGTGACCTCAGGAGCTCGCAGGCCCTCCAGGCTGCCCAAGAAGCCATGCCCTCCTCACTTCTCTGTGTCCCTTCTTGAATCATTTCCTAAAAGATAAGCTCCATTCTCTGGCTTGAATTCCCTCCCAGCCTCTTACAGGAACCAAAGGCATTGTTCATGCTCCACAGCTTCCCAAGTTTGGAGGTGGGAGGGGGGGTATCGTTGGTGATTGAACATGATGTCTCTGATCAAGCAGCCCAAGGGCACACATTTAAGAAAAGAGAAGGAAGTGTGGCACTAAGAATAGTGGCTTCTCTTACCTCAGTTATCCATCATAACAACCCTGGGGGTAGATCCTGTCATCCCAGTAATACCATTGAGGAACCTGAAGCTCGAGGACCTTGACCTTGTCCAAGGTCACACAGTTAATAAATGGCAGACAAACTCACATCTATCTGACTTCACAGTTTAGGCTCATTTCATGGCACCGTGATGCTGTCCTTATCCTTCAGGATTGTTTTCCTGAGAATGGGACATATTATAGTGAATCAAGCACAATCTCCCTCCCATTCCTAATCTTTATTCCTTTGAAATGTATCTGTAAGAAAACTGGCTTCATTCAGGAGTAGAGCTCATGCCATTTCCAGAGAACGTTAGTCTCAGAACCTGTGTACCATGTTGTGGCCAGAAGGAGCAACTCCCAGTAGAAGATCCCAGGCAGAAGAGTGGCAGGCAGAAGAGTGGAAGGCACCAAGGGCCCGAGAACAAGGAAATATATATCCTAAAGGGAAGGCGAACATCATCAGCTCTATCCAAAGACGATACAGACGGCATTTCAGAACATTCCAGGCATAAACAGGAAGGAAGTAATTACCTCCTAGTTGCATATATCAGACAACTGGAATACAAAATGCTGGAGCTTTGGTCCAAGGCCCCATAAGAAGCTTACAGCTCAAGTCTCAACATTCCTCAATTCATCTTCAGCCACTGTACTTGAACCAGTCAGTGTTACCCCAAAACAGAGGCACTCATCTCCCCCAAAAGAATTATGCATAGCTTTCCCCCAGCCTCATGGGAACTTCTGGTGAATGGAAGGAGACAGCGCATGTTGTGAACATGTTGTATTAGGTGCTAGCATGTTGGATTAGTGATGTCTCCACATCCTTCCCCCCACTCACTCATGTCACCTTTTCCACTAACAGAACTATTCTGCATAATCTGTAACATGTTATTTCAATGCCATGCCCAAGAGAGTGGCAGGCCAAATTTGTATGAGCTAAAGCCCATATGCTTCTGATTCTACCTAGTTCACAAGTGGGAAACGCAATATCTAAAACCCCAAAGGTTGACCTGTGGATGAAAGGTAAGGAGAGACGGAGGCCCTGCAGGGGCTGGCTGTTGGGGGAGGGCTTTCCCGTGGGCCTCTCAATAGTTGCACAGGGCTCACACATTATTACCCAGGATATGCCTGAAGGAAGCCCTCTGCATAGTACTTCTGAGCACACATGGAGTGATGCCACAGCATCTCGTCACCTGTAGAAAACCAAGCTTCTTTCTCCAGAATAACAGCTAATATTTGATGAGCACTTATTGACCACCAGGCACTGTCCTGGGCTTTGTGACCATATGATCTCATTCAGTGCTCACAGTGGCTGCATGAGATGGTCCTATGAGCAGAGTCTGAGCAGTCAAGTAGACTTCCCAAGACACACAGCTAGTGAGGAACAGCATTGTGACTCTAAATGGACCAGTAAGACTCCAGAACCCATGTTCTTAATCACTCCCCTATATCCTCATGGTACATAATTGATGTGGCCTCAAATTGGTGAGGTCTATAATGAAAACACTTCATAACAACCATGCCCCTAAATCTAAGGTACTGAAATGAGGCCTAAATCTATAGATGGAGAGAAACCACAGAATTCCAATGACTCTTCCAGGCCATTCTGAGCTTGTAAACTCATCCCGAAGCCTTGGGAATCCTATATTCATACCCAGTTCCCCTTGGGCTTGACAAAGAGCCCATCATCTTAGGACAGACAAAAAAGGTATTTCTCTCTTTATTAGAAAATGTTCACTGGGAAAATATAAATCCTCCTAGAATCCTAAAATAGGGAGAGGAATGAGATCACAGAACCTTTTAGAATGGGGGACCCATGATAGATGTTAACTAGGCTTACTGTGGTGATCATTTCAGAATGTATACAAATATCCAATCATTAGGCTGTACACCAGAAATTAATACAGTTATGTGTCAGTTATACCTCATAAAAAGGAAGGCAATAGGATCCCATGATTTTGTGCATTACAACCCAAAATCTAACATAATGGAAGTCCCTGATTTCTTCTCCATGAACTCATTTAATGACCACAGCAACCCTGAGATACTCAACACAGGGACTACATCCCCCATTTCACAGATGAATAAATGGAGACTCAGAATTGTTAAAATGACAAACAACTGAGTCAAGGGAGAGCTCTGACTTGATCCAAGCTCTTCTGAGTCCCAATCCAGTGCTCTTTTGAGTTCATATCAATCTTTCTTCCTCTGGAAAAGTAAAAGGTGGTTCTCCATCTAGGAATAAGACCCAAAATGGCATTTCTGGGAGCCATGAGGACTCTCCACCAAATAGATCTCTGTGGAAGCTGTCTGGGGAGTTCACGAGTTTGGCTGTGAATCCCTTACAATGTGAAAGTGACAAGGAGTGACGTCTAAACCACAGGGCTACCACACATGATAAACCCAGACAAAAGGGAAAGTGTGCCTCAGGAAAGGAAGTTCAAGGCCAAAGTCAGCCCCATGAACATCCAGCAACAACTGACCCACAGAAGGCAGATTCTTGTGATTGTCCCTGGAAGGGACAGCAGGGCTGTCAGTACATGCCCCGTTTTCTCTGCCATCTTGAGACGAGAAACCAGGGTTTTCCAGTGGTACCCACAGAGTTCAACAGACCCTCAACATCAACTACTGAGGGCCCTGCACCCTGCCCTATCTCACCATAGGCCTTGCCCTTGCAGAGGTGATGGGCTGTTGTAGGTGGGCTTCCAGGCCTTTCTATGGTCTCTCACCCACTGTCTGCTGGACTGGAGGTTGGGCCCTGCCCAACTTGGTTGAACATCACTCAGGCCCAGCTCTCTGTCAAGACCAGGGTTACCTCCAAAAGGACTGTATGTCCAGGTCTCACAATCTTGTAACAGCAGCCCTCCACCTTGCAGCCATGGCAAGGGCACCAACATAGACAAGTCACGAAGTGGTCGTAGGACATTTCCCTTTGGAAATTAGTTATGCCATTAGCTTGTGATCTTATAATGATCATGAGAAACACCACGTCCTTGAAAAACGATGAGAAAATCCTAACTGTATTTGACCCCTACAGTTGAACTTGTCTGGTCAGATTGTCCTGGAGTCAACACTGATCCATCTCCTCATTCACTCCAAATTCAAGCTCCTTAGCTGGTCCTGAAAGCTCTAGATCATAAATCCCTAATGTTGAAGAACACTATCCTATATATCTTGGAAGTACTTTGAGACTCTAGTAAGATGCCTTTAATACAGCAGGCAATTAGAAAACATCCATTGTCACAGCGCTTAGGTGGCTCAGTTAGTTGAGCACCCAACTCTTGATTTTGGCTCAGGTCATGATCTCACTGTTCATGAATTTGAACCCACATGCTTTGGATTTATTCTCTCTCTCTCTCTCTCTCTCTCTCTCTCTCTCTCTCTGCTCCTTCCACACACAGTCTCTTTCTCAAAATAAAATAAAATAAAATAAAATAAAATAAAATAAAATAAAATAAAATGCATTGTCTGAGAGCTGTCCCAGGTATCAGTAGGCACTGCCTCCCAAAGTATATTAGGTTCCTTTCACTGTAACAAAATACCACAAGCTCAGTGGCTTGAAACAATGGAAATTTAATCCCTGACAGTTCTGGAGGTGAGAAGTCCGAGATCCAGGTGTCAGCATGGGCCATGCTCCCTCTGAGATTCTAAGCAAAATGCTTCCTTGCCTCCTTTTAGCTTCTGTTGGTGATCAGAGGCCCTGTGCATTCCTTAGTGTATAGATGCATCACTCTCTCTGGTCATGTGGACTTGTGTGTGTGTGTGTGTGTGTGTGTGTGTGTGTGTGTGTGTGTGTGTGCTCCCGCACGCGCACATGCACGCCTGTCTCTATATTTTGCATTTTTATAAGGCCATCAGTCAACTTGGATTAAGGGCCCATTCTACTCCAATATCACATCTAAATGTATATCATGATCACACCTGCAAAGACTATTTTTAAACAAAGTCACCGCACGGGTATCAGGGGTTAAGATGTCAACTTATCTTTCTGTAGGACACAATTCAACCCACAACACAAGTCTGCCACCTTAGCCCTGGGCAGTGGCAGGCATTAAGGGATGGAATGGCATTACAAGGATGGTGAGACGACTAGCTGGGACGAACTGGGAATGCACCCAACAGGCATTTCACCTTCCAAGGGCAACTTCCCAGGAACTGTAGCACTAAGCCCATTCCAGAATCCTCAAAGAGTGACCCTAACATTTTAGTTCCTGATGCATGCCACACCTCTCAAATTGGCCTTCTCACCCACATACTCGTCATATGCTGGACCACGAGCTAGAGACTAGGTAAGGAGAAGAAGACACATCCTTGGCCATGAGGAGGCCCGCAGGTCTACAGATGGGACACAATAAGCCAGGAGAGATGGCGCATGTGGCAAGAACAACAAGGGTGCCCAGGGTAGTATGACAGCACAAGGGAGAGACACTGAGCCAGGGCAGGAGAGAGAGAGGAAGTCAGCCTGACAAGGACCCTCCACTCTAGCCTGGAGGTCCATCACCTTTCATCCCTGCAAACACAGACACAATCTCTGATTCCTTGGTGGCTGTCACCTCTAAGGCACCTTGAACCCTGGCCACTGCCTATTCTCCCCACCTGGGAAGGAGTTGGGCAAGGGCCTCGGCAGCCCCTATTAATCTCCTGGCTCACTCATCCCTTTCACAGACTAGCTGTAAAAGTGATATAAGCATTTCATTTGAACAGTGCTACAGCAGGAATGGAGAAGGGGGCAGAGGGTCGATTGATTTCCAGCATGTGAAAGCATAAATACAATAAGAAAATCAATCAAAATAACACCATATCAGCTCTGTGATCTCTTCCCTTGTTCAGCATGCTTTATATACTCTAGTACCTGTTCCTGTTTGCACACCTGCCCCCATCCTGGGGCAGAGGCTCCCGTGGACAGGCCAGCACTTAGCAAGTCCTATTCTCAAGAAGCCCCTTGAGTCAGAGAGAGCAAGGCAATGATGTCACAGGCATGCTCCCCACCAGACCATCACAAACGTGCTAGAAATCCCTTGCGTGCTCACAGAGATGCACTCCTGAGCAGGAATACATGTGAACTCACACAAATTTATTGCTCATCGAACAGGTATGTAAGAAGACTTACTGGTCTACATTTCTTTACAATTTCACCTTTTCCCCATGTCACTAGACAAATTATTCCATGGGTAATATGTAATAATATACTTAAGTGAAATACACTGAGGATATTAAACACTCAAACCAAAGGCCCCACAAAGGTGGATGGAGATGAAGGAGATTCAGTAGTAGCAAAGTAGTCGTTTGTTTTTCTAAAAATGGACATATGGGCTAGACATATGGGCACAAAGGGAAAAAAAAAGTCCTAAGGCTAATCCACCTAATCTAAAAATGCATATTCTTCTCCAACTTTGGGACTTCCTGCAATCACTTTCAAGGTATTATTCTCATACTGACTCCCCGATCAGGTAACGTTCTTAAACCTACCAAGTCATAAGCACTTCACATTTTCATGGAACCCCCTCATCAAACCGTTTCCTCATGAATCCATGAACCTAAAGGAAATTCAGGTAAGGAAGTAAAGCTTGTCAAAGTATCTCTTGGTTCAGTTTACATATGCGTATTTTGAAATTATTAAAAGGAGGGTGACCAAACATCCTCATTTTCCCAGAGTAGTTCTTGTTTATACCTGTTGCTCCAGCATAATTTTCCATTGTGCCTCCTTCGCTTTGGATGAAAAAAATGACAGTCACTCTAATAAAAAATAACTTAGGCCTCCTGGGTATGGAAGTGGAGGGTAGAGGAAAAAAGTCATGACTAGACTCAATTGCTCCTTTGGACTCTAGACATGAAGAGGCAGTACCAGAAGTAGGCAGTGTAGCCAACAGGCTTCTGGAACTTTCTAAACTCCCCATGAAGCAATATTTGGAGGGGCTGGCATGTACCTTCCAAATATCCATATAAGACATTGTCCTTCTTGGGCAGTCAATAAATACCACTTGATGGTGATGATGCAGCCATTGATTTTTCCTTCCCTCTTCTCCCTCTTTTCCCTTCTCTCTCCACCCCCTTCCTCAGGGTACAGGTCAATCAATCTTAGGCCATCTTGATCTACTTGGAAAGCTTAACTGCTATGAAGCTAAACCACTTGTCCTCTGGCTCCAATCTCTTAGAGAAATTAGTGCCAATGGAAGTGTCAGTATCAATTTCATAATGTTATTGGATGAAGGCAAGGCTGGGCCAAGTCCCATATTCCTGACGGGCTATCAAAGTGATGGGGATTATGGGTAAGGAGACAGACAGCTCTGACAGGAAAGGCAATGACTCAAGATCAATTAGACTGACAAGACTATCTTTAAGCCATATCACTTAATGCTGACACTGGTACGTTTCCACAGAGATTCAAATACTGGATGCAGAGTTTTCCTGGTGTCTCCAGGGGTAACTAGAGAGCCTAGAGGCCTGCAGAGAAGCCTCTGGCCCTACACCTCTCCCGAGAGAATCTGAACAAAGGGTTCCCACGAATGGGAGGATTTTGCTCTCGTGATGGGAAGACTAAATATCTGGCCCCCGTTTTCCTTTTTCCTTTTTTCCCCTGCCTTCTAAAGAAAATGTCAAGATAAAATGTAGGCTACGTATTTAAATTTAATTCCTTTGCAGAGTCAAGGGAAGGCTTGGGATTATTAAAATGGAAATCAAGATCTTGTAAAAAGTCAAACCATCCTAGCAGGGAAGGGGATTTGTCATGGAAGGTAAGAGCAACAGATGGATGCCACTAGAGTCCTGAATTCTAATCCAGGTTCTTACCCTGGCATTGCTGTGAATGCAACTGCGTGTGATCAGGAAGCAGCCACGTCATTTCTTTGGGGTTTCATGCCTCACATAAGGTCAACCATCACCTCCTGCTATGCGGCGGCACAATGAGGGAATGAAATGCCAAGAGCACCAAGAGCAACAGAGGGATGAGAGGATTTTATTTTTCAGACCTGGCAAGGTAGGCAGAAATTGTTTTTTTTTTCCCCCTGTGCTTGACAGAAGATACACAGAAACAGCCCTGGAACTAAGGATGCAGTGACTATGGATAAAAAGAAGAGAAAAAAGCAAGTGTGACTCCTGCTAAGTGAGCCCCATACAAGGATGTTATGCTCACACTCCTTCGGTAGGCAGCCTGGACTATTTTAAATCCTCTAGGTTAACAGCTTATTTCCCCTCGTTCTCATGAGTTTACATTCCCAGGGCAGCCAGCGTAATTACAAGCCTGTGAGGTTACAGCTATTTAAAGCAGGTTGCTTTATTATTTTTTAATTGCCTAACAATATTGTTTGTTAGCATTCTATTAAAACCTCCACGGTGTTTCATAATGGAATTTTAAATTCATCCCCTTTTCAAGTGTCCGTTTCAGAACATGTGTGTGTTTGTGGGGTTAGCGAATGTCAGTATTAAGCACATGATCTTGACGCTAACCTCAGCAGTGAGGCCAAGCAAAATGATGGACGGGAAAGATCAGTATATGGGAAGCCTTAGCTACATAATGCCAATCCTGGCCAAGAGGTGGTTATCAGTATTATCTGGAACTGCTGACTTCCCAAACACACTCAGAACACTGGCCTAATACGCAAATGTGTGAATCAGGGGATTCCTCCCAAGGGGCCTTTAAATAGCAGACCCTTTAAAGGCACAGTAGTACAGATGTGGGTATTTTAGGATCATTAACCAATGGAAGGAGAGGTTGGGGCAGAGAAATTGGAAGTGTTGGAAGCCCCTGCTCATCAAAAATAGTTCAGAATTAATGATTAAGCATCTCTGGAACTGGTGGAGAAAATTCTAGGGAAGTGTTAAGAAAGTAAAGAACTTTTGTTAGATACACACATGGCATTGTTCTCATAGACCCAAACGTGATGTACTTTACACTCAACAAGTTGGAAACCTATCTACTGGGAAAGCTTGATATATTTGTTGAAAGCAGGAGGTCTTTGTGATATCAATTTACCACAGAATTTCTTTTCCAACTGCAGTTAAACATTATCAATATAAACAAGAGAACTTCCAAGGAGAACTAAAGAAAGCATTAATATCAGGGTCTTTGTTCACTGTCCTTCCATATTGTTGGCATGAATTTGAAGCTATGTGTTGTTTCAGCCCATACCTGAAAACAACTTTTGCAGTGGGGAGGAACTCATGGGTCCCAAACAAAATGCTTCTCCAGGTCACCACAGTGTAATCCTTAAGCTAGTAAGTGGCATTTATTTTTAAAATGGTTGACTTCTTTTATTTTATCTAAATTTTTAAATGTTTTTTTATTTATTTTTGAGAGACAGAGAGACAGTATGAGCAGGGGAGAGTCAGAAAGAGAGAGAGACACAGAATCTGAAGCAGGCTCCAGGCTCTGAGTTGCTGTCAGCACAGAGCCCAATGCAGGGCTTGAACCCACAAACCATGAGATCATGACCTGAGCCAAAGCCAGATGCTTAACCGACTGAGCCCCCCAGGTGCCCCTAAAATGGTTGACTTCTAATAAACCCAGGTATCATTCCCATCTTGACCTGGGATCAAAGAGGGTCTACATGTGGAATGTTTTCAATTTCAGATGTGATACATGTGACTTTTCCAAGTTTCTGCTATGTGTACTGAGTAACCCATAAAGTCTCCACTAGGTAGACTGAGAGTCCCATATATATTATGCATGTGATACACACACACACACATAAACCAGATGTTATTTTTGGAGAATCTTCTTACCCACACACTAGGCTGTGCTTTCCTATGTTCTCTTGTGAATCAAACTACTGTTGGATGAATATCTATTATGGCCAAGAATTATCCAAAGCAACTTTCCTCATTTAACTGTTACAGCCTTGCAATGAGTGTCTCCATCTTAAGGACAGAGAAACAGAGATTTGGAACTATTTTATCAACCTGTCCATATTCCTTCAGCTATAAATGGTGAAGCTAGAATTCAAATTCAAGATCATCTCCTGCCCAAGGCCAGTACACACACTGCCTGCCAAAAACTATCATCTTAAGAAAACCTGAAAAAGCCATATGAAGAGTAAGAGGGCATATGTGACATTTTCCTTGGGTCTGTAGGCAGAATTTCCTTCAAATTCACTCCCTAATTTTTTTTAGGTATGTCTTGATTTACAAACATGTACAATTTAATCTTGATACTCAAAGACCATCATTACTTAATACCTACCATCCACCATTACTACCATTAATTGAGCAAAAATACTTGTTTGGTTATTCCCTAAGTGCACAATACACATTTCTATCCCTGCCATACCTGTGCCCCAGCCTGACTGTCAAATTCTGCACTTCCTGGGACCTAACTCAATTCCATCACCACCTCGAAGGCTTACTTGTACCAGCCTCTCCCTCTCCTTTTTCCCCATCCTGACCACCTAGTCATTTCCTCCTCTAAATTCTTGCAGCCCATCTGAAGATCAAGGGTTCCCTGTCACTGCTCTGTTTCCTTCTATTGATCCTTGTCCTCTGCAACCCAAGAATATGGCTTTAAAAAAAGACAGAGGAGCTGTTTCTGACACCATCTTGTTATTTCTCTTGACTGAGGAAAAGACAACAGTGCTCATCATGCTGACAAGAAGCTCTGCGTCACAAGCATATTCCCACTCCGTTAAGTACTACGAAATCAGTCAGCTCACTTTACCTCTCTAAGAATTTGTTTCCTCGTCAATAAAGTGGAGGCTCACCACAGTAACTGCCTCATCAGGCTATTGTTAGGGTTAAAGCAAGCATTTATGTCGACCGCATGACATTATTAACAATAATACTAATAAAGCAAAACCAAAAATACATGGCAGTTAGTTAACTCAAAAACTTGGTTGTCCACACTTTTAAGCCCCATGCCAATTATTGATATAACAGCTTTTTATTTTGAGAGAGAGTGTGAGCACGTGTGCGAGCAAGCAGGGGAAGGGGGTGGAGAGAGTCCCAGGCAGGCTCTGTGCTGCCAGCATGGAGCCCGACGTAGGGCTTAAATCTATGAAATGAGAGATCATGACCTGAGAGGAAATTAAGAGTCCAATGCTCGACTGACTGAGCCCCCGTGGAGCCCCCGAGAGCCTCTTACTTTAGGATGACCACTAATGGCAGCATTTGCATGTCTGAAAGCCTCCCGTTACATGCGAGGGAATTAGAGCTAACCAGTGCTTCTAGTGTCTCATCAAAGAAAGAGTACTTAATGGTGCAAATAACACAGGAGCTTTGTTAGAGGTAGAAAAGAGAGTCCACTGACAGACTGGCTAACTCTTTCTGGCTTCCATGGGCTTTCACCTGATTTTTCAGCTACTCAGGAATTTAGCAGAGACTCAATAAATATTAAAGGGCAGTGCTATGGACTCGCTGGGTGGACACATGTAGTTTCCATACGTTAAGGGGAAGTGCAGAGTAAGTGATATAGTAAGTATTTCCAGGTGTTCATCTGAAAGAACAGGACAGGATCCCTTGCCCCGCATCATGTCCTAGAGAGAGGCTGAGGGAGGAAGAAACATGGGTGCTATGTTTTACCCCCCCAGTGACATGGTGAAAATCGGAACTGTGGTTCAAGGGGGCAGGCACACGTGGCTACAATGTGTAAATGTCAATGTGAATTCACAGGTGTTGGACTGAAAAGCCACTTCTCTAGCTTTTGGGCACACACCCTACTGCTATAACTCAACATATGAACTCCCATGGGCATCTTCTGAAGGGGCATCTGGCCTCCTCCTGGCAGTAGCCCCCTCTCCAGCCAGGCTCTGTATGATACTGTAAGGTTAAGTGTAATTAATGCTGATTGTAATCATGAGAAATTAATAGATTTATTATAATAGTGAGCTAAAAATGGCTTATGCTAATAAATCAATGAAGAATGAGATGGGAAAGTGAAAAGCCTTTGAGTAATGGGCATGGGGGGGCTGCAGGGAGGGGGACACGTGCAGAAAGTTGCCAGCACACAAGACAGCCAAGTGTCACAGCAATAGAGGCTCTGGCCTGTAGAACAACACTTTATATCCAGGTATCTGACCAATAAGGAGCTGGAAATTAAAGCTATTTTGGGGCCCAAGGGTATCAGGTGACAATCATGGGGGCCTCCTTAGCTGCATGACTTTATTCTCTGAGCTCTGCTTTCCTCATCAGTAAAACTCGGTCATAAGCCCATCCATCACATCTGACATTTATTAAGAGTCTACTATGTGCCTGGTACTGTTGCAGGGATGAGAAATACAACTGTGGACGGCACCAACCCCTAGTCTTGTGGAGTGAACATTCCAGGCGAGGCAACAGACTGTGTGCAGAGACGTAAACCACCAAACACATGTCCGACGGGAACGAGAGCCATAAAGAGAGATGCAGCAGCGTCAGGCAGGTGGAGAGTGATGGGAGCTAATTTACACACAGGGTGGTCATGAGGGTTTTAGGGTTTTAGGATCCCGTGGGTTCAAATGGCCTGGCCCACGGGTAGTACGTGGACGCTCCATGAGTTGGATAAGGCAGGAGTCCTCAGATCCAGTCAACAATGGAAGCACTGAGCTGTGGGGGGCTTGGGCAGCTTCCTGAGACTGAGACACAAGTTCCTTAAAAAGGGTGCTTTTCAGCAACGGTCCTTAAAACCTGTAACCACAGGTTCCTGGAGTTCACCCAGAGTTTGACCATCTATGGGTCTGACTCCAATATACAGTAAGGCCATCAGGTATCTTGGTTAATTAAGAACAAGGACTGTGAGGAGAGATCCTCTAAATTAAAATCTAGGCTCTCTGGGTCTCCACTGAGCGAGTTGTTTTTCCTCTCCCATGCCTCAGTTTCTCCATCTGAATGGGAAAGCCCATAGCACCTACCTTTTGAGATTCTAAGATTGTTGTAATATTTAAATTAAGAAATGTCTGGAAAATACTTTAGCACAGTGCCTGGCACACAGTAGCGGCTTGGTAAATATCGGCTATTATTATTAAGAGAGTTACAAAGTGTTGGATATGTGTCTGAATAGCTTATTGAGATGGAATTCTGTGATTAACGGAACTGCTAGAAATTGGATGTTCACAACGCTTCCCTGAGATGGGATTCTGCAAAAAGGCACTGATTACTTAATCTGACACTACAGGAAGCTGACGGAAGGAAGGTCTGCCCGCCACTGTGCCAAGGGAGGCAAGATGTGCTGCACGTGGGGGGAAAGGCGGGGCAGAGTAAGGTGAAGAACTCGGTGCAAGGCAGCGGCTCAGGCTCTAGCCCCATGACTGATGGAGCACCCGTTCAGTACAAGCCAGGGGCCCTCTGGGAAAGCAGAAATGGGAATCATAAAATTTGCCTCATTTGTTTGTACTGCCAGTTAGGCAGTCAGTCAATCCTATACTGAATGCCTGTTGTGAGCAAAGCATTAAATAATAACATTAATAGCTACCATTTGTTGGGGACTTAATATAAGGCAGGCATGGTGTTCTATATATCCTACTGACCTGGCTCACAGCCTCTTCCTCCATGAGTTCTGGGCTACGTGCCCCTGCCGTACTCACCCACCCAACCCTCCTTCCTTGGCATCCAACCCCACTCCCTGGTATGGGACACAGTCCTCCTTGCCCTGAAGCTGGTTATGGGGTCCTAGGTGCCCTGCGTGATGGGAGGCCCCTGCAGAGCTGAGACATGTTGGAGTCATGCCCACGTCGAAGCAGTGTATTGACAGGCAACCAATATGGCAAAAATGGATCAATGACTGACTTAGTAGATAATGCAAAATAGCATGAACATCATATCTCAGTTCTCAGTTCTGAAAGGTACGTGGTAGCTGCCATTATGGTGTCAACCCCATGGGTCCCGCCAGAATACTCCTGGGGCTCCATTTCCTCCTGGGATGTTAGGATCCACAGCATGTCCCCCCAGCTTCTGAAAATGCAGCAGCGCATACTATGTTCCAGACATTGTGCTCTTTGCATGCATGATCCCACTGGATTCCCATAATTCAATGAGGCTACTAGGTCTTATTAATATCACCACTTTGCAGAGGAGGAAACTGAGGCTCAGACAAATGTGGCCCCTTGCCCACATCAAGCAGGTGGAAATCAACAGGGCTAGGATGTGTCTAACTAAACAGCCTGAACACGCCCTGTGCTTTACAGCCCTGAGGCGGCAGAGGGTTGAGGGAGGTGGTGTAATGAGGGTGCAGCCTGTGAGCGTAGATGCTGGCTCTGAACACAATGCCCAGGCCCCCACGGTAGAACCCCAAGCCCCTGGAATTCTGGAGACAAACCCAATGCTCTTTGCCAACAATCCTTGTCAGCCCTCCCCACCTCTCTATAGGAAAGAGATAAAGACAGATCTGCGCCACTTAAAAAATTAAAGCAGGAGGAGCCGGCAGATGGGGACATGTGGCGTCTCGGTGACCACATCCAACTGATGCCACTGGCAAATCAGCGGCAGTTCTGGGAGAGAAAGCACTTCCCCATTTTGGACTGGGCTCAAGCCCAGACTGTAATAATGCAATTTTATAAGAACAACCACATAACGTATTTCCTGGAAATAGATGATACATTAAACCAGTGACCCTCAGAAACATCACGGTCATCGTCACCATCAGAGCACGTGCCTACGTGTGCATGGCACTTATGAGTCTGAGCACTTACGAGTTCACTGGTTCATTGGCTTCCCTTTCCCAATCGCCCTCGGACACACATAAGCCAGACAATGTCCCCCCTTTCTAGGCAGTGACCAAACTAGAACCCAGTGAGCTGCCTGAGATCACCCCATCAACCAGCCAACGTGAGACCCCAGGATTTCTGCCATCACAGCACCACGCTGTGGTCCCGTCCCACCTCAATTCCGTGCTGCAAAAGGCCCAGGATGGGGAGGAAAGTCATAACGGGGCAGCCACAAGCTGGCAATGGAAACAGCCTTAGGATTCAGGCTGCTTTGATAAGAGGGAGGGCAAGAAGCTCATGTTATATGTCCCCCATCATCACCGAAAGGAGACAACCACACTTCGGCCAAGACTGCAACGGCAAAGCACGGTGCCCCGGCAGCAGAATGCCCAGAATATAGGATAAGGTGTAGCTTGTAGTCAAACCAGAGAGAACAAAACCAAAGTTTGTCAGGTCCCTGGGTTCTGGTGGCGAAGGCTTCCTCCAACTCTCAACTGAACAGATCAGTGAAGAGGGGGGGAGGCATTGTAAGCACCGACCCTTTTCATAGATATGTATTTTTAATGTGGAACCTCGATCATATGGTAGGAAGTTGAAGAAATATGTGTAGGAAATGGAAATAGAGCAAAATTTATGTCTTTTTATAGCCCATGATTCATACAGAGTGATAGCTCTTAAATATTAATAATAAGTAAAAAAAAAAATTTAGGGCAGGAGGGTGGAGATGAAGGGAGACGATAAAATTTCTGTTTTTTGTCATCGTTGTTCGTGATCCAAACTTAGAAAAGTAAATACAGTAAATACCCTACCTACAGTTTGGCAATACTTCTACCATTTGTCACGTGCCTCAGGGCCTTGGTTCCACTTGGGAACAAACTCACTGCTTCAGCTTGACAATGAGATCATAATTTGGAGCTGGGAGGGAACTTGTTTTAAGAATTAAAATAATCTCCCACAAATTTCAAATACGACAGAGACGGCGCCGTCACAAAATGTGCAGCTCACTCATCGCCGATTTCCACAAACCCTTCGCAGGCTTCCTCATAGCTGGAAAATCTCTCCCTTCTGCCACTCCCCTGGTGTCTTCTCATTGTGAAGGGGGAGGGTGGACAGGCTCAGGGTAGGGACAAAGCCCCTTCTGTTATCCACTGTACTTGAGCCTGAACTCCTTCAGGTGGTCTTCAGGAGGAGAGCCTCTGGCGACCTCCAAGGCAAGGAGGAGTTCAGGAGAGCACCTAGGAAGTCAGGTGTGCCCTCCCAGCCCTGAGCTCTGCCCCGGGGGGCTGGGAGGTGCTCACACCACCCTGATCCCCACCCTGCAGCAAGCCAGGGCTGCACCCATGCTGGTCTCCAACCCGTTCTCAAAGCCACTGCCACTATCTTTCTGAGAAAGGATTGACCTCTTTGGTCTTGCTCTTCCTTCGCCTCTGACGATGTGCTAGGAGAAGCCTGGAGTCAGGATGGGGCTGACACAGTGAATCACGAATAAGGAGGGCCAGGGACGAATAGCCGAGCAGATGCTCGGACCCCAGAAGCCGCGGGTGACAAAGCTCACTCCCCCTGGGTGAGATCTCACACGCTTTCCAAGCCCATCCCTCTCCCTGGCAGGTAGAAGGCAGGAGCAGATGGCAGAGAGCACGGCCCGGGGCTTGGACTCTGACAGGGTCCGAAGTGTGTCTGCAGGAACTCAGGTGGCTCTGAGTGAAGGGGCACACTGGAGGGTCCCGTGCAGCAGTGAAGTCCAGGACCCTGACATCGGGTAGATCTTGGGTTCACCGCCCAGCTTCTCCATTTCCTAGTTGAGTGGCCTTGGAGACCTGACTTAAATTCTCTCTCAAGTTCTTCACCTGTAAAATGGTAGTTAGAAGACAACCAAACCCACAGGGCTGTGACATGAATTAATATATGAAAAGTGTTTGGCACATGCTAGGTTCTTATCTTAAGTGGAATGGAGTATCTTTCTCCCAGAGGTCAAAGGTTAGCACAAACCTTAGGTCAAACAGCGGAAGCTGTATCTGGGAGCCTCTCTTCTGTCCTGAAGGACTTCTAGCATGGCCTTTTTCTAGCTCTTTTCCAAAATTCTGCCCCAAAGCTACCCTAGCACCATTTCCCTCCGCCACAGCCCAGGGCTTATTCCTAAGGACCTGTCCATGCAGAAAACCTCCTGCGTATTCACACGGTCTCCAACTACTCCACCCTCCTCTGAGCAGACCAAAACCACACGGCTGGGAAAGTGAAGTGGGGTCACATTCAGGAGGGCAACTCAAGAGCCACGTGTCAGATTCTGGAAATCTCAACATCATCGCATACAGGATGATGATAGGCAAAGGGTTTGGATGTCAGCGAGGTGCCCTCTTGTATTCTCCTCTGAGCCAGCAGAAGGCAACGTGGGACTCTGGCTTCTCCCCAGTGATTCAGACGTTCGTCGGCAGCAACAAGCTAATTACAATCTACAAGAGACACAGCCGGCCCGCAGAACAGACGCGGCCCCTTTATCTCAGCTGCCGCAGCTGTGAGAGGCCCGGTAGAGCACTCCTGGAAAAGACAAAACATTCCAGCAGCAATGGGCCAGGGAACAGGAGAGGGGACTGTGCCACTCTGCCGAGTGCCTGACATCAGCCACATAAATAAGCCCTTTAGAAAGCTAGGGCACCTGGGTGGCTCAGTCTGTTAAGCATCTGCCTTAGACTCAAGCCATGATCTCGCAGTGTGTGAGTTCGAGCCCTGCGTTGGGCTCTGTGCTGACAGCTCAGAGCCTGGCGCCTGCTTCAGATTCTGTGTCTCCCTTTCTCTTAGCCCCTCCCCTCTAGAAAGCAATTCATTTCAGTGGATGCTGAAGTCCCTTCGGTGCCTGCTCATGTGTAATTCAGATGGATCAGGGATGGCTCTGCTGGGAGACGAGAGTCCAGAATGTAGGATGATTCTGTGCCCTGAGAGCCTGGGACCTCACTTGACTAACAGCACACACGTCCTGTGTTCGTGGTGTTGTCACTCCCCTCTTTCCATCCCCTGTAAACCCTGAACTACAGGCACAGATCTGGGACAAACTGCACACTACCCCAGACCCATAAACATACAGCCCATGCACGCCCCACATCTGCACACGCCTCACGCCCATCTCCTGCTGTCCACAGGTCCAATCACAGATAAATACACTCTGGCCAAGTGTCCAAGGGCACCTTGACCAACATGGGCAAATGAACATGGTGGTAAGTGCCAGCACCCATTTTCCAGAACACCCACCATGTCTGCAGAGAGAGCTACCTTCACTCTGAATCACGGCGGAGAAAGGAAGGAAGAGCAGAGGTTACGGGCTGAATAGCATCCCTTCAAATTCTTGGAGGGAAGAAGTTGAAGTCCTAACCTCAAGAACGTCAAAATGTGACCATATTTGGAAAGAAGGACTTTATAGAAATATTTAACTTAAAATGAGGTCATGAGGGATGCCTGGGTGGCTCAGTCAGTTGGGCATCCAACTTTGGCTCAGGTCATGATCTCATGGTTCATGAGTTTAAGCCCCGCACTGGGCTCTGTGCTGACAGCTCAGAGCCTGGAGCCTGCTTCCGATTCTGTGTCTCCCTCTCTCTCTGCCCTTCTCCTGCTTGTACTATGTCTCTCTCTCTCTCTCAAAAATAAAACAAAACATTAAAATAATGTTTTTAATAAAAAAGATAAATAAAATGAGGTCATTAGGATCTGCGTTAATCTAATATTCCTGTATCTGATAAGAAGAGGAGATCAGGGATACTGGGGTGACCCAGGCGGGTAAGTGTCCGACCTTGGCTTAGGTCACGATCTTGCGGTTCACAGTTCAAACTACACATTGGGCTCTGTGCTGACAGCTCAGAGCCTGAAGCCTTCTTTAGATTCTGTGTCTCCCTCTCTCTCTACCCCTCCCTGGCTCATGCTTTCTCTCTCTCTCTCTCAAAAATAAATTTAAAACATTTTTAAGAAGAAGAGTAGATGAGGACTCAGACCTACACAGAGAGAAGACCATGTGAAAATGCGGGGAGAAGACAACCCTTTACGAGCCAAGGAGAGAGGTCCTGGAAGGAGACAAGCCAGCTGACACCCTGATCTTGGATTTCCAGCCTCCAGGACTGTGGGCAGATTTCTGTTAGTTAAGCCACCCAGTCTGTGATAATTGATTATGGCAAAGTTACCAATCTTAGCAAACTGAGCCAGGAGGGAGTTGTGCTCACAGAGTCGCATAGCCACAATAAAGGGGGCTCAGCCTCTGTCAGTAAGTGCTGGTCAGCCTCTGCACAAGGACCTTCTGGTCTCCCACGGTGTAATGACCACATGTCTCTTAGAAGGATTTGCTGACTCCACTGTGCTTTTAAAGACTACTGCTGCTGCTTCTACAACTACTATGGAATGTGGGAGCCCAACTCAAGGTCAAGGCCTGAGCATTCCCAGAGTGTCCAAGGGCCATGGCTGCAGGATAACAGTGATGGCAATAAATGGCCACCATTTTTTAAATATTCCGTGTACCAGGCTTGTGCTCAGCCTTTGTGATGCATCAGCCCACTGAGTGCTCCCAACAATCCTGCCTCCAGAAGGTTAAATACAATGCCTGTCCTTACTGTGGGGGTGAGGAAACTGAAGTTCAGAGAGACTGAATGAACTGTGTAAGTGACAAGCCAGAACCCGAGCCCCTGACTGAATCACAATAATTTAAGTTCCATTCAGTTGCATAAATACTGACTGTTTGTTTTCTTCTCTAAGCCCTGTTCTGGAAGGTGCTGGAGAATGTCTGCTTAGTTCCCATGAGGTACTGATGTGGCCTCAAAAGTCAAGCCGTCCCTTTAGCAGCTGCTGAGGTCAGAGACCCTGGGTCTAGATCCAAGCAGGACCAGCTGCTGACCTGAACATTCTGAGCCTCAGTTTCCCCACTGAAGACAAGAACATCAGCCCTGGCCACCTCCCAGGGATATCGTGAGGCCTGATGAGATGACAAAATAGGGAGCCGCACAGGCTGGGTTGTGTGGCAGATACCAATGGAGAGCCCACCAGGCGCCTGGCTCTGGCCACACAGGAGGCCAAATCTGTCCTCACTGAGCTTTGTGCCAGGGGGTGAGACCAATGATACAGAGAAAAGAGGGAACACAGAACACGCTGTGGGGGACTGCTAAGCACTGTGGAGAAACATGAAGTGGGCAAAGGGGCCGGGTATGATGTGGGGGCAGGGAGACCCCTGAGCAGGTGACCTCTGAGCAGAAGACGCAGTGGAGGAGAGAGCCACGAGGCCTACGCAGAGGGAACGTGTGCCACGTCCCCCGGGGATCACGTGCTCAGCGTGGTCAGGAAGAGTGCAGGGGTGGCAGGAAGGGAAGAGGAGAGGAGGGCAGAGAGGCGGCTCCATGCCAGGCCACGCATGTCCACGTGGCCCAGGGGAAGAGTGGGTACTCTGTCCTGCAGTGATGTTATCAGGGGTTGAGCCCTCAGGAATGGGGACACCTATTATCCTTTCCCCAGGACCACCCGGGGCCACTGTGTGTGTGGAGGCGGAGCGTGGAAGGAAGGAGCCACTGCAAGGCCATCTTGATATCTCTTCTGCACAATTTCCAAGCGGCCGAGCTCTGCATCTTGGTATCAGACCAGTAGCTGCTACGCATCTCTTCTCTTTCTTGTATTGTCTTTTTAAAAAATACTTGTAAAGCGGTCTTCATTAAGAGAGAAACAACCTGTGTTTAATTCCCTCATTCTTTTCAATTTTTTTCATGTACCTTCATTGATTTTTATGTGTAAGTATTTCTTTTAATATTTCAAAAACAGACCCCCCTTGTTTAGCGACTTTCCAATCTGGCATCGGGTAATAACATGCCTGCCAAGAAACTGTGCGTCCCCTCCCCCAGCTAATAAAAAAAACCAATAAGTCATTAGAGATGCCTTTAATAAAGATTAAATAAATGGATACATTTAACTTTTGCCTGCCCGTGAGGTCTGTACTTGTGAATTGTAAAACAGCTCAGTCATGTTGGAATGTTTAATGATCCCATGGGGCTCTGAGAAGGGACCCCTTCACACTACTGATGGGCCTCCTTCTTGACCGCCAATGGTCCAAAGGGACACACAATGCTCATGTCGCCTTCTCCAAGACAAGGCGAGGGCCAGCCTGTGGCCGCTAAGAGCATCTTAGAGCACTGCCTTCGGTGCCCACACAGGTCAGGACAAGTTGACATTAATTAAGAGAAGCAGCCCAGAGCAGGGGACGGCAGTGGGGACCCACGGCCGTGTGCCCAGCTGGAGACGACAGGCCCCACTGATTCTCACTCCCCCACGAGGACAGTCCTCCTCACTTCCTGCTTCTTCAGCTGCTGCCTGGCAGGGTGGCGAGTCCTTGCCAGGGCGACGTCACTCAGGCTGGGCTGGTTCCAGGGCTTCGAGCCCCCACACCCACACCTCTTTCCTGGAGGCGGCTGTCAGGCAAGAGCGCTTGGTGGGGAAGACTGTAGTCTTTGGAGACACTCAGAGCTGGGCAGGAGTTTCAGCTCTGCCCCTGCCTCACCATGTGACCTCGGTTTCCTTTCTGAGCCTCAGATTCCCTCATTGGTAAAACGGGAGTGACAAGAATAGTACCTCCACAGAAGTGCCCTGTAAGGGCCAAAGCGTTCTGCAAAGCAAATAGCCCAAATATGACACGGTTTCTGGCACGAAGAGTTGCCTACCCTTTATATCCATTTTGGGGCTGTGTGTATGTCTTTGCAAGATAAAGACTACATTTCCCAGCTCTCCCTGCAGCTAGGTAGGGGTCATGTGATATAATTTGGCCAATGGCTAACAGCTCCTAGGAAGTCTCCTTAAAAATAAGGGATTAGGGCACCTGGGTGGCTCAGTCAGTAAAGCGTCTGGCTTCGGCTCAGGTTAGGATCTCACGGTTTGTCAGTTCGAGGCTCACATCGGGCTCTATGCTGACAGCTAGCTAGGAGCCTGGAGCCTGCTTCTGATTCTGTGTCTCCCTGTCTCTCCAACCCTCCCCTGTTCGCACTGTCTCTGTCTCTCAAAAATAAAATAAAAATCATAAAAAAAATTTTTAAAGAAGGGATTAGGCCTATTGTCCTTCCCTCTCACCCCAGAAATGCTGATGTGATGGCTGGAGCCCTAGCCACCAACCTGGCCCATGAAGCAACTACCAAAGACAACGGAGCAGCAAGACAGAAGGACCCTGAGGATCACAGAACTAAAATAAAAATTTTAGAAGGCTTCTAACCAGATTTTCTTTTCACAAGAGAGAAATAAATGTTGATTTTTTTAAGCCATCATTATTTTGGTGGGTGGTAGGTTCTGCTACTCACAGCCAAACTGATTGTCATTATTATAATTCCTATCATTATTCTCAGTATTGGTTTTGTCAGCAGTGTGGGGACCTCCTTCCCCTGGGCTCTGAGAGTCAGCCCTGGGCTTCCCTCTCCGTGTGCCAGCTCTGTCAGCTCCCCTGTGTCAAAGGCCTAAGGCCCCTATTATCCTCCACTTCCAGAATCCAAGGCATTTAGAACTCCTTGTTTTCTCCATATAAATATGTTCAGTGAAATACAGGGACTTCCCATCTCCCTCACACACACACACTAGGACTGCTTTGGGTGGAAAAGGCCAAATTCCTCAGACTGGGGTTCAAAGCTGGGTTCCACTGGTGCATAAGTGGTGGTGCTGCTGATGGCCATGGTGGCGTGATAATCCAGTGAGACCTGTCTGTGCAGCCTCCTCTCTTGTTTCCTCACCTCCAAGTTATGCACATCCCAGGGACACACAGAGCTATTTGTGGCTCTCCGGACTGGCCTCTTCTCTCAAGTCTGTTTTTACAGATTTCCAATCTGTCTGGAAAGAGCTTCTCCAACTACTTGATTCCCATGTGTCCCTGAAGACTCGGCTCAGGTGCCACTTTGCTCAGGGGAATTGAGGACCCATGCTCTACTGGGTGTCCTTGTTGTGCTCCCATAGCCCCAGACTGCTCCTCCACTCATGGCCTCCCCAACTTCCCCTGAAGACAGAGGTCCCCGTGGGCAGCAAGCATGTACATGGAATCTGTACTTGGCACTGAGCACTGGGATGGCCCCTGGCTGGCCCCAGTCATCAGCATCTTTCTACTTTTCTACTTCATCTTCATACTCCAATGCCTGGCATAGCATCCATCTCACAGGTGACAGCACCCCACAAATAACCCCTTGACGGGGCAGATGGATGAATGAACTGCTCCCTATAGCTACTTTTCTCTGGTCATCAAAGTCCAAATAACCAGGAGCCCAGAAATAAGAAACTGATGAGTTGGATAAAAAGAGAAAGACACTCCCTTGCTTCTGTCTTGGTCAGTGTAATGGGCTGATCAATGCCCTCCCCTCAAAAAAAGAAAGATGGCCAACCAGGAGCTCAGATTATGACCTTATTTGAAAACAGGCTCTTTGTAGATGTTAATTAAAGGGATGAGATGAAATCACACTGGATTAGTGACACATGTCCTTATAAGAGACAGAAAAGGACACACAGAGACACTGCATATTTATGCAGCCACAAGCCAGGACTGCCTGGAGCCACCAGAGGCTGGAAGAGACAAGGAAGGCTTCTCCCCAGGAGCCATGGAGTTGGCGTGGCCATGCTGACACCTTATTTTGGACTTCTAGCCTCCACTGGTCTTCTAGCCTCCAAATGGTAAGAAAACAAAGCCACTATGTTTGTGGTAATTCATTATGGCAGCCCTGGGAAGGAAATACAATAACCTAGAGGTAGGCCAATTGCCTTTACAGACAGTCCATCAAGGTCACACAGGACCTTACTCCAGATCTAAACTTCACATCCACAACCTCTACATCCTCTCTTTTGATTCTCCCCTTTTTCTTTTTTAAAATACCAGGAAAGATGCATGCATTGTCTTGTTAACATGGATCCATCCTTTTGGGGCAGGTTCCGTTATCCCTGCTCCACAGATGAGGAAACACAGCTCCGTGGAGGTGAATCATTTGCTCTGGGAGGCACAGCTGCGTGCCCTACCCAGGTCTGTCTGGCTTCTACACTGCCAACTGCGCCATACTGTCATTCCTCCTCATCCACACCCCCCACTCGCACCACGGCAGCAGAGTTCAATGTCTAGACCAAGAACGGCTGGAGATGACAGAGCCCCAGAGCCCTGTAAGAGCTCAAACTCAGTTCAAAACAAGTTTCTGAGGTCTCTGCTGCTGAGTCCCAAGTCCTATCCCTGATTCTGGGTGGCTCTTTCACTCTGGGACTAAATGGCCCCTTGTCCTACTCACAACAATGGATGGACCACAGGCTTTCCCAAAAGTTGAGAGAGAGGAATCATGAGTGAGAATAAGATCTTTTACACTGAGGGCCCCTTCAGTGCAGGATCCTCATCTGTTTTTTTCAGTCTCTCTAATGCCCGACACACTCACAGGCACATAACCAAGGCCTGATAAAAGTTTTCTGTAATCCATTAAGAGCCTATGAAAACTAGGTAACTCTAACTACTATAACAATAATACTCAATGGTGTCCATGAATTTTACAGATTCATGCTCCATGACTGTAATTTCTCTACCCATTATACAGAGAAGACTGAGATGGTCTTAGCTTCGCACTATTAATAACCAGCCAACCTAGCATGGAAGACTGGCTTTCCCAGTTCTATCCACATCTTTGTCCACTGGATCATCATCCTGCCTACCAGTCTAACCATTCCATTAGCAGGGGGAACAAATCCATGGTAATCGTAGCTTCTGGCTGTCTGGAAGAAAACTTTGTCTTTGATCCTGTTTACAGTTGAGAAGGAGTTTAAAACTAAAATCAAGGGGTTCATGGTTGGCTCAGTCAGTAAACTCTTGATTTCAGTTCAGGTCATGACCTCACGGTCTTGAGATCGAGCCCCCACATAGGGCTCCACATCGAGTGTGGAGCCTGCTTAAGTGTCTCTTCCTCCACTCTGCCCCCACTTACATGTTCACATGCATGTGCATTCTCTCTCTCTCTCAATATAAATTAAATTTTTTTAAACCAAATTCAAAAGTAAACAAGGTAGAACCTTGAGAAATCCATATGGTCCCTGTCACCAAGTCAGGTGGTTTGAGGCTCTGCCCGGTGACCAGATGGCTGCCCATTCTCTGGGACACCCCCCTGCCTGGAGTGGAGGGAAGGGTGTTCCAGACGGCCAAGACTGGGCAAATACCCCAGAATATTGCTGGAGCAGAACCTATGCCCCTACCATATGCCATCTGGATGCCTGTCCCCTCAATTTTTATTCTCATGAATCCTCAGGGATAAGCCCAGCCAGAAACTCAATTAGCCAAATCCCTACTGAAAAAGTTCTCATTCTCCTTAGAATTATTCCCCTTCTTATTTATAGACCCTTCTCTTGTCTACAAATGGGGCAGGACTTTTAACCCAACAGAGGTTCAGGACTCCAAGTTCTCCATCTAAAACTTTCCAATCAGACAGTTTTGGGGCTTGCTGGCCTATTCCAGTGTACCAGAGAGGTGAGTTTCCCAACATGGCCTACCATCAGGACGAACCCCTTGAGAAGCACACCCAGACCTTAGGATATCTGAAAGAACACCACAGCAGCTAAATCATGTAGAGAATGTTTTGCCTTCTGGCAAAACTGATATAAAGGAAGCAACCACGCGGGCTCTTTCTCCCTGCTGGAGACAGAATCACTGTGTGGCTTTCCAACATGATCTATTCTGATGTCAAACTTCTTGACGGTAAAGACCATGCATTGCTATGCTTTGCAGCCTCTAATCTACCCCTAAGAAAGTAAAGATAATCAGTGGTACCCCAGACATGCACGGGAGAGCAATGGGTAGTTGGCTATCAAAGCCAAGGTGCCTCACAAGGACAGTGAACAGTCCCCTCTTGTGCCTGGAAAAGAAGGATGGGATATGAAGATGAGATCACTGTCCAGGATGAAAACCCATGTCTAATGACTGTAGACTCCATTCCTATTCAATCATCCAAAGGAATGACTGAAGGCTAATAAAGAGACAGACACACTGTCCTGCCTTCCTAAATCACAGCCCCCTCCTGCCTGTATTGTATGCCCTTGAAAAGAAAATTCTGTAGCCAAACAGCACAGTTAGGAACATCCATCTAACATACCTGCAAAGTTCTAGACGCACAGGGGAGGGCAGAGGCAAAGACCAGGGTTCAGAGAAGGACATGGGAGTGGCTGTATGTCCCAAGTTTGCCCCAGCTTTCTATAATCTTCCCTGACTCCCTGTAGGCAGAGCCTTGGCCAATCCCAAATCCAATAACAACAGAAACACAATCATCAGAATAAGAAACAGTGCTACCCTGGGATGGATTTTTCTCTGCGTGGTCATGACATCAGGCTGCAGGCTTCCTGAGAGATGACCCCACTCCTGTGCAGACAGCCTGCTTAACTGGGGTACTTGGCACTACTCTCTGAATGCCCACAAGGCCCAAAGCCTTGAACCTCCCTTGGTGGGGCCCCTGAAAGGCCTTGGCCTGAGGCCTCTTTCTAGCTAGGCTCTCCCTTCCCAGGCTCCAGCGGGCTGTCACATCCCTGTGTCAGCTGAATATTCTCTTGCAAGTCCTCCTTCCTCACCCCCCAACCCTTCTCCCAGCCCCACTCATACTTCCCAGTTAAACCCACTCACTCACTCCACCCAATATCCCGCATGGCCCCTGGATGTCTGCAGCCCACCTACGTGATTCAGACCTTCTCCTGGACCAGCTCCACTGAGCGTGAGCTACTGAGGGCTCAGGCCCAGGCTGTTCAGCCCCTCAGAGTTGTAGACTCCCACGGCTGTTTTCATTCCATTTCCTCTCAATTATTCCACTATGCCTACTCTACACATTTATCCACAGAGATCCCCATTGAGCATAACTCTCTACAATAATTATCTATGGTTTCCATGTATTTATCTCTGGTATCTATTTAGATAGAGTATCTACCATCCCTCCTGGATCTATTTTCATGTCTCTGTCTGTCTATAGTATTTATCTCTATTTTAACATGACTGCCTTTTTTTTTCAACCCTCAAACTGGGACAGTTCCCAAGGGGATGGGCTTTGCCTGCAGTTAAAAGCACGATGTGATTGTACACGTGCTTGGCAGCTAAATTTGTGGTGGGTCAGAGGGGCAGCCCTTGTTCAGCAGAAAGCCGTGAACTTGGAAAGCCAAGAGGGCACAGGGGACATAGGAGGGGGTTGCAGGCTCGCCGGGACCCCCCCTGGCTGAGCCCATCCATGATGAAAAAGACCAAGGTAAAAAGCTAGAATGGGAAGAATCTGGAGGCACATTCTGGGTTCAAATCCTAACTCTACCTCTTCTTGAAGGGCTCGATTTTCTCATTGTATAAAATGAGAAATTCTGTAAATCCCTAACTCAGGGGATTAGGGTCAAGATGAAGTGTGATATACACACAAAAAAAATCCTGGACACAGGGCTTGGTGTAAGTAAGTGCTCTGTTAGTGAAAACTACTGCTCTTTTCACTACCATTATCATTGTCATTATGCTGTGATACCTTGTTGGTCATTTGGAAGAGAGTCAACACCTTGCAGCCTGCGAGGGTGTTAGGATGGAGACATTGACACATATATCTCTATTTTAGGATCAGGGTGGATAATGGACATCTAATGAATGAACACACCTACCTAGGCTCTTTCTTTAAGTGATATGGGGGAGGAAAGATGAGGATACAGAAGTCAGTGAGATTTAGGAGGAAGAAGACCGCATGCACAGCACTGAGTTTTAAGCCCCACAAAGCAGGTGGGATATTCCACTGACGGTTAAAGAGCTAAGCTATGAGACTTAAATGGGATGGACGGGGCCTGGGACGGTGGCTGTGGAGTGAGCAGGAACCAAATCAAAGGCCTGCCAAAAAGCAGTGAGGGTCCTGCCAGGGTGTGAATGCCAGATCTGCAGTGGACCCACTGAGCCTGGGCCTCTGGATGCCCCACACAGCATCCTGGGACTGGGAAAAGAAAGTCACATGATGGGGACCAGCATCCTAGGGACTGTAACAGCCAGCTGGGCCAGATGAGCATGAGGTGGGGGAGTCTAGGTTCTAGGGAAACATCTTGCATGGCTAACAATGGGGTTGGATCCAGATTAGGATATGAATGCAGCCAAGAGGACCCAGGGGTCACAGGGGGCCAAGAGACAGGACACCAAGGTGAAGTACAAAGAGAAGGAACAGAGGGAAGGAAGAAAGCAAAGAAAGGGGTAGAGAAGTCTGGGTCTTAGAGGATCTAAGCCACGGGCAAGCCAAGAAGGTGCATAGCTGAAATGGAATGGAAGTAAAGGTCACTGATGAGTAAGGGGTCAATGATAAGCGATATGTGGAGGGTCAAGGGTCATCAGCATTGCATCAGATCTGGGAACTTCAGTCCAGCTCTGAAGTTTTACAGCAGAAGACAAAACTTTTGGAACAACCTTGAAGAAAAGAGCCATCGTAACTACCTCTGGGTAACCACCTTGCATCCTTAATCCAAGACGCATCACAGAGGAAGGGGCTATCAGGAAGTTCATGGAACACCACCCTGATGGTCTGTTATTAATACTCCAAGTCCTCGTACCAACACAACCTTTATGACTCACATGCAACTCTGCACAAGTTTACCGAGAGGGGAAAGAACAGAAAGGTATTAACCAAATCTACCAACTTAAGAGATCCGAGGGTAACACACAAACATCTGGGATACCAATGACTATGCAGTGGTGTCACAGGGTCTGTCTGTAAGGAGCCCACGTGCAGGCAGAGCCAGGCTGGGTCCTCCCATGAAGAGGCATGTTCCCTGTAGAGTCATGTCCGTGCAAGATGACACATACCAAGAACAGGACATGGACACTCAGGACCCAGCGATGCCCAGGCCTCTGTTAATAGGGTTGGCAGGCAGATGGGGCCACGCCATGGAGGAAGCTGGCACAGAACATGAAGGATTTTGCTTCCAAACCACCAGATGCCAGCTACAGCTTTCCATCTGCCTCTTCTCGTCCTCTCCTTTCATGTTTCACTGTTTACATGGTACGTGTACAAATGCATTTGCTGACCTCAACAAAGGAAGGTGGCCTGGTGAAGAGGCCAGGAACCTCAGCACCCAAAGAGTTCAGAAAAGCAAGGTGCCTCTTCTCCAGCATATACCCAGGAGGCCAGAATTTACAGGTCCCTGTGTAGAGTCTAGGAAGATCTCAGGGAAGTCCAGGCTACCACAGCCAGGGCCAAGCGCACCCATGCAGAGCCCACAGCAGCTTCAAGATGCCGCCAACCCACCTCACAGCCTTTTCTGTCCTGCTTCCTTCTTCCCTCCTCACATCATCCTTCATGCTTGTGACACAGGACGATCGATAGGGGGAAAAAATGAAGACCTCCCCTCATTAGCAAATGTAACAGAAAACTCGTCTCCATGGACAACATCGTTCCAAAAAGGAGTCTAAGAGGTGTGAGGAGAAAAGGTCAGTAACTACAAGAAGAACCAGGAGGCAGCCAGTGCCCTGAGGTCTAACAGCCCTGGGCAGCTTCCTTAGAAGTCCCTGCGCCAGGCCTGCCATAAGTCTACCTCGTCTTCCCGCCTTGATCACCAGCCAAACTGAGCCCGGCAGGACGGCAAGGAGTGGCGTGGTACCACTGAGGGGGTTCCTGAGTATCTGCAGGCACTCAGGGTGATGATGATATGGTATATGGGCAGAGAAACGTGACCAGGGAGGTAGGGGGAGCACATCGGGTATTTTCCCTTCCACTGAAGAGGGTCATACCCAGGAGACTGCCTAATGTCAGGTGGCCAACAATCAGCCCAAACCCTCCCCTTGCCATGCACCCTTGCTTTTTCTGCTCTAACTGCCACTCTGGCATTCACGTCCCCTCTCTCTCCTTCCTGATCACCATTGCCCCCCCCCCTGTGAAACACAAGCCTGTGCACTTGGGCACTCAGTGTGCACTCAGGCTGGAAGTCTGCAGGGCTATCTGGGAGTAAAAACTGGGGCCAGCAGTAGTAACGGTCTCTTTCCCTTGTCCTGAACTGCATTTCCATGAATGATGCTCTTAGCAACCAGATGCCTAAGGACCACTTTCAACAGGCACCCAGGAGGCAAAGCCATGGCTAAAAACCCAGAAGAGAGAAAAAGGGGGCCCAGATGAAGAGGAGGAGGAGAAGAAAGATTCCTAACCCTCCAGCACAAATTCAGATAAATAAAAGCTATTAGGGAATAAAGAAAAGATACAGAAAGAGACATCAGCCTGGCCTGACATGATTTTTTTTTGTCTTGCTGCAGTAATGATCTGATTAGGGTTCAATCCAACCGCATTCTTCACGTCCTAACTCATCTTTACGGAGTCTCGACTGCCTTGGGAAGATGGATGACAGTCATCCAGGAGGCGGCTCCAATTAGGTCGAGGGCCCAATGAGCTTGGGATTGCACATGCCTCCCCGCACCTGAGGCCCAGGGCCGAGCCAAATCCCGGTGATGAGGGTGAGGGCTGGGGCCACTTTGCTCCAGGTGGGCTCTCCAGAGAGCAGCCTGCCTGAGCACACGATGGGGATGGAAATAAGGAAACCTCAGGCCCACTGTCTCGAAGGTTCCAGCCTGTCCTTTCTGCTTTGGTCTCTCTTCCTAAATGTCTGTCTGAGCTGGCCATGGCCAGATGTCAGAGAGCGATAGGGGTTGGCACCAGCCAGCGCATCCAAGAGCAGTGCCTTCATCTTTGAACACCTAGATCAGTGCTTCGGACGCTGCAGATGAGTAAACAGAATCAGGCATTTGTCAGACACTTACTCTACGTTAGGCACCACGCTGTCTGGTTTTAGGAATATGATGTCACTTAACCTAAAGAGCAAGCCTGGGATTTAACACGTCACCATGCTCATTTGATAGCTGGGAAAACCAAAGTTGGGGGAGACCAGGGACACACTCCACGTCACGTCACAGAGCCGGAAAGCACGGGGAGTCCTGATGCGAGGAGGTTGGAAAAGACAGATTGACCCGCCATGTGAGAAGCACCAGGGTTGTGCTACCAGCAAGAATTAGCAGGCGTGTGAGTCTTACTTTTCTACATATAACATCTGTTCTTCAGCAGGGCCCCATTCTCCTAGCCCCAGCCCTGCTCTTGAGCCCTGCTGCTGTGCTCAGGATCCTGATTGCTCCTGCCCCAGCCGGCCAGCGCAGTCCATGGAGAATCCTGGAGCAGTCATGTGGGTTCTCACGGATCCTGGGACCAAACCTACCCTGCACCTCGCACTCCCTTCAGGGGCTCTCGGGGTCCCCAGAAGCAGGAAGGTGACGTGCCCCAGAACCAGGTCAGCTAAGAGACTGGTTTTGTGGTTCTCTGGATCCATGACTGTACCGGACATGGCCAGGCAGCTAGCGACTTATGGGGGGGATGGGGGATGTCCATTTTCCAATGGTGCCTTGGGCCAAAGTTGCCTGTTACTTTCTGTTGTCGTTTTTATTTTTTTAATTTTTAAATGTTTTTATTTATTTTTGAGAGAGAGAGAGAGAGAGAGAGAGAGAGAGAGAGAATGCAAATGGGGAAGGAACAGAGAGAGAGGGAGACACAGAATCTGAAGCAGGCTCCAGCCCAGAGCCCAATGTGGGGCTCAAACTCACAGGCTGTGAGATCTTAAGCTGAAGTCAGACACTCAACTGACTGAGCCACCCAGGCGCCCCTCTTTATTTATTTATTTATTTATTTTTTAACTGCTTTTAGTTACATTTAGGCAAGGCAGCCAAACGCTTCAGGTCATCTGGAAATAAACACGGTTTATTCCCGTTGTAACACAGTTAACATACAATTTGGTAGGACACACAATTTGTTTGGGAGACTTGGGGACGCAGTAGCAAGAGAAGGGAGGCGTGTGCATTTAAAAGCTGAGGAATTTGGCAGCCTCGCTGAGGCAGGGGGCAGGGTTGAGAGGACTTGCCAGGCTGGGAGGGGCGGAGAAGGGAGGGCAGGCTATGCTGGCTGGGGGACAGCAGGAAGCCATAGATGGGCAAACCCAGAGCGACCAAGGTTCTGTTTTCTGGCAGCCTCACAGTAGCTCACATTCAGGAGGAAAGACATCAAGCACCTATTCAGCACCAACTATTAGCTTATCTGATCCTCCCAACAGCATTGGTCCTCATTTCCATTTGACAGACGGGAAAAATGAGGCTCAGAGAGCTTAAAGTCATGGTGTGACAGAGACAGGTTCTGACCTCACACCTGACAGATCTAGAGCTAACACTGGTATAAAGACATTGGTGGTTCTCCAAGTGTGGCTGCCAGTCCAGGAACATCAGCCTTATCTGGGAACTTAAAAAGGCAAAATTATCAGGCTCTCCCCTCCTCCCCTTAAATTGAATAAGAAACCTTGGGGATGGGGCCCAGGAATCCGTGTTTTAACAAGCTTTCCAGGTAACACGGATATGGATATTGTTTAGCGGACAGACAGGCAGGGCCTGTAAGAGGGATTCCCTGGGTGCCTGGGTGGCTCAGCTGGCTAAGCGTGCAACTCTCGATCTCAGCTCAGGTCACGAGCTCTTGGTTCATGAGCTCAAGCCCCACACCGGGCTCTGTGTGGACAGTGTGGATCCTGCTTGGGATGCTCTCTCTTCCTTTCTCTCTGCCTCTCCCCTGCTAGAGCACACACTCTCTCAAAATAAATAAACCTTTTTAAAAAAATGTTTTTAAATAGAAGAGGAATTCTCTAAATAGGGTCTCCAAATATGGTTTGCTATAAATGCAAGTTCTTGCTAGAAATGGAAGTTCTTGGGGGTGAGGGTGGAGGGTGGAGATATGGGCAAAATGAGCGAAGTGGAAGATGAGTTCCAGGCTTGCCGTCATGGAAAGAATAAATCACAGAGAAGAAAGGTAACGGCACAGGGAATTCAGCCGGTGGTAGTTTAACGGCGCATAGGGAACCGGTGGTAGTCACACTTGTGGCAGGACAGAAAGCCGAACGTGTACACCCATCCGATCACTGTGCTTCCACCCGAAACTAACATAACATTGTGTGTGTCTACTGTACTTCAATTAAAAGAAAGAAATGAGGGGCACTTGGGAGGCTCAGTCGAGTTGGCATCCGACTTCAGCTCAGGTCATGATCTTGCAGTTCAAGGGTTTGAGCCCCACGTCGGGCTCTGTGCTGATAGCCCAGAGCCTGGAGCCTGCTCTGGGTTCTGTGTCTCTTTCTCTCTCTCTCCCTGCCCCTCCCCTGCTCACACTCTGTCTCTCTAAAATGAATAAACATTAAAAATATTACTTAAAAAAAGAAATGCAAGTTCTTAGGCCCCAACCCAGACCTACTGAATCTGAAACCCAGGGTACGCAGCCCAGGGATGGGTAGTGTCACAAGCCCTCCCGGTGGGCCAGGTGCATGCCCAAGTTTGAGAACCACTCACTGCTTTACCATCTGCTGCCTCTTCCTCAGATAGGACGGGAGAGAATAAGCAAAGAGGGACAATGACCGGCACCCTCGGCTTGTCCACGTGCAAAATGACGGGCATTCTGTCAGTAATTAGCAAGTTCCCAGAAGTAAATATTTCAATGTATTACAGCAGCATGAAGGGCAGGTGGAGAAGAAGGAGAGAGAAAAAATATAAAGAGCAAGACCTGGGGAAAAGTCTAGAGTGCTCCAGTCCCCCAAGAAGGGAAGTGGCTTAGTGCCATGGGGAGGGTCCAGGGGGAAGCCTGGGGGGCTCAGCTGGTTAAGTGTCTGTCTGACTCTTGGTTTCAGCTCAGGTCGTGATCTCGGGGATCGTGGGTCTAAGCCCCGCATCAGGCTCTGTGCACACAGTGTGGAGCCTGCTTGGGATTCTCTCTCTCCCTCTCTCTCTGTCCTCCCCTGCTTGTACTGCCTCTGTCTCACTCAAAATAAACAAATAAACTTTAAAAAAAAGTAGATCCATAAAAAAAAGGTGCTTCCAATGAGGTTTTTTTTCTCTCTCTTTTTTCCTTTTTCTGGTAATATTTATTCCAAAAGCAACTAGAGTTAAATAGCAGAAACACTTATGGCCTCAGGTAAATTCACCAAATGGAAATTGATCTGTAGAAGAAACATGCCAAACCAAAGGGCGTGTCTTGGTCTCTGGTGGGTATGGAGACAGCTCCAGGCTCTGATGAACACAACGAGCATGCTTTCTGCACACCGTGGTGGAGTGCCCACGACAGTCTCCCTTCCCTTTTACAGTAAAGGAGATGGGGGCTCTGAGCAAGTGAGTATTTTACGCAGAGTCTCACAGCCTAAAAGTAAGGAACCAGATCCACTCTTGCCTTGCTGCCAGCAAGAGCCAAGTGGCCTCTGGTCTGTGACTGTCCATTAGAACATCTGTGAGAAGGAAAGCATTTGGTGCCATCCAATATGGTTGCCTCACATGACTGCTGAACCCTTGAAATGCAGCTAGTGGTACCAAGATGCAGGCCTTGAAATTGTACTTAATTTTAATGGACTCTCACAGCCACATGTGGCTGGTGGTCATTGCATCAGAGAGTGCAGGTCTAGACCAATGGCAAGTCTTCCATCTCTGGTTGCAGGCTGGGCCTTGTCTCTTGAGTGCTCAAAGCTCTGAGGGAAGTGGGGACAGAATTCTAGCCCAGGCTCCTGTCACAGAACATGGCAGCAAACACACTTCAGTCTAGATCACCATCGCCCAGCATCCTCTAGCCAGTGAACGGTGATGTCAATGGCCACACATGACCCAGTCTTCTCGTGGCTTTGCTAAGCAAACTCCTCTTTTCCTGGGGCATCATTATTCTATGTTCACTCTAGAGAAGTTGACCTTGACAAAAAGGTTTCCCAGGATTAGATCTGACCCTTCCTAGACACAAATGAACCCCAGTCTTCAAAAAAAATTTTTTTAATGTTTATTCATTTCTTAGAGACAGAGAGAGACAGAGCATGAGCGGGGAAGGGGCAGAGACAGAGGGAGACACAGCATCCAAAGCAGGCTCCAGGCTCTGAGCTGTCAGCACAGAGCCCAATGGGGGGCTCGAACCCACAAACCATGAGATCATGACCTGAGCCGAAGTTGGGCGCCCAACCGACTGAGCCACCCAGGCGCCCCAAACCCCACTCTTCAAGTAGTAGTATAGCCTTTCACGAGCTGCAGAGCTCTCGGAACCTATTCTCCACTCAGTAAAGATGGAATTAAAGTTATGACCTGCGATGATTTATGGGGATGACATGAGCAGATGTACAATGCATGGAACCTTCTACATTTTCTGACAACCTTCCTCCCTTACTCTGGGCTCAACGGCACCATTCCCGTCGCACCTGAGGCTTCTTTCCCCCCTTTAGAGGGTGGTTCTGGCTTTAATGGATTATAAGGCACTTCATATCTCTGCCTTCAACAGTGTTTTCCCAAACTCCTTCCAGAATTAGGGTCCAGAATCCACAATCACCTGCAGCCAAGAGCCCCCAAAAGGCTGCGCCTCTCAGCTGCCTACATCAGTGTGATCCAGGCTCCTTCAAGTGCGGCCCCAGCTGAGGTCACTTGAGAGCTCCCTGCTGCCATCCAGATGGTCAGCGGCCCCTTCACATTATGTTGGCTCCTCTCCAGCTGAGGCCATGGCTAGAATGTCTAAAATCAAATTAATTTTGCCTTCACTGGTATGATTGTCAATAAAAAGTTATTATTCAGTCGGTGGATGTTTTAATTACCAAATGTCAAGCACTGTCACCTTCCATTAGTAGTTTAATGGTTGTGACAGAAAGAGCCATCAAAGGAACCCCAGGAGAATCTCTCTGGCCCTGAAGCAGACCCCACAGAACCACTTCATGCTCACCATCCTGACCTCCCTTCTTGAAAGTCCCCAAGCGGGAAGTTCTCCTTCTCTCTTGAAAAACGTCCATGCACCCCAAAGTCCCCTCTCTCCAACTGGACTCTCTCTTGTTTTGGTCTCGTGAGAATTATCTGTAGGAACAGTCAACCTCCTTTACAGGAAATTAGAGGGACACTGAGTACCACCCAAGGGGGTCATGGGAGAGTCTCAGTCTTACTGCCAACCACTGTGCAGCTTATTCAGGACAAACTATTTAGCTTCCTTAAGACCTCAGTTTCCTCATCAATGAAATGAAGACAGTCATGCTTATTTCAGAGGACATGACATTTGTGAAGCACTGAGCTCAGAGCCTGGCACAGATCCAATATTCAGGGTACAGTAGAGCCCACTTCTATTGTTGATGGTGGTATTGGGGTTATTATACAGGGAACCTATAGAGCAGATCACGTGGGATTTCCTCCACCAGATCCTCTCCTGCCTCCTCACTTTACCCTCCTTTATTCCCATAATACACCCTATGAATCTTCCTTCCTTGATTCATTCATGGTTTCATTGATTTATTCATGGCTTTACTGACTCAACTAATATTAAGTGAATACTTACCATATGCCAAAAACTACCCTCAGCCTGGGTTTCATGAATAAAATAAATAGGTCCTTATCCTCATGATGCTTCTGGAAGGGGAGCTTTCTAACCAATAAGCACCCCCACCACACACAAAAGCATCTAACATCGTGATAAAGGCAATGGAGGGAGAACACCATAAGTGGGAATCCGAGAAGAGACAGAACACACTCTAATAAGTCAGGGAATCACAGATTTTTAAACACTCTTAAGGATAAAATTATGTTTCAAGTAGACTTTGAGATATCGCTTAACTGACTGAGCCACCCAGGTGCCCCTAGACTTTGAGATTCGAAGGGCAAAGACCAGTTCTAAAGATCTAGCGAAGCTCCCAGCTGAGGTTGACTGTGTACTAAGGGCTGGTTGAAGAAACGAAGGAATGGGTCTCCAGATGGCGTGAAACACGTTTGCCACACCATCAGTGACCGGAAGTATGTGGGCTTCTGGTCCCTCCATTCACTGGGCTTCTGCCCTCACTTTCTCTACTTCCCAGAACCCTACCAGCCCCCACCCCGACGCCATGTCTTGAGTCACAAATTGCATGCCTTCGAACTACCTCCTGGGATGCTAGTTCTTCTCAAAACACCGTTACACAGACAGCATTTTCCATTCTGCCTTCCAGCCCTGCCCCCCAAGCCTCGCCCTCCCCCCAGAGTTGTTTCCACTCTTCCAGGGAGAGTTTAAAAATGGAAAACCACGCGCAAATAAAACCTTGACAAACCTGAAGTGGTAAGCTCCTTCTGGAAAGCGGGGCTGAGGCCTGAGTCATCTGTCAGATTGGAAGGCCTCAGGCAGGGAACAATGACTTCCTATCTCCTGGCGTGCTGAACCCAGTAGGGGCACTCAGCAAACCGTAAACAGCAACCTGGATGAAGCAGCCACTGGGAAAACTGAGTAAAACACTGGAAAAATTTCCCTCCCGCACAGGGGGGATGGGATGTGGCTCCACTGCCTATCGATGTTTCAAGGCATCCCAGAACTGGAGCCCCAGCTGGACCATCCCACTAGGTCAAGGGACTTTATCCCACTGGCAAAAGGTAGATCCCCTTCCCAGACATGCGTCACTCACTGGTACCAACAACCACACAGCATAGCAGAGGATGGGCCAGGCTGCAGAAGAAAAAGAATCTGGTGGGGCATCTGGGAGCAGGACCTGATGAGCCTCCCCATCAGGACCACAGAATCCAACCAGCAGTTCCCACTGTGTGGCAAAAGGCAGGTAAGGAGCAGCCCCCAGCCCTGTGGTTGTACATTAGAGAAACAGGAGAACGCAGGTTTGGCAGCTGAACAGAGCTTGGATCTGCCATGTATTAATGTCATGACCTTGAACCTGAACCCCTGGGTCCATTAACATCTCTGACCTTCAGCTCTGTCATCTTAGCAAGCTGCTTAGGGGCTGTGGTGAGAATTCATACTCTACTCTAGGTTCTGGGAAGGGCTGTCCCAACACAGACAAGTTCCTGCTCTCTGAAAGCTTCCATTCTAACTGGGGCAGGAGAAGCCAGTATCTCACATGGCAAGTCCTGATAGATACACAGACAGAAAAAGTAGAGTCGAGTTGGGGGAAAGCAAGGTCAGAGAAAGCCTCTCCAATCCTGTGAGCTCAGAATAGAGACCTAAACAAAAGGAGGGCGCCTGGGGAAGCGGCGTTCTAGACAGAGGGAGAAACAGCAGATCCCCAGGAAAGATGTTCTCCTGGCGTACGAGGAGCAGCAGGAGGCCAGGGTGGCCAGTGGACAACCAAAGGGCGAATGTGACAGAGATATAGGTCAGGTGCGGAGGGCCTTGGGCTTTCTGCTGCTTGGAGGCATGGAGACAGCCCTGCATCATGTTCCAAAAGGACCTTTGGGTGCTGGCTAGAGAGGAGGGTGCCGGAGCACAGGGGGCCAGCAAGAGGCCATCGCAACTGCAGAGTGAGAGGGAAGAACGCACGGACCGACAGCGCTGGTGGCAGAGCTGAGAGACAGTTAGACCCCTGGCGCACTCTGAAGGCAAAGCAAAGACAACTGGAATTAGATGTGCAGTGGGAAAGAGTCAACAGAGACATTCCAGGGCAAAGGGACAGCTAGGCCAGCACCCAGCACGGAGCAGGTGCTCCATGTGCACTGGGGCCTTTCTCCCTTCCCGAGCCCACCTGTCAGCAGCCATGATGCTACAGGAGAGGGGTACCAAGATGCCTCTGAGGTCCAGAAGTTTAGGAGGCGGTGAGAACTTGCGGGGGAAGGTGGCAAGCCCATGTCGTCAATGATTCCTGACCCGAGAGTCCTGGCAGCCACAAGCTCCCAGTCCACAGCTTGATGGAGAGTGGACGTGAGATATGGCCAGCTGATACAGACTGGAGTAGGGGGTCAGAATTCTAATACGGACCCTCAAATGGCTTAATTTTGGATTTTTTTTTTTTTTTTTTTTTTTTTAGAGAGAAAGAGCACGAGAGCAGGGGAGAGGGGCAGCGGGAGAGGAAGAAGAAATCTCAAGCAGGTTCCACACTCAGCACAGAGCCTGACTCGGGGCCCAATCCCATGCCTGTGAGATCATGACCTGAGCTGAAAACAAGAGTTGGATGTTCAACCAGCTGAGCCACCCGGGCACCCTTGAATATTGTTTTTAATTACAGAAGTAACGTGTATTTAGTAGACATGACATTTGGCCTCAAAATGCTACTTACATAAATTGAGAGATGTCTGCGCAAAAATTCAGGTAAAGGACATTCATCAACACATTATCAATAGTGGAAAATTGGAGGGGCACCCGGGTGGTTTAGTCAGTTAGGCATATGAGTCTTGATTTCAGCTCAGGTCATGATCTCAGGCTTCGTGAGATCAAGCCCTGCACAAGGCTCTGCATTGACATCTTGCTTGGGATTCTCTCTCTCCCTCTCTCTCTGCCCCTCCCCCATTCACGCACATATGTGCACATTCTAATAAATAAATTTTAATAAAAACTTTTAAAAAATGATAGACAATTGGAAACAACCTAAACTTCAAACAATTAAGGAGACATTAAGTCCCTTATTTGCAAAGGGCAAAAGTAAATCACAAGGCAGAAAATAAAATGCACTCATAATATCCATACTTAGAAATAACCACAATCAGATTGCTGGCATGTGTCCTTCCAACTTTTTTCTATGCATCTATGTGAATTTTTTGGTTGTTAATATAAAATTGGGATCATAATGAATATACTGACTTACAATCTGACTTGTTTTATGTAGCAAGTATTGTAAATATTTTCATGCCATTAAGTATTGTTCTACAACATATTTTAATGGTTTCATGGTGTTTCATTATTTGAATGAAGTCTGATTTATATAACAGATTCCGTACTGTTGAACATTTCAGTCACTTCAAATTTTCCACTACTACAAACAGTGCTTCGGTACACAACCTTGTACATGGACTTTTGTGAACATCTTTGATTATTTCCTTAAGGTAACAGAAATGCCAAGACACAGAATTGCCAAGTCAAAGAGACTATCCATTTTTAATGTTTTTTAAAAATTGTCAAACAACCCTCCGGAAAAGTTTTAACAATCTATTCCCCCAGAGCAGGAAATCAGAGCCCCTATTTTTCTCCGCATCTAAACCATTATGTATTATCATTTTTGCCAATTTAATAGGGGCAAACAGACTCTTGTAACTGATTTAATTAGTGTTTCTTTGATCCCTACTTAAGCTGAACAAATTTCCATATGTTTATTAACCATTTTACTTTTTCTTTCTTTTTTTTTTTTTAATTCTGGGAATTGCCTGATCCTGCCTTTTGTTTATCTTCTTCATGCTGATTTTTGAGAATTTATTAAGACCCAAAGGCAATTTATAAGGAAATGTTATTCCAAAAGCCACCATGGGCCTGAGGACCAACCAAACATCATTTACAGAAAGTTCTAGTAGGTTTGGCTAAAGCCCATGATGACCTGGATCTTCCAGCTCTTGGGCCAAAGGGCTCCAGATTGCTAAAGGGAGGAGCTGGGAGCCAGAGCTGAAAAGACAGAGGCCAGCCCCTGGCCTGGCTCTCTCCAGAGGTAGACAGCAATAATTTGGGAACAGAAGCATGGCACTGGTGGCCCCAATACGGTAGACATCTGGGATCTCCACTGGAAAGAAAAGGTAGGCATGCAGATATTCAGCCGGCACTGTTGGTCCAAATCATTCAAGTTCAAAAACACGACTTCTCTTTCAGGAATTGAAGGGTCCGTACGGGGCGGCGTGAGTCTCTGCGAGCCAGGGGGCCGGGTGCCCTAGCCTTAGCGCTAACTGAAAGAGGCTGGGGCACGTTAGCTGGGAGGGGGATTTTCAAGGAGAGCTGTGCCCAGTTCACTTCGAGCACTGATTGGCTGCTTGAGTTGGAAAGAAAACTGTTTTCCAAAAGAGAACTGCACCTCCCTCCTGCACGAGTGTGCCTGGACTGGCAGATCTTCAGGCCTCCACATATGGACTCTAGAAATGAGACAGAAAGCCTCAGGGTCTGGATCCAATGACGGGTGCAGCAGGAGAGGAGAGGGGTGGGTGAAGTGGGATGGGACAGGAGATGCCCCACACCTGCTGGAAAGCCAGGAGCCGCCCAAAGGGCCCCCCTGCTCCCCTCAGGGCCTTGACCCCAAGCAATGTGCTGCCCTGCTCTGTCCAGGCCATGTTCCTCAATCCTGCTGACCAACCAGGTTTCCCAACCAGGGTCCAGGCACGCTAGTCCGACAAGGCCAATCCATTTCTTCAAGCAGCCTTCCAACTGCCTGTGGTAAGTACAGCCCCTTTCTGGAAGTCTGGTGAGCTGGTTGTGAACCCTCTGTCCCCTCTCACACCTCCAACTTGCCAAGACCCTCTGGATCTGCAAGGGCTGTGTAGGAAGTGCCCTCCCTCCTCAGTGCCCCCACATTCCTCTGTGTCTCCAAAGGGTGAAGATAGGGCCTTCCCCTGAGGTGGCAGAAAGTGCCTGAGGCGGGGTTCTCATGCGCACTTGCTCAGCCATACTGCAGGCCCTCCAGGGCCGGCCAGGCCCCATCCACAGCCCGAGTTTCACCTTTGTGATAAGACAGGCTACTTGATCAGAACCACTTGGGTGTCCTCAGTTCCACGGTGACCTTCTTGGTCACTTAAAGTCCTGCTTTGAGCAGGAGACCTTACTTGTACTTTCTGAGGCTGATACTTCCTTGTGCCTTGCTCCCCCTGGGTTCTGCCTTCATCCCCACACCAACAACCTCCAAGCCCGGATTCTCAGACAGTGTACTAAGAGGTCCACCAGAGAGTGGGGCCCCCACCCCGCCTTTAGGGACAGAAAAGAGGTGATGAGGATTTTCCTATTTTTTAGTTAGCAAATCATATGTATACAATTAAGAGAATCAAGGACACCAATCTTATGTGTACAGCTCACAAAAGGTTTAGGAGCGTCTTGGTGGCTCAGTTGGTTAAGCATGTGACTCTTCATTTCAGCTCAGGTCATGATCTCACGGTCATTAGGTCAAGCCCTGACAGAGCAGAGCCTGCTTGGGACTCTCTCTCTCTCCCTGCCCCACCCTGGCTGGCTCGCAGGCAAGCTCTCCCCAACCTGAAGAGAAATAAACTTTAAAATAAAAAAAAAAGAAATGGTTACATAGGTATACACCTGTCTCATCATCAACCACAGCAAAATATGGAACGTTTCCAGCCTTTCATGCCTCCTTCCAATCATTACGAGAAGTGACCACTATTGACCTCCATCAGCACTGATTAGTTTTGCTTATTTCTGAACTTATTCCATACAAATGGAATCGCATAGCATGTTCTCTCTTGCGTCTGGCTTCTTTCACTCCACATAACGTCCCTGAGACATTTATTAACTTTGCTGCTGGCACTAAGGGCCAAAGAATTTAGTGACTCCAATTCTAGAACACTCTTTGTGCTTTCAGACTGTGTTCCAAGGTGACAAAGGGGTCCCACCAAGCAGGGGAGGAAGGAGCAGGGGCTTTAATGGGGAGAGTGAGTTACCCTGTGGTTTGTTGGGTGAAACTCTTTATCTGTATTACACAAGAGGTTTCCATTAAGATTTCATTTGCCTCAAGGGTTCTAAGGCAAAATGATAACACAGTAATGGAAAACTGCTCAGGATCTCTCCAAATATATGGTGTTTCTCTGCTCCTTGGTCAAAACCAGAGAAGGAAGTCAGATAAAAACACAACAGCCAACACACTTTGGGACATCTGGATGCTTCTGAGCGAAAAGCACACTAATCAGTCCCTCAGGTATCCTCATTCCAACCATGAGACCAGAAGACCTCCCGGCCCCCCACCCTCTTCTGACACAAGAATTGAGGCCAGGAGATCCAAGGTGGAAGCTGCCAGCCCTCCATCCCAGGCCCTCTCTGGTGCCCCCTCTCCTGGCCATTGGGTTTTCCTAATAGCCTCCTCCGAACACCGATAGATGTTTATGTTGTCAAGAAGGTAGCACAGGCCAGTGTAGGATGGTTCCTAATCACAGAGTGGGCAGTCATAGCCCACATGTCCACATGGCTCAGGCTAATCTCTCTCTCCCCCATGGGTTCAAGGTCTTCGCAGGAGTTAGACGTTGGTCCCTTCCCCCATTTGAAGGCACAGTGGAGATGTGTGGGGAGCAATTCAATTAAGAGCAAAAAGGACTGCAGGTTGGAGGAGTGAGAAGAATGTAAGCAAAGACTTGCTGGCAACTCCCTGGGCTCTAAGCCCTGGCACTCGGGGAGAGGGGACATGGGCAAGGGGACGCGGGCAAGGCTGCTCAGCCTCCGATTCCAGCCCAGACCCTGGCGGAGACAGACGCACATTCTGACAAACACTCTTCCCCTAATTGTGAAGTCCCAGTGGATTGCAAGGGAAATTTGGTCCATATGTCTCTGATTCATTTATACTTAACTCATCAACATGCTGTTTCGTAAGAGCCATTTCGTGTCCAAGTGCCTTTTTTTTTTTAAACTCTTAAAACCTTGGGTTTTTTTTTCCTTCGAAACAGGAAATCATACTGTGCAAGAGAACAGGAACTTGAACCCTCTGAGGTTCAAACTGGGTTCAAAGCTCCTGCCTCCCTAGAGACCCCAACCAACTGCTGTCTCTTTGCTGGCCTGCTCAAGCTGGGAGGCAGGGATCCTAAGAGCAGCCCAATCAGACCAGGAGAAGCCTGGAGAAAGCAGCAGCACTGGACTATTTCGGGGTCTAAATGTTCTGTTCACAGCCAGGCCTGTGCTCCTCAGAGCCCACGGAGGCCTGTAGCCTGCAGGACGGAGGGAAAACCGGCCAGAAGTTCCGTTCTGCTTCATTAGAAGTAGCATCTTTACTCAAAACAGAATCCCTTACAAGCAGGTTCCTCTGGAAATGATCCGGGGCCCCTGGTTTGAGCTCAACTGTGGGCTTTGGCAAGGTCTCGGGAACGGCAGTGAACTTGCAAGGTCCAAACCAGATGGATGAAAGGATGACGTACTGTCCAGCCTCCCGTCCCCTCTCTCCTGTTCCCTCACCTTGCTGACTTTCCTCCCTGGTTGCGTAGACACACAGAGACCCCTCTCTGCCCTCCGGGCCCGCGGAGCTGAAAGTTATCAACCCACATGAGAGGGTTGATTTCCTTAAGCCTCAGCAACACCTTGATATATGAGACTCCAAAAAAATAATAATGTGCTGGGGGCCACCATGAGCTTTGGTCAGCTACATCCTCTCCTCAATGGGGCAGGAGGGGGAACAGCTGTAGAATCAACAGCGGCTGCATGCCCCAATGTGGATGTGCGCAGGGTTTGCACATAGAGCACTGTTAGGATAACCTATTTCAGGGGCTGACAATCCTTGACTGCTTCCCTGGGGAGGAGGAAAAGAACTTCGCATGAATTCTTATGTTAACTAAAGGAGTAGAAAACAAGATAGCCAATGTCAAATAAGGCAGAGGCAACTTCAGGGCAGCAAAGAAGCTATGAGTGATTTAAAAAACTCCAATCCTCTTCTGTTTTTACACTGAAAAACAGGCTTAAGCAAAACATCACCAAGACAAGAGGGGGCCTTCAGGCAGGAGCACCACCACCCATAGCCAGAGGAGAATATTACCATAAGGTCATTTGGATGGTTAATATCTGCTTCCCCCTCCCCCCCACTTTGTGCCCCACTGACTCTGGGTTTGGCTGGGTGACTCGCTTCAAGCAATAAGATGTAGGGAAAGTGATGGTGACAGTTCCAAGTCAAGGCTTTAAGAGGCACAACATGTTTTTCCTCATCCTCTCCCACTTCCTGCCATCTGCCGTCCACTGTGCTACCTCAGCCAGGGCCCCCATATCAGAAACGTGGAGGACCTACCCCACAACGTGGAACAGAACTCAGCCAAGCCCAGCTGGAATCAGCCAAATGCCAGCCACTCCATAGGCCTGGGGATGAGAAATAAATGCTTGCTGGAATCAAGGGGAGATTGGAGATGTTTGTTACTCAGCACTACACAGCCATCACTAGCTGAGACATGAAATTAAAATCAGCAATAACCAGACGATGAAGAGGCAATGGAGTCAGCTCTGCCTTTTGGGCATGGCCTGCCCAGGCCAGTCTTATTCCAAAAAACTGATCTCCGTGGCATTTCAAATCTCTCCTATCATTAGTGCATATCTTCATTTCACAAACGCCTACTGAATCTAAACTGTGCCAGCCACTAGGAATGACAACATCATCGTCGATGTAAGGAGCTTATGGGTTATGTAACAGAGGCACAGGGAAGAACAGCAGAGAATGATGACGGCAGAACGAGCCTGGGATGTCAAAACTCTGCCATCTCAGGGGTGCGCCCACCTGTGGCGGGAAGCGGAGTGCAGGGGTGGAACAAAGGGTGGTCAGGAAGGACTTTATGGGTCATGCTGGTGTCTGAAGCCCGAATCCTAAGACAGAAATAAGGCTGCTCTCCATGGGGAGCTCTTCAACAGCACACCTGCAGCGCACTCGTCCATTTCACGGCCACAGACAGGACCATGACTCCTCCTACTACTTGTTCACGTGTTCAAAAACTTTTCTTGAGCACCTACTATGTGCCTTCCCTGTACCTCTAATGTGGCAGTGAGCTTGAGAGCTGGCTGGTCTAAGCTGAGACGCATTGTACTCATAAAAACACACAGGATTTCAAAGGCATGGTACAAAAAAAAAAAAGAAGGAATTAAAACGTCTCATAAATTTTTAAAATTGGAAACATGTTGAAATAATACTATTTTGAACGTGTGGGGTTAAATATTCAGGAGAATTAATTTCACCTATTTCTTTTTATGTTATTTTTTAAAATATGGCTATAGGAGGAAACTTCAAAGTGTATATGTGGCTCTCAGTGTATTTCACTTAGACAGTACTGTGCTAGACTCTAGACCCAAATCTGGCCACACGTGAGAATCCCTTGAGGGTCTTTAAATATTCGAAAGCCTAGGCTTTCCCCTCCAATAGCAATTAAATTAACATCCCAAGGGAGGCACCGGCATCAGCATTTTGTTAAGCTCCCAAGCGAGTCTAATGCACGGACACATTCAGGAACCACAGCTCCAGCAAAGGCGAAGGGGAGGAGACAGACGTGGTCACTACTGGCTGTGACCACAGGCGGTGATGAGGACAAACGTGCTTGGTTCGCAGGTAAGAGAGGGCTGGCTTCTCACAGCTCTCCCCCCACAGGAGGTGTTTCAAGGAGAAATGGGGAGACACACGCATATTCAGCCCTAGGGCACATGTGGGCAGAATACCTCGGGAGCTGCTCTCCGTTGGTCTCAGCCGCCAAGACAGTGGGTTTCATAGGGGCCCAAGCCTCAGACAAGGGCCATGGCTTCCTGCCTCGCACCTGAGCAGGACCAGTTCATCACATTTAGGTCATAGAGAAGTTTCTGGCAATGGAACACACACACACACACTCACACACATACAAACACACACACACACACACACACACCTTAAAGTCCATTTGTCCACATAGTTAATCTGAGTATTAACTGAGTGTGATGTAGTAGTGTAACAGTAATGTAACAGTTAACAGGACACAGAGAGTTGCCCAGAGGCAATGTGTGTACCCCAGGGAGTCATGAAATGCCTTTGGTTTGCAAGTGAAGCAAGAGCAGGTCCTGTGGAGTAAATAAGGTCCAAGAGCTGAAGAGTGGGAGGTGGCGGGGCCCCACAGGGACTCACTCATCCAGCGAGGTCTCCAGGGGAATACTGGGGGCAGGTCTCAGAACCTTGACCTGGGCCCCCACAGAATCCCTCCTTCAAAAGACACCTCCCTGGAAATAAGTGTTTGCTGCCATTTGAGAATCCTGGTCCTTGGCCACGAAATCACCGTGGCGAGTGGGGGCCGGAAGAAAGTCGCAGTGGCATGTAGCTGTGGAAAAGCAGTGGAAAATGCTGAGACTTTGGCCTGATCTGTAGCAGACACCTGCCGTCGGCTGGGGTCTCTGCACGAGACCCCAACATCAGGGTCTTCGGAGCACAAGGGCATCCTGACAGTCCCCAGCTTGACTGTGGTGCCGGTTTCAGGGCTAGATAGAATGTCAGAGTCTCACCCTGTACACTTCAAATACTTCCAGACTGTGGTGTGTAACTCAGACCTCAACAAACCCATTAGAAAAAGACCAGAGCTGTGAGGCTTTGGGAAAGTCATGAAACTTTCTAGTCCTCAGTTTCCCCAACTGCAAAAGGCACACGAGAAAAGAACACGGCTTTGTAGTGAGGCTGTCATGGTGAAAGCCAGCAAACCACTTAGCCAAGAGCCTGGCGTGGAAATATCAGCGCCTGTGTTTAATCTACTGGTGATATTAATGATTAGTATTATCGGAGTAATAATTACAGCAATAATAATAACAACATGAGGCAATAACTTAAGAGGCAGGACAGGTTTCTGCTCATCCTACGGGCCCCTAGCATCTGCCGTAGTAACTGTGCACTCCGTCTACTTCAGTCCAGGGTCCCGCATGAGAAACGTGGCTTGTGGTGACAGTAATGGCACAGGATCAATAGTAACAACATAGGAAGGGTAGTCATGTAAGAGCTCAGAGTAATAGCAACATAATATACTGTTAGTATCACCTAGTAGTATACACACGTCAGCACATATAACATGTTACTGTGTTAGCATAAACACTAGTAAAGTGAAAGTAATACAGTAATAATAACAGAGATAAGAATTATTACAGCAAGAGCAGTATACAGGCTCTCGGGCCAAGGGCGGGCTATGAAATCCAGCCAACAGAAGCTGTATTCATCGTGCAAAAAACCAGTGCACTGGTTCCTTGCTTGGAAGGCCCGGGAGCACAGTCTGGTTTAGCACAGGTGTTCGCTCCTGGGTATTTACCCAAAGCCGATGAATATGCTAATTTGGAAAGATACACGCACCCTATGTTTGCGGCAGAGTTATTTACAACAGCCAGACTGTGGAAGCAGCCCAAGTGTCCATCGATAGACGAAGGCATAAAGGAGATGTGAGCTACAGATTTATAATAGAATATCAGTCAGCCCTAAAGAAAAAGAATGAAATCCTGGCATTTACCACAACGTGGATGGAGCTACAAGAGTATGATGCAAAGTGAAATAAGTCAGTCAGAGAAAGACAAGTACCATATGATTTCACTCATATGTGAGATTTAAGAAACAACACAAATGAAGAGAGTAACAAAGAAACAAAGCAAAAGAAAGATTCTTAACTCTATTGTAGAGAACGAACTGCTGGTTGCAGAGGGGAGGTGGTGGGGGGATTGGTGAAACAGGGGAAGGGGATTAAGAGTACACGTATCTAGGGGCGCCTGGCTGGCTCAGTCGGTTGAGCGTCCCACTTGAGCTCAGGACATGATCTCACAGTTTGTGAGTTCAAGCCCCACGTTGGGCAGTGTGCTTATATCACAGAGCCTGGAGCCTGCTTTGAGTTCTATGTCTCCCTCTCTCTCTGCCCCTCCTCTGCTCACGCTCTGTCTCTTAATCTCTCTCAAAAAAAAAAAAACACACACACACAAAAAGAGTGCACTTATCTTGATGAGCACAGAGTACTGTATAGAATTGGTTGAATCACTATATTTATTGTATTCCTGAAACAAATATGATACTATATGCTAATTATACTGGAATTTAAAAAGTAAATAAATAAAAATTTTTTTAAAAAGAATGCAAATATGAGGAGGGCTCGACCCTGGCTTTCTTGCTTTCAAGCTGTGTGACCTCAGGTAGGCTGCTTAACTTCTCTGATCTTCAGTGTCCCCCATGTATAAATGGAGCTAAATCTATTTCTGCTCCTTAGGGTTTCTCTGAGTATCCAAAGGGAATATTCACATTCTGTGCTGAGCACAGTTCTGGGTAGAATTGATTAAAGAAAGCTGGCTAGTTTCATCTCCTCGACCACCATCATCATCAAAGCCACCAAAATGAGGCCACTTGGCCCCTGCCTGTGGGCTGTGTGACAACCAGGTGGTCCCTAAGTATGGTGACACACAGGGAAGACAGGTCTGGAAAACAACATGTCTGAATCCACATCCCGCTCCACGACCTAGCTACCTGCCTGGAGGCCTCAGCCTTTCCGAGCCCAGCTCTGTTATCTAAAAAATAATTTAACAACCAAGATCCTAAAAATGCCTATTATTTAACCTGGTCACTCGTTTTCTAGAAATTTAGTCCAGGGAAATAATCAGAGATGTACATGGAGGTTTAGGTGCACTGACATCCATCAGCACATTTTAAAAGCAGTGAAGAGCTGGAAACAACCGAAGTGTCTAATACAGGAGATTAAGTATATTCTGGTACATCCAAATGAGGTAATACTATTCATCTGCTAAAAAACATGTTGTCAAAGACTGTTTCATGACATGGGTGAAATGTTAGTGACATACACTAAGAAAAAAAAAAGTGAAACGACCCAGCTCTGTTGACCTGAGTGCATTTTGGGTGAATCTGAGGAAGATGCTCCTGCTCTGATGGACGCTGCTTCTTGTCCCTATCTCCAACTTCCACACCCTGCCCTTGAGCAGTGCACAATCCGTACTACTGGACATGGCGGCCCTTCCTGGTTTCCACCCCAGACGCCTGTGGTTATGTCCCATAAGGCAGCCCCTTCTGAAAGACAAGTCAGCTCACGTCCCTCCCCTGCTTTATATCTTTTCAGGCTCCCTGTTCACTCAGAATGGCCACCAGAGTCTCTACCGTGGCCTAGAAGGCCCAGTGTGGCCTGGTCCCACATACTCTCAGTAAGTTCATCTTCTATTACCCTCCACATCCTTCCCTCCCTCCAGCCACTGTCCTCCTTCTGTTCTTTGAACACGCCAGACATGCTCCCACCTCAGGGCCTTTGCACTGGCAGTCTTCTCTGTCAGGAACGCACCTCCCCAGATGTCTACCTGGCTCACCACCTCACCTCTGTCAGATTAATTCAAATGATACCCATCCAGTTAGGACTTCTTGCTCAGCTGTGCATCAAAAACCGTAGCCTCCCTTAACACCCTCTGTCTTCCCGGCTTCCTTCAGTGCTTATCAGCATTTGGCATGTTGCGTATTTTGCTTGCTGGGCTGTCCATCTCTCCATAGTCTAAAGTGAAATCCCTAAGGGCAGAGTTTTTTGGTCTGTTGTGTGTACGGCTGTGTCCTCAGTGCTGAGGACAGTTCCCAGGACGTAACAGGTGCTCCGTTGGTTTCTGTTAAATGAATGAAGTGGGCACAGTACGATCCCACACTGTTTTGATATAAAGCAATACACCGACAGCAATTATCCTGAGATAGTAAGAAAGCAGGTCATTCTTCCTCTCTTTCTGTGCTTTTTGGTATTTTCCAAAATTTCGACATGACTATGTACTTTTGTAGCCTTCAAAACAAAAAGATCCGGGCACTACTTTTCATCCGTTATAACATACCTACCTTCCCATACGGTGGCTACGGAGCTTTGGCTCCTTTTCCCCAATCCAGACACAGCACGTTAGGAAGGCAAAGGTTCTGTCTGGGCTATTTGGGGAATCACAAAAGAGAGTAAAGCGATGTCCATTTATCAGCCAAAACCACAGCGAAATCCCTGCCTGGTCCCCAATTTCTCCAGCACTGAGCCCCTCCCTTGTCCCGCCATCCTCCCCGAAGGCAGAGGAGGACCCATCCCAGGACCCAGAGCGGTCTCGTCACCAGACTTCCCCGTCACCCGTGTAGTTTCTGCCAAGTTCTCCGGCTCCACCCTGGGGTTTCTGCTCTGGCTCCTTCTCCAGAACACCCTTCCTTGCACCGTCTGTGAGGCACGTTCCCTCTGTGCTCAGCTGCTCCACATTCTAGACGCTTCCCTGTCGGGCAGAGCTCCCCAGTGCCTCCACCTAGCTGTATCATCCCAACCTTGTTCTCCCCCTCAGCACGTATTAGCACCTGACATGTTCCACATGTAGCTGTTGGTGTTCTGTCCGGCCCTCCTGTCCCCACTAGAATGTAAGCTTCCCGAGAGCAGAGACTAGTTACTGCTGAACCCGAATGTGTAAACTAGTACTTGGTGATTGCTGGATGCTCAAAAACGGTGGAGGAAGAAAAGAGGGAGGGAGGGAGGACCCCCCCCCCCAGGCCACACAGACAACCATCTTTCCATCCGTATCGCCCTAAAGAAGGGGGAAGAGTGAGGTCTGCTTAGAAGCTCCATCAGAAAACCGCTTGCACACAGGAAAGCCTTACTGCACATCCAGCCTCTAGAAATGACATGACACCAGATTTCTCTCCAGTCATTCTAAGGAAGTTGACACCAGAAAAAAAAAAAAAAACATTCACAATAACAACTAGTTGGTGACTTTCAGGATCTAGATTTGCATCATTCTCCTCTTCCCTCAAGCCCCTCAGAACCTCCACGGCTCCTGACAGCCCAGCCCCCATGGTCCCAGCACACCCGCTGCCAGACACTGGACACTGGCAAAGCCAGGAGGCTAACCCGAGGGGGCAGCCGGCTCAATCTCCTCCTCTCAGGGGGTCAAGGCCACAGCCTCCAGCCCCAACGGTGCGGGAAAGCACTGCCACTCAGACACAGTCCTGCTCCCGCCCAGCACGCTGCAAGCCCGGGGCATGCTGGTAGCCCTCGAAGCATCCGACCAAAACTCTCACCCTAAAAAATACCAGCCAACACCCATCACAGGACAAGCTGCTGATTTCCAAAATTAGTCCCCAGGCCCCACTCTGTGATCTGTGACCCACAAAGGCTCTAAATGGGGAACCACGGTAAACTGGCAACTGGTTTTATTACCTGCAACTTATCCCAATCAGAGAAGAGAGGGGGTGTCTAGACCTCTCCTTAAGCAGAGGCCTATATCAGGACTTTGGAAAGACCCGTGTACTTGCTGGGAATAAGGGCAGGTTCGCGGCACCTCAGAGTTGGAGAAGGACTTAGCAGGAATGGCAAATGTGTGTCCCCTCAACCGTCAACCCTGAGCCAGTGGTAATGAAAACTAACGCACTGTGTTGAGGGGGATTCTGTGGCCGAGCCGAGCCCAACGGGGCCGTGATCAACGAGTGACCTCTGCCCTGCACCAACAGCAGGACGATCACAGTACTGTGTATGGCTGGAGGGAGGGCAATCCGTTCCTCAGTCGTGGCTCTTGGACTCTTATCTCCATGACTCACCTGCCAGACAAGTGTCCCCCAAATCATGAGCAATTCCCGGTGAGCTAAATAAAGCTCACCCCACCCTGTCCTGCTCCAGATACCATATCAGAAAGCATGTGAATGAAAGAAGCATGAATACTCCCTCATTACTGAAAAACCTCAACGTCCCATGAAGTCAGCGATGTCACAGATCGCTGGCATCCCATCTGCCATCGGGTTCTACGTCACAACGTGGCAAGTGGGAACCATGGCTCGAAGACGCCCTCCCGCCTTGCACAGCCCCCTGAGCAGCTCATGTCTGCTCTGCCTGCAGCCCAGACCCAGCTCCCCGACAGACAGATGAGGAGCTGAGTCTCAGCTCTGGTCTCGGAGGCCACTGCAAAGGCTCCCACTGCAGGGCCTCGAAGGTCAGGGCCTCAGGGTCCTGTAACAAACCACCCTTCTTTGACCATCAACCCTGGATCACTTAGAGCGGCGGCCATAGGTCCGAGCCTGGATCACTTAGAGTGACAGCCACAGGTCTGACCCTGGATCACTTACAGCAATGGCCACAGGTCCGAGCCTGGATCACTTAGAGCAATGGCCACAGGTCTGACCCTGGATCACTTACAGCAATGGCCACAGGTCCGAGCCACAAGCAGGACCAGAGCTGGGGTCAATTTCCATCAGGCAGAGGTTTGCTTTTCCCTGCCTGGGTTCTTCATGTTGCAGAAATCAAGCCCCCAGGCTGGGCTAAGCCCTCTCCCCTCCCACCACCCCTCAGCCCCAACAGGATGAAGGCATGTTGGTTTCATGCCTTAACACACTATCACAAACTCAGTGGCTTAAAACAAAGGACACTTATTGTCTCCCAGTTCGGGAGGCCAAAAGTCAGAAATCAAGGATCACTAGGCTGAAACCAAGATGTCAGCAAGGCTGTGCTCCCTTTGGAGGCTCTCGGGAAGAATCTGGTCTTAGCCTGTGCCAGCTTCTGGGAGGGTATCGGCATTCCTTGGCTTGTGACTACATCACTCCAATCTTCTAGCACCTTCAAACCTCTCTGCCCGTCCCCCATTATGAGGGGTCAAAAAGCTCTCAGCCTCTCTCCTGAAAGGATACATGCACCTTGTGGTCCCTCAAGTCTGTCTCTTCCTTCAACAGTGTTTGGATCAAACGCACCCAGAGATGCCCTTTCTTCCAGCCCCCAACCACCTTCCAAACTTTTTTCTAGTCACAACCTTCAGAGCCATCTTCTTGGCCATCCTCTGCCTCTGGGACCAGTCAACGCCATGTTTCAAGCTTAGCTCCTTATTACCCATCAACCATTAGCTCCCCAATTTGTCAGAATTATTCCAGCCAGGTGGAGGCCACTGCCGACCACCAGGTCCACATGCGTCTTCAGGCCTCTCCTACACCTACTTCTCTCTGGGCTTCTATTCACACCCCTACCATGTGGTTCCGGGAGGGGGAGGGCGCTTCCCCTTCTTCCGGGAGTCGGCTGAGAAGTACAGGGATGCTGAGCATCTCTTGAAGAGGCAAAACCAGCACAGCCGCCACACCCTCTTCAGAGACACGCCAAAGCCGTCCCAAGATGAGTGGGGTAAAGCCCTGGACGCCCTGGCAGCTGCTATGGTCCCGGAGAACCTGAACCAGGCCCTTCTGGGTCTGCATGCCCTGGGTCCTACCCGCGCAGATGCCCATGTCTGGGGCTTGCTGGAGAACCACTTCCTGGATGAGGAGGGGACATCCACCGAGGAAACAGGAGACAAGACCCCTGACTCACGTCTGCAGGCTGGGCTGGGCAATCGTTCTTCTGAAGGATCGCACTGGAGCCCGGCTGCTTCTGAGGGGCCCCTCTGGCATCCCTCAGGGGGCCAAAGCTCATGGCTGACCTCTCCCTGGAGCCAGTAGGCAGCTTTTTAATGCCTCTGGAGCTCGGGAGAGGGCATGTGGTCTGTGGCAACAATAAAGCTCTCTGCAGATACACACACACACACATACACAGAGACACATGACTCCCTTTAGGCCCCGCCCCAGTAATCCACGATAACCTCCCCATCGCAAACGCCCTAATTTAATCACATCTACAAAGACCTTTTTTCATTATAAGGCACTACTTACAGGTTCCGAGGACAGGGACCTGACATTTTCTAGGGAGGAAGGGGGTGAAGGCAGCATCATTCTGCCTACCACAGAAGGTAAAAGCAAGTGCCACTTTACTTCAGAGTAAACAGAAAATTATTTTCCCTAGATAAGAAACCTCAGACAGATGGGGAAGCCTTTCCTGGCAAGGAGGAACCTCAATTTGGATCACAAAGTCAAGTGTCTATTCTTCTCCTTTAAAAAGCCAGTTCTGGGGAGAACTGGAAAAAAAGGAGGCTTTCCTCCTATCCCCACCAAACTGGCAGCAGGACTGGGCCACAGGGAAGGGAAGGACCGGGAAGGGACAAAAGACTCTGGAGTTAGGAGTTCAACAGGCTCGGTCTGCAGCTGAAAGTTGTGTTGTTTCCACTACAGCGTATTTGTCTCATGGCTCAGGCGATACAAGAGGCCACGGGAATGGTGATGGTGCCATCTGGTCCGAGAGCCGGTGCCGTAATCACCACAGCGCCGGCTCCCGCATGGGCACTCCGGACCAGAAGGCAGGGTTCTGGCCAATGACTCAGGGAAGATCCCTCTAACCCTCTCTCTGGGATTCAGTTCTTTTTTCAAGTTTGTTTGTTTGTTTGTTTGTTTGTATGTTTATTTATTTATTTATTTATTTCGGGGAGGAGCAGAGAGAGAGAGAGAGAGAGAGAGAGAGAATCCCAAGCAGGCTCCTTGCTGTCAGCATGGATTCCGACATGGGGCCCCATCTCACAAACCATGAGATCACGACTTGAGGCAAAATCAAGAGTGGGACACGACCTCCTGAGCCACTTGGGCGCCCCGGTATTTTTGTTTATAAAGTTAATATTAGTAATATGCGTCCTCTACTTACCTCATGTAAATACCTCTCCTTTACTGATTACAAGCGGTATCCTCCCCATTCCTACAGGAAACAGGGCTGTGGAGGGCAAACAGCCTGAGCCCAATCCCTTTTGCTGTGGAGCCAGGAAAGTGCGGAGCCCTCCCTGACTCCCGATCCCATGACACAAGGAAAGAATGTGGTCCCATTCCCCTCCAAGGAGAGTGTGGTTCCTTGGAAACTAGAAAAAGCCAGTGGAGAGGGCTCCTCTTGCTGCAGCCTTTGGAGGAAAGTGAGCCGTGGAGAGGTCTGGGAAGAAAGAAGGAATCTTCCAGGAGCTTCCCAAAGCAGATCCCTCCCAGCCTCCAGAGAAGGCTGGGAGGAAGAATGAGATCATACCCATGAAATACTCTGCCTTCCGGGAAGAAGGATTACGTGGAGGTGTGAGCACACCGGCCCCAGGCCCCAAGGGCTGGGCTGTGCACAGAGTCAGAAACCAGGGACCATGGGATTATCTAGCACCCCACAACCCTAACAGACTGAGCAAGCCTCCAGTGGCCTGTGGATGTGAATACATCTCCCCCCTTAAATAGCTGATTTACTCCCAGGGAATAATTTAGCGGGAAGAATATGGCTCTGTGTTTTCTATTGTTGTGAATGTTTACTGTCGCTTAGATTAAATATGTCCAAACCCATTGTAAAAGAATACATCTGATTGGCCAGTTGTTTATTACGGAATTATTAGTAGAAATTTAATGGTTGAATGAGGGTGGAAGTCCCACAGATCTTGTTTGGGTAAGCAATGGCTTCCCGACACCCACTAACGGGGAGCTGTGTATAAATCCATATTGATGACACACAGCGCCGGCATTGGCAGTACCTGCAACCATGGCCCCAGACTCTCTTCTGGTTCCACTGACATTAGAGCATCCCAGGAACAAAGAAAGGAAGCATTTGCCTTCTCTAGAGAGTTGACTGTCTCCCTACTGATGGTTATGTTCTAGAACCTAATAATCCCCTCAGAATATGCTCTGGCTGGGAAGCCATAGAAAAGAAGTCGCTGCTATGCTGTTACTTGGAGGGAATGTTTCAACAAAAGTGATCTTATTCCCCCTCCTTCTTACCAAAATGGGACTGAGAAGCTGTATTAACCCAGGCCCTTTCCAGACCTGTTTGCTGTCCTATCCAATTAATTGCAGATCAACATCAAATCTCCAAATATAAGCTTCAGAAGTACGATAAATTGGCTACAGCATGAAACCCATGAGAGCTCACATAAATGGGTGCCTAATCCTCCTCGGGGTTAGAAGCCTTGAGGAGGAGGAAAGTTGAGGTCTAAAGATTTAGCTCTGGTATTTTGGTACCCTTGAGGATGAATCAGGAGAACACATGAGGTTTGGATACTCTGAGGTCTCCAAATTTTATTCCCAAAGTATCTACACCCCCAAAGCACCAAATTCCCCTTCCCTTTTTTCTTCTGTTAATTTTTATTGAGAAATGATTATCAACCCATAAGGAGTTGCAAAAATAGGGGCACCTGGGTGGCTCACTTGGTTGAGCGTTCAACTTCGTCTCAGCTCATGATCTCGCGGTTCGTGGGTTCGAGCCCCGCATCAGGCTCTGTGCGGCTGACAGCTAGCTCAGAGCCTCGAGCCTGTCTTCGGACTCTGTGTCTTCCTCTCTCTCTGACCCTCCTCTGCTCATGCTCACTCTCTCTCTCTCAAAAATAAATAGAACATTAAAAAAAGAAGTTGTAAAAATAGCACAGAAAGGTCCCACTTACCCATCACCTAGCCTCCCCCGAAGGTGACCCCTCACAGAATCATAGTGCGTTACCAAAAGTAGAAAATTGATTGGTACAGTCTTACTCATTTCACCAGGAAGCCCAATCCCCTTCTGCAAATGACCATTTGTCCATTTTTAGCAGCCTAGCAGCTAAAAATTTCCTATAGGGGAATCATCTTTCTTTCATTGTACTTAGCATAATTGCGAGAATAATCTTAGGTGGTGACCTTCCAACAGGAAGCCAGAGTGACCTCTCTCTCATTCCATGCTCGGAAACAAAATTTTCTGTTCCACTAGAAGATATGAACGGGGCTGCTGGCTTGCTGTATCCTGGAACACAAAATCATGCTTGCCCTGCCCCTTCCCAAGCCAGCGTGCTCTGTGGGTCCTATTACCTTGCAAAAGTCCTCAACAGCCTAGCTTTTGCCTGGTGGCCAACAATCAGTTTCTCTTGCTTGCATCCACGAATGCAGACTGAATCACCCATGATTGCGATCAACTGAGAATGACCTGGGCTGGGATTACACCCATCCAACAAGATCCCACTGTGGTGGCCCTACTGCATGTCCTTGGTCCACCTGAGTTTACCAACAACCACGGCAGACAGACTCAGCACCCCGACTACAATCCCCCTTGAGAGCCTGCACTCTAGTACCTGTCGGTCTGACGGCTTCCGCTAGAACCACAGAAGTGTGCATGGCCCTGAGCAGGTGCACTTGAAGTCTGGGTGGGTGGAGACAAGCACAGCCAGTGAATGCACAGTAGGGGTCAGTATGTAGATGTCCCCGCCCCTGGATCTCCCGGGAGAGCAATTCTGAGGCACGTCCACCCATTTCCTCAGAGCCTTCCCGGCAGGGTGGAGCTCCATGGGTCCAAAGGGGTAACCGCTCAATGTCACACCTGTCCTTGGAAAACTCACCCTTCCCTTTGCGTTTTCCCACCTGCTCCCATAAGCTTCCTGGAATCACCTCCCAGATAAACTACCTGCCCATCCAGTCCTTGGCTCAGAGTTAGCTTTGGATAAACCTGAACTTCGACTGAAAAAGAGAAAAGACTTTAACAGCCAACCTAAAAAAAAGAAGAGAGTTTGCTAGAGCTTTTTGGCTTATCTGGTAGAAGGCGATGTGGCTACGAAGCTCCTGTGGCGAGTGCTACGGGCAGAAATGATAATATTTCACATATATGGGGTTAAATAAAATAAAGCATTAATATTACTTTCACCTGTTTCATTTTATTTTGATTAATAGATGCGCTAGAAAATTTAACATTACATACGTGACTCAAAGAGATTTCTATCAAATGGTGCCGGTGGAAGGAATATGTCAGGTAGCAGTCAGGATGCTATTGCTACTATCATCGCTGCTGTTAGGATGAGAAAATGGATGGACCAGAGCACTATGAAGAGTGCTACAGTTGTTTATACGTCTATCTGAGGAGCTCCTAGGGTAACAGGAGCTCATGGGTACAAATGCTTTTACTCAGGGGCGCCCGGGGGACTCAGCCAGTTGAGCACGTGACTCTCGGTTTCAGCTCAGGTCTTGATCTCACGGTTCGTGGGTTCGAGCCCCCATCGGGCTCTGTGCTGACAGTAAGAGCCTGCTTGGGTTTCTCTCTCTCCCTATGCCCCTCACCTGCTCACACACATGCTCGTTCACTCGCTCTCTCGCTCTCTCTCTGTCTCTCTCTCTAAATAAGTTAACAATTTTTTAATGCTTTTACCCAGGGGCACCTGGGTGGCTCAGTCGGTTAAGCATCCAACTTCGGCTCAGGTCATGATCTCGCAGTTTGTGAATCTGAGCCGCAGCATTGGGCTCTGTGCTGACAGCTCAGAGCCTGGAGCCTGCTTCAGACTCTGTGTCTCCCTCTCTCTCTGCCCCTCCCCCACTCATGCTCTGTTTCTGTCTCAATAATAAACAAACATAAAAATAAATAAATTGATTAATTAATTAAATGCTTTTACCCAGTGCAAGCAGAAGAATAGAAATGCTGACTTTTGTATGTGGACCGTGGCTTTGTCAATCAGTCACACTCTTCTCTAAAACACTCTACAACATGCTCATCCTCCTGTTTATACAAAGGATTAATTCTATCATGAGGAATCTAAGAGATGGAACGGATCCTAACTAAGGAAAATGCTATACACAAAAGATGTTCACCCCATTGGTATTTAGAACTGTATAACATGAGTGATCAATAGAAAAGGGGAAGAGTGAAATATAAAAAGATCCATCGACTCAGACTGACGAGCCTGCAATCCTTAAAAATGGTTGTGATAATGATTACATAACGCTATCCAGACCATTTACGATACCATGCTATGGAACGCAAAGATGTAAAGCACATCCGTGGCACAGTAAAAGTGTAAAGAGAACAAAAGGAAATGTGCCCAGATTATGCAAATAGTGACTACTTCAGGGTGTAAGGGCAACTTAATGTTGGTCTCTATTTCCCCCAAGTTACACGTACAGGCAGTTGCTACTTTGACAACAAAGACTACAACAGCCTCTTCTGTCACCTGTGAGCTCTGGCTTGTTTGCAAAGGATGTGTCGTCCTGTGTAACCTTCCATCCTGTCACATGTGTGTTACAAAATCTAGCCTTCCCACTGACAAGTGGAAACAAAGGCGAATCTACTTCCAGCCCCGACGGGAACAGGGAGGCCACCATGAGAAACACATCTTCCACGTGGAGGGCGTACTCTAAGCACAGAGCAGCAAGCTGCCCCTGCCCACGGCGGGGAGGTCATTTCCTGATCGACAGAAACCAAGGAGGCTGGAGGCGAGGTGAGGGAGTGGACTCCAGAGAAGCTACCAACGTAGCCTCTACAAAATCTCTCCTGAAAAATTACTCCAGATCAGCCAGACTGTGCATGGAGTCCACCCTGAACGTTCCCAGGATCCTCAGCTTTATTCACAGGGGCTTTGCTTTCGAGGCATTTCTGGAGGCTAAGCAAGTGTGGCACATGAGCCACTGAGGCCTTTGGATGAGGCTAACGCAGAACCGGGTAGGATGGAAACACTCCCCGGAGACGGTGAACAACAGAACTCAGGATAAAATGCAGTGTCTTTTCTCGGGTGAAGGGCCCCAGTTAGCGGGCAGGCTGCGGAGAGGCTGGAGTGAGACCCACGGAACATGTTAACATCTTTATTAACAGTCTGGAAAAACATGTAAACAGACCATGAACTCCCAAGGAATGAGTCTACAAGAGCCAGAAGACTTGAGAAGTAACAGCAAAGGAGGGTGAGGGGCAGAGCCAGGAAAAGAGGCGGGGGGGGGGGGGGGGGGGGGGGGGGGGGGGGGGGGGGGGGGGGGGGGACAGGGACAGGCAAAGTGTGAATGACAGGGATGGGTCAGGGTGCAGCCAAGGAGACCCTCACTTTGGGCACAACACGGAAGAGATGCCCCCAACTCAGTGACCAAGAGACCTTATACTGGCAAGTAACGCTGTAAAGAAAATCAAAATTAATGCAAAAACCGATTGATTTTTTTAACCTTGATTACTGAGGGCTCCTGGTACCTTCTTCTATTCAGTGCTGAAGGCCTCACTCACTTCACTTTGATCCTTGAAAGACGCTCAGAAAAGGGGAGAGGATTGTGTGAATGACAAGGTGACCACAACAGTCAGGCAGAGAGCACGGAGTGGAAGGTGCAGACTGTGTGCTGGGTGGCGCAAGGCCCAGATGCCGTGGAATAAGGGCTGAAGGCCAGCCAGGGGGCCGTGCGAGGCTCTAGGAAGCGCCTGGAGGAACCTCAGTGGGCAACCTGTGAGCCGAGAGGCGGCAGCACCTTGTCGGGGGTTAGTCACAGAACCAGGGAAAGCATGAAGCATGACTGGACTTGGAAGTGGATGGGAAAACATGACCCAGGCCAAGGAAAAGCAAACAGGATGACTGACGTAGAGGGCAGCCAGAGAGAGAGAAGGTGCCTCGCCTACTGTGCCGCTCAAAGCTGGCACGAGCTGTAACCGCCAGACGCTTTTGCTGGGTGAGAGAGAAGACCGTCGTGGTCTATGTTTTGAAGAAGAACAGGAATTCCAAGGCTGGGTCCTTAAGTTTCCCGATCTACCCCAGCCCTTCGTTACCCAAGGATTCCCTACAAGTTCTTAAGGATTCGTGAGACAAGGAGGCCAGAATTTAAGCTCAGAGATGCAAAACGTTATGGTGGAAGAACCCAGCATCAAGGGTCAAGAGACTGGGGTGTAGCTTGGCTCTGCACCAACACTGTTCTCCAAGTCACTTGATCTCTCTCCAACCTCCAACTCTGTGTCAAAACCAGGGAGTGGGGAAAAGACTTAACACCATTTGCTTCTTGGGGTGCCTGGGGGGCTCAGTCGATTAAGGGTCCAACTCTTGATTGCGGCTCAAGTCATGATCTCAGGTTCATGAGTTCGAGCCCTGCATTGGGCTCTGCACTGCCTGCTTGAGATATTCATTTATTCATTCATTGTCTGTCTGTCTGTCTGTCTGTCTCCCCTCCCCCTTCTCAAAATAAATAAATAATCATTTAAAAAATAACCACTTGTCTCTTACTCTATCCCACATTGGTCTAATAGTTACTGAGCCTTCATATGAACAGGACACAAACACTGAAACCAAGAAAGAAATTCACTTGAGGTGATGGAGTCAAAGCACAGAACCCAGTCCCACAGGCACACACTTAAAGGCTTCAGGGTCTGGAGAGGGGAAGACATGGCTGACCAGGATGACGTGGAGCTTCTCTGGGCTTCTGAGAGCTCCAGGGTTGGGAGCTCCTGTCCAAGGCAGCAATGCTGGACAAAGCCGGTTAACTGCCGACTGTGTGTTCTTATTCTTCCAGAGCTGACAGTGAGGTGTCAACACTCGGCTACCTGAGGTCACTCCTCACCCCCCCATGCCCAGCCATCCCCATTCCCAGCCCCAGTGTTGGCCACCTTGCAGTCAGTAAGCCTCTCCAGAATCTAACGGGAAAAGGGGAGACACATGGGAAAGAGGTGAAACAGGAATCAAACTCCATCCAAAGAACAACTCAAGGGGTGCTGGTCCTGTTGTAGGTGTATTATAGGAACCAAGAAGGACTCATCCTCCCATTTACCCCCGATCCTCACAGGGCTTCCATCTAGAGAACATCATGCAAGAAACAGTGGCCGGGGGCACATGGGTGGCTCAGTTGTTAAGCTTCCGACTTCAGCTCAAGTCATGATCTTGTGGTTCATTGGTTCAAGCCCCGCATCAGGCTCTATGCTGACAGCTTGGAGCCTGGAGGCTGCTTCAGATTCTGGGTCTCCATCCCTCTCTGCCCCTCCCCCTCTCATGCTCTGTCTTGGTCTCTCAAAAATAAATAAACATTAAAAAGTTAAAAAGAAATAGTGGCAGATAGGAACCAAGCATCACGTGGTTCATCACTGAGCCAGCGGCCAACTACCCCAGTGGAGCGTTCTGGCAGATGCCTAAGAAAGCTTCCTACTCGGCCTTTTGTGAACTGAAGTAGGCCTTTCCTACCTTGCCCACTTGACAGCAGTCAGAAGGAGGTGGAACAGAAGGATATAGTGGAGGATTTCACAAGAAATAGTATCCTATATGGCTAACCTGTTAGGGATAGGAACCCTGACCACTGGTAAAACATACTCCTGTAATGAACATCCCAGATTCTCTCCTATCTCCTGCTGCAGGAGGATAGGCTGGAGACGGGGAGAGGAGATGAGGAATCCCCACCCATCAGCACCAGGACCTGCCCGGGGCCACTGTGCCAGCTTCAGGATACTGTCTCCCCTCATCCTGGGCAACACAGTTATTGATGGGACAAGGACAGGATGCTAATAGAAGAAGCAGGATGGTTCTCGGTGATGCCCTCGGAGTAAGAGGCATTTGGGAAGACGTCTAACTCTCATGAGCTGCTAGACCTGAATAAAGTATCTCTAGTTGTACCAAAACAAAAGAGACCCACACACCTGGAAAGTATAAAGCAAAAAAAAAATTTTTTTTTAAGCGGGGGTATCAAGAATTGTCTTAAAGGCTCTCAGAAGAATCTGCTGCCCTCAACACCCCCTCTTCCCAACAGCTGCATTTCAATCAGCATCCTCCAAGGAGCTGCGGAGTATCCCCTCCCCAGGCTGAGGATCACCTCCATAATCCCACAGCCTTCCGAGGACTGTCTACACTAGCTGCAAGGCCTGCGACACAAAGGCACAGCCGCCTTCCAGGCACAGCTGATGGACAGCATTTCCCACAGCCTCTGCCAATTGCACTAAAACCAACAGGTACCTACTAGTACCTACCGGGGACAGAACTAGAAACCTTATGGGTATCAGTACATTTCATCTCACAACAACCCTATGTCACAGAGATAATTTTTTTTATGTGTATTTATTACAGAGACAGAAACAGAGCATGAGTGGGGGAGGGGCAGAGAGAGAGAGGGAGACACAGAATCGGAAGCAGGCTCCAGGCTCTAGGCTGTCAGCACAGAGCCCGATGTGGGGCTCGAACCCACAAACCGTGAGATCATGACTGGGGCTAAAGTCGGACACTCAACCAATTGAGCCACCCAGGAGCCCCTATCAATGAAATAATTTTAAGTCCATTTTATAGGTAGGGAACGCTGAGGCTCAAGGAGATTAGGTAACATGATGGTTAGTTTTATGTGTCAACTTGGCGAGGCTATGGTATGTACTTATTTAACCAAACCTTAATCTAGGTGTTGATGTGAAGGAATTTCATATCTGTGCTTAGCATCTACAATCCACTGACTTTAAGTAAAGGAGATTCTTTGATAATGTGGGTGGGCCTCGCCCAATCAGTTGAAAGTCTCCAAGAGGAAAAAAAATCCAAGGTTTCTCAAAGAAGGAACTCCGTTTCAAGACTGCAGCATTAACTCACTCCCACCTGAGTTTCCAGCCTACCAGGCTGCTCTACAGGCTTCAGACTTGCCAGCCCCCACTACCACATGAGCCAACTCCTTGAAATAAACCTCTTTATATACACACATGTACACACACAAATACATATATATGCATCCTATTGGTGTGGAGAGGCAGAGAGAGTGCGATTTTTCTGATTTGACACAGTGGTGAGGAGAAGGAACAGCTTCAACGCTGCCCATGGACCGAAGAGGCAGACAGATTACATTGCACAAAGATAGAAAGCTCTTTCCTTCCTTGCATCCAAAGCCTGTCTATCCATGCCAGTCTTTCACTCTTGATAAAACCACTGAAAGGGATATCATAGGGGATAGTGACTTTAAAAATTTTTTAATGGTTATTTATTTATTTTTGAAAAAGAGAGAGAGAGAGAATGTGAGCAGGGGAGGGGCAGAGAGAGGGGGATATGCAGCATCTGAAGCAGGCTCCAGGCTCTAAGCTGTCTGCACAGAGCTCAGCCAGAGGCTTGAACTCACAAACCATGAGATCATGATCTGAGCTGACATTGGACGCTCAACCGACGGAGCCACCCAGGCGTCTGGTGGATAGAGACTTTTACAAGGCACAAGTCTTCAGTGGCCTTCCATCCAGGCATATGGAAATCCATCCAGGGCCTCCCTTCCCCTGCACAGCTCCTACCCTAACCAGAGACAGTGGCATCCCAGAGGCCCTGGTGGGCAAAGCCGAGCCTGGATTCCATTCGATGGGGCACCACTGGAAAGTCCCAGACAACAGACACACTCGTATATACTTGGCTGCCGACTCTGGCTCGCCGGGCTCCTTGATTCCTCTCCAGTCCTAGCATTCCTAGGACAATGGACCCTCTCCTCCCCCAACTAGCCGCATCTGCTCTGCCTCCAACCACAGGGCTAATCCTGGGGCAGAGAACACCGCTTTACAGAACATCATAGCTACAAATAACACTAACTTAAAATTGCTGGCTTCCACATGACGAGGTTTGGTGCGAGGTGTTCAAGGCACACATCCATCTTTAACACTGAAAGACAGTGACATTTTTGCTACGTGCAGGTACATCCCAGAGAGCTGCATGTGACACAGGTTAAGTTATACTTTACACAGGAAAGGTGTTTCTCAACCTCCTCTTGAAATTCATTCTGCTGTTTCTAATGAAGACGTGCATTTCCTTAGCACAAACTCTGCCTTCGCTGCTGCCCTCCGAGATCACGTCTTCATAATGTTTGGCCACTTGTTCCTTCCTTCGCAATCTTTTGTGAGCATCAAGATTGCACCTGCTGGTTTCTCACTTTGTCATCAAACCGATGTTTTGACTTTTGGGGGGGAGTTGCCCCTTGACAGTCTCATGCTGCTGCTGCTACCCAGCTATCAACACTGAAATTCAGTTGCTTCAAACTCTGTGCGTGTGTGTGTGTGTGTGTGTGTGTGCATGTGCTCACTGCCTGGCTGATTGCCGTCTCCGCAGCCTCAGCTGCTGCTTCGCCGGGCCATCTCCTCACTCCTGAGGCCAGCTCTGTGCAGCGAGCTCAAGAAAACCGACTGGCTACATCGCGAGAATAAAGCGTTCCTAAATAGCTCACTTTCCTGGCCAGGGAGCGGGGGAAGGGAACACAGTGGATACGTTATCCACCCAGAGGGGCTGGAGGCCGGAGCTGAGGTGTCTGTTCTCTGCCCACCTGCCCTTGGTTCAGGGCACAGAGCTTGGCCACGCTCGGCCACTGCAGGCTGGGGGGCCCTGAGCCCGGTGCTCACCTGACTGGGTGCTGAGCCTGAGCATCCCATGTCCTGGCGCTCTCTGTGGGCTGACATTGCGAGAGATGTTAGCCAAGAGAAGGCTGTGCAAGGGCTCCAATTACTAAGACTCCATTCATCTTCCCAAATGACTAGGATCATCATAAATAATTCAAACCGAACTATACAGAGAGGGACAAAGCACATTCTGGTGAGGCCGCGGACATGATTACCGCGCCTCCCCCAGTGTTCTCTCAACACTGCCAAGTCCAGGCAACTGCCATGGCTCTCCGGGGTACTCGCGGGCACTGGCCTGGCTCCCCACGCTTCATGCCTCCAAAATGTCCACCCAGAACGAGGAGGGGCCAATGACCACCACCTTAGAGCCACAGAAGGCTAGGCGTGGGAGAGGCCTTAGCGATGAGGGAGCCCAACCAATCGGCTCATTCTAAGTCATGGAAACGGAGAGTCAGAGAGACTGCCCAAGTCACACACCCATCCGCAGCTCCTTACCCCCGGCCTCATACTCCTTCCACCAGCCCTGACAAGCTGCTGCTGCTTTGGGTCTGAATTTATCTTCCAATAAAATGTATGTCTCTTCCCTGTGCTTCCTACAGAGGTAGAATAAAAATAACTGTAAAATAGGGGTGCCTGGGTGGCTCAATCAGTTAAGCCTCTGACCTCGGCTCAGTTCATGATCTCACGTTCGTGGGCTCAAGCCCCACGTCAGGCTCTGTGCTGACAGCTCAGAGCCTGGAGCCTGTTTCCGGTTCTGTGTCTCCTTCTCTCTCTGCCCCTCCCCCACTCATGCTCTATCTCTCTCTGTATCAAAAATAAATAAAACATTAAAAAATTTTAATTAAAAAAATAAAATAAAATAACTGCAAAATAGTCTAAGTTCATCAAAAGGAAGGGACCTCATGAGTGGAACCACACACACATGCGCGTGCACACACACACAGGGAAGCGTTACCCTTCTCCTACCCCTAAGACCCTAAAAATATGCCAGTGGCCACTTTGTGAGCATAGACCGTGTGTGAGTCACTGCCCTGAGTGTTCCCCATATGTAATCCCAACCCATGCTCCAAAAAATCCTCCAAGAGGCACAATCCACTCAGACCTACATGAAGACATATGACAAGCAGAGAGTCTAAGCGATTTGCCCAAGGCACAAAGTGCCAAATCTCTGACTTCAGTTCCCACCTCAGGCCAGAGCTTGTGCCCACAGCCACTGCGTCCTGCTGCGCCCCCTCCCTCTACCTGCTGCTGTGTGTGCAGCTGCCCCTTGAATAACTCATGGGCTGGGATGCCAAGATGAAAAATCCACACATAAGTTTCAAGTCCCCCAAAACGTAAACTACTAGTGAGCAACTGCTGGCTAGAAACCTCACCACTTTTATAAACAGTCGATGAATACCTATCTTGTATGTGTTCCTATACTGTATTGTCACAATAAAGAAAGCTAGAGAAAAGAAATGATTATTGGGGCGCCTGGGTGGCTCAGTCGGTTAAGCCTCCGACTTTGGCACAGGTCAGATCTCACATTTGTGGGTTTGAGCTCAGAGCCTGGAGCCTGCTTCAGATTCTGTGTCTCCTTCTCTCTGCCCCTCCCCCTCTCATGCTCTGTCTTGCTCTGTATCAAAAATAAATAAAACATTTTTAAAAATTAAAAAAAAAAAGAAATGATTATTAAGAAAATCACAAGGATGGGGTACCTTGGGGGCTCAGTTGGTTGAGCATCCGACTTTGGCTCAGGTCATGATCTCACAGTTCATGAGTTCGAGCCCCATGTCAGGCTCTGTGCTGACAGCTCAGAGCCTGGAGCCTGTTTCGGATTCTGTATCTCCCTCTCTCTCTCTCTCCCCTCACATGCTCTCTCTCTCTCTCTCTCTCTCTCTCTCTCTCTCTCTCTCTCTCTCTCTCTCTCTCTCTCTCTCTCTCTCAAATAAACAAACATTGAAAAATTTAAAGAAAAACAATCATAAGGAAGAGAAAATACATTAACAGCAGCAAAAACCACACACATATAAGGGGACGGGTGCAGTTCAAGCCCACGATGTTCAAGGGTGAACTGTATGTGCATATGATTAATGATTCTGCCGTTAGGACCACACATTTCATGCGAGGCCATCCCAGCTCCCACACTGGTTTCTGCTCAGGGAGGAGCTGTACCCTCAAGGCCCGTGAAACGCCCCGCGGTGGGTGGTCCCTGATTGCAGACTGATGCTGCGGCAGCCACCGCTGCAGACAGAAGGTTAAGTCAGCTTCCGCCAAGCCTCGCCTACCTGATGCTTCCTGAACAAAGCCAGGCTGAAATCGGCATGGAGGGAGCTGAGAGGCGCCGGGGCGCTGAGGAGGCAGGGCCGGGGTCTTTCTTACACTCAGTCACATTTTATAAATACACCCTTCGCCCCCTTGCCATGGAGCCTCAGGACAAATGGACAAAATTCCACTTTAACCCAATGAAATGGTATAATATACGAGCAACGTGAATGGAAGAAAGCAAGAAAGAGAAATCGGCTTTGCAGAGTACTGGAAAAGCCAAAGATCTGGGCCTGGTAAATAGCATGGAGAGATGTCAGGAAATACTGCTGAGTGCAAATAAAAAAGGTCAAAAACCAAAAACAGCATGGGCCATTCAAGACCATCTTCATTTATATATATTTGTAAAATATATATGGATATAGACATTCAGGTATAGACTGATGGCACATAGATCTGAGTCTGTGTGTGCCCAAGTGTGTGTTCACATACACACATTCATGAGCGTTATGCTCACACTGGTAACTGAATAATGGTATTACCATTGACTTTTCTTCAGTGATTTCTAGATGTTCTTAAAATTTTAATGTTTATTCCTTTTTGAGAGAATGACAGAGAGAAAGACTGAGACAGAGCACGAGCAGGGGAGAGGCAGAGAGAGAGGGAGACACAGAATCAGAAGCAGGCTCCAGGCTCCGAGCTGTCAGCACAGAGCCCAATGTGGGGCTGGAACCCACGAACTGCAAGATCATGACCTGAGGTGAAGTCAGACACCCAACCTACTGAGTCACCCCCAGTAATTTCTAGATTTTCTATGATGCAGTTATATTCCTTTCATAAAAATAAGTATATAAAATACAAAAAATAAAGGTCCTAGGGCCCAAAGCCTTTGTTGGTCCAGAAGAGCAGTGCCCTCCTCCCCAACTGCTGCCCTCTACACACACCAGAACTCTGCCCACACACTTCACACGCTCCCTGAGGAAAGCCAGGCAGACAATACCAGCTCTGAAAGCCCTCCCTGGCCTCCCTGGCCCAACTGTGGCCCATCCCACATCTGCCAGGAGCAATCACAGAGACAGGAGCCTGAGTTCATCCACCTGCAGATGGACATGTCCAGTTGGGCAGGACGGATACAATGCACTGTGTGCAATAACTCCTATAGGAAACAGTGAAACAAAATATCACATAACCTGAGACCTGAAGTCACTGAACGGAGAGCGGTATCATCGCAGAGTCCCAGGTGGTGGCGGGAGAGGCCAAACTGGAAGGGGTCAAAACCGGAGGATCCCACAGACCAACACAGCGGGGAGGAGCAGATGACCAGGCAGCTCCCCGAGAACAGACGAGCGGAAAGAGAAGATGCCACCCTAGAGACGCGGTGGCGGGCGAGTCGCGGCGGGTCTGAGAGGCCGACCATCACGGCAGCAGGAGAATCTGAGAGCCCTGCAGGGGAAGGGATCCCACCTGGTGCCCCACAGCCCCACGGCCCATACGGGGACTGTGAGATGGGACAGAGGGATTCCAGTCTGGAAAAAGGGACAAGACTCCAAGTTCTGTAAGAGACACACCTCTCACGCTTCGTCCCTGTTCAGGACATGAAAGGGCGCCATCTGCAGCCCCCCGATACCTAGACTTGTGGCTCCCACACAGAGAGGATCCTCCATGGGACCTGCAGAATGGGAGATGTCCCCAAATACACTCCTGCCATGCAGAGAAGCCCAGGATGAGTTAGGAAGGAAGAGCGAATGGCCCCTACCCACCACGTGTTCCGTGTGCCCTGGACTCTTGGGTACACACAGCATAAAAGAAGGCTGACTGCCCATCCCCCCCAACCTCTGACCTCTCATGACCCAGGCCTGGTGATCTCAGAGGAAAAACTGTTTTGTGCAGTGGAGGCTCCTCTGCATCCTCCCCACTCCATGCTCCCTCTGATCTACCCTGTTCTCCCACCCCAACCCAATGGAGAGACTTACAGAATGGAACAACCAGAAGGGACCTTGAAAGCCACTTAATCCAAACCTACTATGGAGTACAAAGAGGGGAGCTCCCAAAACGTCCAATGATAAGTCAGAGTATGGCCAGAGCTAACACCCAGATTCCTGAATCATTCCAGGACACCTCCCCAAACAAAACCGCAGGGGTCAGAACATAGACATGGGTCCTTCATTGGAAGCCAGAGCCTTGCTAAGCCATGTGTGACCGGGATCAGCCCACCTGGGAGCTCATGCGACTCCGGACTCCCTGTCTCAGGCCCATCACGTCAGAATCTGCATTTTTTTTCATATAGTTTATTGTCAACTTGGTTTCCATATAAACGCCCAGTGCTCTTCCCCACAAGCACCCTCCTCCATGACCATCACCCCCTTCCCCTTTCCCTCTCCCCCTTCAGCCCTCAGTTTGTTCTCAGTATTTAAGAGTCTCATAATTTGCCTCCCTCCCTCTCCCTCTTTCCCCCCTTCCCCTCCCCCATGGTCGTCTGCTAAGCTTCTCCTGTTACACTTATGAGTAAAAACAGGGGCACCTGGGTGGCTCAGTCCGTTAAGCCTCCGACTTCGGCTCAGGTCAGATCTCACATTTGTGGGTTCGAGCCCCGCATCGGGCTCTGTGCTGACAGCTCAGAGCCTGGAGCCTGCTTCCGGTTCTGTGTCTCCTTCTCTCTCTGTCCCTCCCCCTCTCAAGCTCTGTCTCTCTCTGTATCAAAAATAAATAAAACATTGATAAAAACATATGGTATCTGTCCTTCTCTGCCTGACTTGTTTCCCTTAGCATGACACCCTCGAGTCCCATCCATGTTGCTATGAATGGCAAGATTTCATTCTTTCTCATTGCCATGTAATACTCCATTGTATATATATATATATACCGTATCTTCTTGATCCACTCATCAAGTGATGGACATTTAGGCTTTTTCCCTGACTTGGCTCTTGTTGACATTGCTGCTATGAACATTGGGGTACATGTGCCCCTATGCATCAGCACTCCTGTATCCCTTGGGTAAATCCCTAGCAGTGCTATTGCTGGGTCATAGGGGAGTTCTACGGATAGTTTTTTGAGGAGTCTCCACACTGTTTTCCAGAGCGGCTGCACCAGTTTACATTCCCACCAACAGTGTAGGAAGGTGCCCGTTTCTCCACATCCTCGGCAGCATCTACGGTCTCCTGATCTGTTTATTTTAGCCACTCTGACTGGTGTTAGGTGGTATCTCAGTGTGGTTTTGATTTGTATTTCCCTGATGCTGAGTGACGCTGAGCATCATTTTATGTGCCTGTGGGCCATCTGCATATTTAACCAGACTCCCGAGTGCCTTCCCTGCACAATGAAGTCTGAGATGCTCTGAACGACATGATTCCCCCTCTGGTCCACCTGTGCTGTTGGGCAAGACAGAGCCCCTCCCTCTCTGCGCCCACCCCACCCCTCACTTCTCCACAACCCAATAGAGTGACTGGAAATTAATGGCAATAAAAAACAGAACAACAACAATGCTCCCATTTCCAGTCAGCCAACGCGTCTCCCCTCATCCACGGGGAGCCTTTGTGAGGCACTTAAATCTCTCCGTTAAGCAAACAGCACGATCAACCACACACGGAAGAACAGGTGGCAGATGACTGGTGAGGGCCCCGGTGAGCAGCAAGTGGGCTGGGTCATTAAGCACGGCAGGTGGACAGGTGTGGCAGCCGGCCCCCACGCAGGCACAGAGAGGGTGAGTGAAAACCAGGCGCTCGGCTGGCCACCTTGCGGAGGAAGAAGTGCACAGGTAGGAGGGGAGAAAGAGACACGAATGGAGGGATTGTACCCCAGCTCCACGCTTCATCCTTAAGTCAGCCGATGCCTGACATTGAACAAGTACCCTCATCCATCCTGAAGGTCATGGAAGAAACAGGGACAGTAATTCAAGTTCACATTGAAAACAAAATAAGAATGTGTGGATTCGGTGCCAGGCACAGTGCCTGACACATAGTAGGGACCCAATAAATGAGAGCTTTCCTTCCCATCTCCTTACGTCCCAAAGGGTTTATGCTAAGTAGGAAGGAGGCTGGGGAGGCCAGGTCCCAGCCGTTTGGGTGCAGAGCCCACGGTGGTCAGAGGACGTTCGTGCACACCTCTGCCTTAAGCAGTTGGCCAGCATCAGTAATGCAAGGTGAGCAAGCCCACCAAGTCTCCCCGGAGAGGCAAGCATTCAATAACAGTGCAAAGTGCTACAGAAGGAAGGTGCACGGCCAGTCACGGGTGCACCGCCTCCAGCGTGGGGAGGCCAGGGCAGGCCTCCCTGGACCCTTCAAGGCAGTCCAGACAGAGGCACTTCAGTCTTGGGGAGCACAGAACAGTGAGATGAGGGTTGGGCAGAGGAAAGGCCCCAGTGGCAAAGTGTGGAAATCCTGCAGCAAGACGAGGCCCAGGACACAGAGCCAGAGGCCTCGGCACTTCTAAGAGCAGTGGGAAGCCTGGAATTTCTGGAACACAGAAAAGACACATGCAAATCTCCAATGCCCAGTGTGGCTCTGCTGCTTGGCAGTGCTAGGCACATACCAGGGAGCCTGGAATGGAGGGCTGGTGGTGCACAAAGACAGAGGGGACACTCCTGAGCTATGTAGGAAGTGACAGCCACAGGACCAGGGCTGTACTGGAGCGGGCAGAAGGGTAGGGACTGCCAGAGGAGAGACAGGTGTCAAGAATGAATGACCCTTAAATCTCTGGCTCACAGGACAGTTCGCTGAGACACAAATGAGGGGGGAGGGAGGTGACCCCAGAGCATGGTTTGGGGTACGGTGGCTGAGGCTGCTGCTTCTCACCTGTCTCAGATCTCTGAACCTGAGCCAAGCCCTCAGGTGAAATCTAGAAACGGGGTTTCTGCCAGAGTGTGCTATGTGGTTTCTGGGAGACATTATGCGCTTGGAGAGAGGGAGGAAGAGAGAGCACGAAGGAGGGGGAGGGCAGGGTTTAAAGGGCCAGGATCAGCACCACGGAGGGCCCGTTAACCTGCGGCCCAGTGTCTACCTGACGCAGGATAAACAGCTTACTGACCGATGAGAGAGAAGTCCGCGCTGCTACCTTGGAGGGTTTGCCGCTGGCCTGCGAGAGGCAGGAGGCGCTCAGATGCTGGAGGGAGGTAGAGACCCTGTCAAGGGTTGGTCAAGGGCTTTCTGCAGCTTCTCAGGCTGGGACTCGCCATGGCTCCCAGCAGCCTGAAGCCCCTTCTACTGACTTTAAAATGCACAACGCTGGCTAAGAGCATGCAGCTCTGGAGTCACACAGAGCCAGTGGCCCTACTGCCAGCACTAGCAGAGTCCCAGCCTTCTCGTCCAGAGAAGACGGGCTGATCACATCAACCTCAGGGGAGTGCTGACCATCCAAACAATGACAATGACTGTCTAATTAGCTACTATTTGGTTGAGCAGTGACTCTGCTCTGGGCCCTGGTTCTAGGTTCTGGTTTCCGTTTTACATAAATTATCGTAGTTAACTGGACGAGTAAGCCAAGCCTTCAAGACTTGATGTCCTGAAGCCACGTCTCCAAGCCAACTAGTCTTAAAAAATAGCAGCTACTGGTGCTCTTGGTGGGTCCTGACCCGCCCGCACTGCTGCCTGGCCTGAACCACCAGGCTCAGAGCCGAGCTGCATCCCCAGCTGAGGGGCCTTTGCTTCCCCTGGAGTGAGGGAGGTGGCCGAGGCTCAGGTAGGCTGGGGTGGGGAAGAGCGAGGAAGGAAGAAACAGCCCGGACAACAAAACACTGCCACACTCGCTCAGACCCACCGCAGATGGCTTGGGTGACCAGCCTATCTCCATGGACTCCAAGTGGGGTAAACGTTGGCCACCAGCACCCTGGAGCAATCATCACAGGAGGGCCACAAGAAAGTCTCCTGATGCCCATGGGGCCTGGGACCCCAAGACCACTCAGGCCCCGGCTCCGTTGAGGTGCAGAAGGCTCCTACGGCTTGTAGCACCATCAAGTGCACGGCCACGGCTATTCCTCCTTAGCTCAGAGACACCTGGAGACACTGGATGTCCCAGGAACAGACTTTGAAAGTATTCTTCCCCGAAGCCTAGGGAGAAATCAGACCATCACACTACAACTGTACCCTTCGGCTTTGCATTCAAGCAAACCTGCCATCACTAACGATGGGATCTTGGGCCAAGAATCACTTCATCTCTTCAACTGCTTTGTCAGGATAACACAGATAATCGCTGCTACGCAGAGTTGTTTTAAGGTTTCACTTGCGTCTGAAAAGTGCCTGGCATATAATAAGCGCTTTATTAATGGTCACTGTAACGTGACCTGCTTCTTCAAACAGAAGGAGCTCTTCGAAAGCTCCCCTATCTTTTGATTAATTTCTTAGGGTACTCCGTCAGTCTACATCAGGGGTCTGAAACGATGGCCTGTGGGCCATATCCGGTCTGTTGTGTGTTTTTGTAAATAAAGTTTTATTGGAACACAGCCAAGCCCATTCATTCACATGCTGTCTATAACTGGTTTCTTACTTTAACAGCAGAGTTGAGCAATTGCGACAGAACCCATATGGCCAGCTAAAGGCTAAGATACTTACTATCTGGCCATTTTATTAAAAAAAAAAAGTTTGCCAATTTCTGATTACAATAAAGTTTGCCAAACATTAATGAGCACCATAATCGCTCAATGTGTTTTTTTAAGAAGATGGATTCGTAGGACCTGGCACCACAATTCAGGAGATTCAGGAGATGTGGCCTAGGAATCTGCATTTTAATCAGTCCCCACCACCATCAAGGATTCCAAGGCACATTGGAAGGAGCCCTAATCTGTGCAGTCGGTGATCCTAAGTGACCCCAGAGCCCAGGCTGTCCCCTTGAAGGGGCAGATGGAGCCCCGGTGGGGAGTGAGTCAGCACTCTGCCTCCAGGAAAGAGTTTGCCTTCCCCAAAGCAGCTTCCTGCCTCGTTTCGTTTAAGGTTCAATGCAGAAAACTTGGAAGACAAAACAAAAATCATGGAAGATGAATTAAAAAAGCATCCATAATCCCGCCACCCAGAAATAACTACTATTTCCATTCTGATCTGTCTACATGGTCTGGAATTTATCCTAGGTATCTATATGAAAATATTTCCCGTCTATTTTAGGGGGGAAAAACACAATGAGAAGATGCTTGAAGTCTTTACTCACTTAGAAATATACTGTTAATGTTTTCACATGTCAACAAATATTGCTTTAAAGTTTCATTTGGGGCGGGGGAGGTGCCTGGGTGGCTCAGTCAGTTAAGCGTCCTGCTTCAGCTCAGGTCATGATCTCACGGTTTGTGGGTTCAAGCGCTGGGTCGGGCTCTGTGCTGACAGCTAACTAAGAGCTTGGAGCCTGCTTCAGATTCTGTGTCTCCCTCTCTCTCTGATCCTCCCTGCTCATGCTGTCTATCTCTGTCTCTCAAAAATAAATAAAAAACATTAAAAACAAAGTATCATTTTTTAAAATATGCCCCTGTAAAAAAAAAGGAACATAGTAAATATATTCATGTATCAAATGATCATACCATACGCCTTAAACTTATACAATGTTATACATCGATTATACCTCAATAAAGCTGGAAACAAAAAAGAAAAAAGGATGCAGTAGATCCCTACAAGCTGATCTCAAGGATAGATTGTGGGCAAAAATAGCATGGTGCAAAACAATATGAACACAAGCTGACGTCTGATGAGAAATATCGATGCTGGTACAGCGCTGACTATCTCTGGAAGGATGTGCGAGAGCCCCTAACAGAGGTGACCCGGTGAGCAGAAAATCAGGCAGAGACCGACACTTGTCACTACACTGTCTTCTGTGCTATTGAGCTTTCTTACTATTTGTATGGATATCCTTTCAGAAACATTAAAAACCTATGTTTGAAAATTGTCATTCTTAACGTCTGGGTTGAACTACATCATATACATGGACCAGAACATGCTTAAGTAGCCATTTACCACTAGACATGTAAGCAATTCTTACTTTACCGAATTGATGGGGTCAGCCACAGTGGAATGAACGTCCAGACACGTATATATGGGTAGCCATTCATGAGGAGCACCTCAGATTCAATTCTCAGAAGTGGAACTACTGGGACACGGGCTTCTCGCAATTTTAGTCTTTTAATGAAAACGCCAGGCCACCTCCCAGAGTGGCTGCCCCCATCCAGACTCTCAGCAGTAGCAGACATGTGCACCCGTTTCCCCATTTTCTTCCTTTTTTTTTAATGTTTATTTATTTTTGAGAGGAAGAGAGACAGAGTGAGAGCAGGGAAGGGGCAGAGAGAAAGGGAGACACAGAATCTGAAGCAGGCTCCAGGCTCTGAGCTGTCAGCACAGAGACCGATGCAGGGCTCAAACTCATAAACTGTGAGATCATGACCTGAGCTGAAGTCAGATGCTTAACTGACTGAGCCACCTAGGCGCTTCTCCCCATTTCCTTAAAAGGTCTTAAGTCCTGCTGGTGCTTCTCTTCCAAAGCCTGTGAGCCTAACACGAAATCCCATCGGGCAGGCATTTCCTCCCCAGAAAGCAACCCCAGGTGGGGACGGTGCTGCCGGGACCATTTCCACAAGGAACAGCTAATAATAGGGCTCAAACCCTGCCTGCTTTTCCTAGGGGCCGAGCAGCAGTGGGGTGCCCCTCAGTACCCACTCTGATGGTCCGAGGCCGATCTGCCAAGCCCCACTTATGTGGAAGGAGTCACTCCGAAAAGCAGTTCCTAGAACCACTCAGGCACCCTCCTTGGGGCTCCAAGTCAGGTCCTGCTGGCAGACAGACAGACGCTGGCATTCCTCTCCCCTGCCTGGAACAGGTCTGCACGGCTGCTACCGCACAGAGGCCCCTTTGAATTCAGAATGCCTGTCAGGTAGACAGGCTTGGCATTTCTGGGACTGGTAAGGAAAAAAACTGTTGCAATCTTTGGCCAACTATACGCAATTCTTCCCTGGGTGAAACAGTGGGGAGGGAGGCAGGGCAGGCCTCCTGTGCAAAGGCGGACTCCTGGGGGAGCAGGACAGAGGAGAAGGCAATTCTGCCTCCAGCAGGCAGCCAGGGCCACCACCAACTGAACCTTCGGGGCCTCCTCCCCTGACAGCCCTGCCCTGACCCAGCCCAGGGCCTGCAAGTCCAAGCATCTCCGGCTCCATGTCCTCCCCAGGCTCAGCTGTGGGAGGAGGAGCCAACAGGACACACAAGCTTCTAGAAAAAGAAAGGACCCCGGGCTGGGAATGCCAGCTTGCCACTGACCGCTGGCCTCCCGGGAGCCCTGCCCCCAGCTTTTGCCAGAAGGGATGTCCGTGTTAATTGACCTCACACTTTTCATTGAGATAAGCGGCAGCAGGCCTCACTGTGCCACTTTGGTTTGAACCAGGGAGGCCACGAACAGAAACTACTTTAGGAAACATGAGAAGCTTCTTTACCCAAAGAAGGTAACACTGAAATGTACTTAGAAGTATAGGCACAGGGCGCCTGGGTGGCTCAGTTGGTTGAGCGTCCGGCTTCAGCTCATGTCATGATCTCGCAGTTCATGGGTTCAAGCCCCGCGTCGGGCTCTGTCCTGACAGCTAGCTCAGAGCCTGGAGCCTGTCTTCAGATTCTGTGTCTCCCTCTCTCTCTGATCCTCCCCTGCTCACGCTGTCTCTCTCTCTCTCTCTCAAAAATAAATAAAAACATTAAAAAAAATTTTAAAGATATACAGACACACATCAGGGGCACCTGCGTCACTCCGTCAGTTAAGGGTTAGAGTCTTGATTTTGGCTCAGGTCATGATCTCACGGTTCATGAGTTCCAGCCCTGTGTCGGGCTCTGCGCTGTGTGGAGCCTGCTTGTGATATTCTCTCTCCCTCTCTCCCGGCCCCTCCCACCTGTGTTTCCATTCTCTCTCTTTCTCAAAATAAATAACCTTCAAAAATAAAAAGAAAGAAGTGCAAGAACATCTCAGAGATACTGCAGTTCAGTTCTAGACCACTGCAACGGAGTGCAAATGGCAATAAAGTGAGTCAAATTAATGTTCTGGTTCCCCGGCGCATAGAAAAGTTACATTTACACTACATTGTAGCCTATGAAATGTGCAATAGTAGGATGTCTAAGAAAATAAGGTATACACCGATATTAAAAAGTACTTTATTGCTAAAACATGCCAACCTTCACCTGAGTTCTCCGTGAGTCATATTCACCGACCACAGATCACCAGAACAAAGATAATCACAAAAATGCCTGGAATACTCCAAGAATTACCAAAACATGACCACAGAGACACAAAGTGAGCAAACGCTATTGGAAAAAATGGCACTGGTAGGTTTGTGTGACGTTAAGGTTGCCACAAACTTTCAAGCTGCAAAAAAAAACAAAAAAAAAACATGCAGGATCTGCGTGGAGCATGATAAAATGAGGCGGGCCAGTGCTGGTTAGGTTTCATGGGCTTTCCGTCACATTACTCCAGCCACGAGAGTAAACCTCTAAGGGGAGATAGTGTTGGGAAAGGGCCACGGGCTGAAATGAAAACAGAGATGGGACCTAGGTCCTAGGTCACAGGCCTGAGGTTTTCCCCAGTGGCCTAGTCCCTTCTAGCTAGAAATAACAGAGCCGTCTCTAGAAGCTTCTTAAAAACATGGACTCTCAACCTTTCTCTAGGCCTGTTTAATCAGAACCTGCATTTTCAGGGCACCTGGGTTGCTCAGTGGATTAAACGTCTGACTCTTGATTTCGGTTCAGGTCATGATCTCACGGTTCGTGAGTTCGAGCCCCACACTGGGCTCTGTGCTGACAGTGTGGAGCCTGCTTGGAATTCTCTCTCTCTGCCCCTCCCTGCTGCCTCACGTTTCTGCTCCCTCTCGCTCTCTTTCTCTCAAAATAAATAAACTTTAAAAAAAAAAGAGTCTGCATCTTCAGAGGATCCCCAGAACCACCAAAGATTTGACTGCACGTGAGAGGTGGAGAGGCGTGGGCTGCAGTCTCCGCTGTTTCTCGGCAATGGTTCCTAAACTCAGTGAGCGTCAGAATGCCTGGAGAGACTGGCTGTGCCTCCTTCACTCCAGGGTCTGACCCAGTGGGTGTGAGGCAATCCCAGGCGTCCGCATATTTAACAAGCTCCCAAGCAATCGCACCAGCCGGTCCACAGATAGCACGCAGACCCAGCAGCGAGGGGAACATACGCAACTGCATCCTGGACGCAGACTCCGCTGGCTCTCCACCTCGACCGCACAGGTGAGACCAAAGAAGCGTGCCTGTGCCTAGTGTTCACCTCCCGGTCCTGATTTAATGGGTCTTGGGTGCAGCCTGGGCTGGGCAATCTATGTAATTTCACTCGGTGATCGGAATGTCCAGCTAAGACTGAGAACCACGGATTGAAGTGACCTCATTTAAAACCTGGGTCTTTCTACCTCCCAACCACACGACATTGGGTAAGCCCTCCAGTCTGAGCAGATTTCTCATCTTTAGAATGGGAAGAATAGCTACTCACGAAGACTATTAAGATACCACAGGCATTTGGCACACAGTAAGTACTCCAGTATGTTCAACACCTCCCAGGCTCTCTCCCTGCTAGGATTAGAAGTGAAAAGGGGGCACCTGAGTGGCTCAGTGGGTTCAGCGCCCGACTCCTCATGGTTCAGGGGGTTGATCCCCATGTCGGGATCAGTGCTGACAGTACAGAGTCTGCTTGGGATTCTCTCTCCTTCTCTCTCTGTCCCTTCTCCCCTCCCAATCTCTCTCTCTAAATAAATAAATGTTAAAAAAAAATAATAATCAGTGAATATTCTTGTCTCTTACCCCAAATCCCAGCCTCTCTGGAAAAGAGAAGCATAGAAATGGGTTTCCTTCACCACCACTCAGGGGAAGGAGAAGTCGCTGGGGCCTGGATTTGGGGAGCAGAGCTGGCTTCACAGGCCCGCACCCCAGCTCCACCTGAGCAGAGCCCCGGGTGCAGGGCAGAAAGCTCTGCCACTGTGGTCTTGAAATTCTGATGCTTTTTGAGCACTTGCACTGGAGCCCACCATCGAAAGGGAAGCTAGTGAGGCTGGTGTGGGGGTACCAGCAAATCTCTCTCTGGCTTGCGGAAGCAGAAGTAATACAAGGGAAGAGAATACAAGGGCGTGTACCTGAGTGATGTGGTGGATCTCTCTCTAAATGTACTAGGGCATCGCAGAAGGGAGTGCTGTCAACCCTCTGTGTGAAAGGACCAGGAAGAGACCAGGCCAACGGGAGGTTCTTCGTCCTTTGCACTCGACGCTGGGGGCCGGAGCCGGTGCCAGACTCCCCTGGTCTCTGCGCCGCAGCCAGATGGAGGGCACCACTCCTTCTCTGGCAGCACACTGCCCGCTCGTCACCCCATGAGCCTCACCCCTGCGATGAGCAAGTAGCGCCAAGGGCAGGGCAGGGCATGGAGGAGGAGCCGTGGCCAGGGACCCGCAGAGCTGGGCTGGTTGGTTGGTTATCGCTTTCAGCGTGTGGTTTTTCTCCCCTCGTCCAAAAGCGCATCTCTCGATCACAGTTGTTTTAATCTCTTTGCTGGGTCTCTGGACATCACAAGGCCTCTGTGCTTTGCCGGAGAACGGGCTGCACAAACACAGGGCTCGGGTGCCGCGGCCACATGGGGGCTTCTCACTCGCCCTTGTCCACGGCCACTCACCCTCTGGGCAAGCGAAGGCCTCCAAGGACGCCCAGGAGAAGATGCAGACGTGGAAAGAATGCCCCACAAGAAGGTGGAGGCTTCTGCTGCAACAGTTTCTACAACTTGACTCTGACGGGGGCGAAACGTGTCGGGCAAGGAACATGTGAGCAAGTCCGGGTTGGCAACCTCCACACGCGTGGGTTTCCGCCCGGGTCCTGCGATACGGCAGGACATCTGGATCGGTGAGAAAGTATGTCACCAGAGCGTTAGAGGAATAATAAAATGCTGAAAACCAGTGAAGTTTTCAAGACTCAGAATTAGTATCGATTTGATTTTATTCCCAGTTTTAAAATCTCTTTCGCGAACTCATATCCTGATACGTTTTTCTTAGGTGTGAAACTTCTGTGAGGCCAGTGCTCGTCTGAAAGCCTGTCTGCACCTACGGGAATGTGTAAGGCATGTGACCGTCAACCGTCACATGTGTCCTAGGGGACGAAAGGCCGAGAACTTCTACAGAGGTGTGGAAGGATGTTAACCCTGCGGGAACCACTTTGAACAACATGGATTAGTAAGAACTGTATTTTGCTGCCAAAAATCAAAGGAATCAGAGAGGCAATCACTCTGGCTATGGAGCCAAACATGTTGGCCATGCTTGGCCCTCCTGAACAGGACACAGGGCCCTGCCAAGAACAGCCAGCTAGCAGGTAATGACAGAGGAAAAAAATTTTGTAGCATTCTGTTTCCAGGGATTTCTGTTTTCAAATACAGGACTTGGCACCGGCGAGCAGCCGGTTCCCTGAGGCCCTGACAGAGGCACGGAGCAGTCCCCCCAGTCCAAAGATGACCAACAATGACAGGGCAGGGGCTTCTAAAGCCTACAAAACCCTCACAAAGACGCGGCAGCAGAGGCACGCTAAAAACACACACTGCCTTCCAGCCTCCTTCTCCAAGCTCTGGGCACCACATCCGAGTATTCAGTCACCAAGTGGGGTGAGGCTCCATCTGTAGTGGGGAACTCACAGTCAAGTCCAAGCACAAGAAGACAAGCAGAAGGCTCCTGGTTTCAATTACTTTACATCCTGCCTGCAGAATGCCCACATACCTCACCTATTTAACAAGAACTCGAGCAAAGGCTGGGAGTGGTCTTGGGGGTAGGAGGGTCTGTCAAGGAGCCCAGAAGGAGAGAACGGGCAGGAAACATTTGTTAGGAGAGCACAAGGAACTGGGTAACAATATAGGAAATGAATCCAAAACGTGCTTTCAAAATTGTCGACCAGCCATCCTGAGCCAGGAATTCCTAGTACAGGACCGTTACAAGGGTCCAAGGTTCCTTCCTCCCTTGGATACCTCAATTCAGAGGAGGAACCAGAACAAGAAGTCAAGAAAAAAAAAACAAGCAAGAAGAAAGGATGATCTGAGGAAGTCAGGAAACCCTGGCCCTTCGTCCGGTTTCACTTCTGCCTCACACTGCTCCTGGCTTCTGATTCAATCACAGAGAGGTCAACTAAGTGCATTTCTCAGGGCAAAAGAAGGTATCCTTTGAGTGGCACTGACAGCGTGCTCACCTATGGTCCACATCGCCTTCCAACGGTCCCGGAAGTCTGCTGTCTCCATACCACTCCCCTGATGGCAATTCCCCAGCAGTGTGTTCACAGTGGGGGACACAGGGACCCCTAACCCAGCTGAGGAAGAAATGATGTCTGGGGAGCCCCAGATCTCTCCCAGCCCCGCCTCCCCCAAGCTGAAAGAAGTCCTTCTTGGTGCAAGGCTCCGAGGCTAGGAAACAGCTCAGAAGGGATTCCTTTCCAAGTCCAACCGTCCCCCTCCACCAACAGGTTAGCCACAGGAATAACAAGACCATTCAATACAAGCCCCAGCCCCCCGATATGATTTGGCAGGAGCCGGCCCCTCCAAATCAAGACTCTGGCAGGATTCTACAATCCACTCAGAAGACAGTTACCATCTGTTTATGGAAAGAATGTTAATAACCTCCAATCATAATCAAATAGGCAACCACTTCACTTTAAGTACCTATTAACAGACGCTAATTCACAATGGAAGGGTCCTGGAGTGCCCATCCACAGGCACCAGCACTCGTCCAACCATTAGGATAAACGGCAAGCGCAGGCTGATGAGGCACTCAAGGTATTACCAGACGCCCCAGCAACAGCGCTAGACTACCTTCCTCCCCAGCCTCCCAGCTTCCGCTGCCCCGTGGTGAGGTCTCCAGCATGTCCAGACAGAAACGCAGGACGTCCCCATAGCCAGGGAAGCAGAACTCAATGCTCCGAGGCTAGGAAACAGTTCAGAAAGGACTCCAACCCCAACCACCCCCCTTCACCGGCAGGTTAACCAGAGGGATTACAAGACTAATCAACACATGGCGCCATATTTCCCTGGGCCAGGGGTGCCCCAGCCTGAGAAAAGTAGATCAACAAGAGGCATTGCTGAAAGCCCCATTCAAGTGGGACAGCATTCAATGCATTGGGAGAACGGGGCTGATCTTCCAGTTGGTCTCCCAGACCCTCCTCTCTGCACACCTCATGTATGTGGGAAGGAGGGCCAGAGCTGTCCTCATCCAGCTGTGTGCTCTGGCGTGTTACTGCACTTCTCTGATCTGTCTCCTTACCTGCATAATGGGGGCATTCACATTAGTAAGTCTAAGGTTTGTTTCAGCTCTAAGAAACCAGTATTGTGTCTCTTTGGTGGGAGTTAAGAGGAAGCCAAACAGTATGTAGGAAGTACACCACCAGAGCACCCCTGGGCCAGAAATGTGTACGGAAACTGGAAGGTAGTCATGAGGTAAGAGGCCAAATACTGGCTACAGAAACCCACACACTTGCTTCTTTCTGTATTAAATAACTACAATACCTTGTATGAAAAGTACAGGACCTGTTTTACTATTTACAGACATACACGTATCATTTACTTGGTTATTTTTATACCAACCATGTAAAATAAAGATGGCAGGTGCACTCTGGATGTTCACGATGGGGTGGCCAAGACCAAGGAGTCAGCTCATTTCCTGGCCATGAAAAGTGGTTGGGGCCGTGAGCTGGGAGTTCTAAACCCAACTTGGCCTAGCCATACCCTGAAACCAGAGCACAACACCCCCTTTTCTGAGCCACGGCTCCTTCATCTATAAATGCAGATGGCTCTAAGCACCGCTAGATCATCACCATGGTCTTCTGATGTCCAGTTTGAAAATATTTTGTGAAAGGGAGCTTGGTATAAACTCTGAACCACGTCACTCCCAGCCCCAGGATTCTCTGGCACAACAGAATTAGCTCTTAAAATACTGAAATGTTTGTATATATTTACCTCTCGGTAAATGGCCCCTGCCCTGCCTCTCCCAACCATCAAGAACCCGGCAATCCAAGAGTTAAACCTGGCACAGCAGGGAGCCCCCAGGTCCCTGCTCCTGCTGGGGGCGCTGTCTTCCATTCTGAAGGCCGGTTCCCACAGCAAACCACACCAAACACTCTAAAGTCCCACTGGCCTTCAGCAACAACCCAAAGGAACTCTCCACTGCTCTAGCTCAGAACCATTTCAAAACCTGCCTGATTCCAAGGGAGGCTGTGACCCCCTCCTCAACCAACACTGATCAACAAGATGGCAGGTGATCAAAGTAAAGAGGTGTCTGGGGTACCGGGGTGGCTCAGTTGGTTAAAGGTCTGACTGTTGCGTTGGGCTCAGGTCATGATCTCACGGTTTGTGAGCTTGAGCCCAGCGCTCTGCGTTGACAGACCTGCTTGAGATTCTCTCTCTCTCCTCCCCAAATGTGTGCACACTAACAAAATAAATAAATAAACTCTAAACACACACACACACACACACACAAATAATGTGTTTTCTAAATGTACACATATATATGCACACCTAAATCCACACATGCATATATGTGTATACTTTCTCCTATACGGTATGTATCGGTTTGTATCACATTCTGTACCTGACCACGCTTGGGGGTGTGGCAGTCTTTAATCATGCTGGTTAAAACTGTTACAGTACAAGTTCTCTTGTCCAAATAAAGTTTATTAATAGGATCTATATAAGAAATACATAGACTTTCGATTTCTAGATGTCTAGGAGTGCAATTTGCAACCCATAAAAGAACAAACAAAACAAAACATATATGTATATGTGTATATATACACAGAAGTATAAAAATGAGCTGGTTGCCAGCCTGGCCACTTGCATCATCATGGGGTGGGTGGCGGCAGCCTGTGGGGTGTGAGCTCGGGGTGAGAGGGTCAAGGGCGGGAGGGCAGGTGAGACAGCAGAGAAATAGAGGTAGAGACACATGAAACCCAGGCTTGTGGCTGTCCATGGGGACACGCCAATGGGCTTGGGGATGGGACCAGGGGTGACAGCCAAAGCAGATTCCATTGATCAGCCATGTCTCCTCTCTCTATTCTAGGAGTAACACATTAGATGCAAATAGAAAAACCAAACAGTAAGAGTTACTTATTCTGAGTGGTGGGAATAGGTGTATTTGTTACACCAACCTTTGCATTTTTGTATTTTTTCTTATTTCTCAGAAGGAAGAGAGGTTCATGTTAACAGTCCCTCTTTGTCCACACGATGCATTCCAGGCCCTCAGGTGTGGATGCTGGGTATTATTTCTGAGCTCCCCCATCATCCCCACTCCATCTCCCGCTGCCCTGACACCTCCAATCGCCAAGGTCACCCTTATTAGCCCATTACTGAGTTATACGCACGCCTTGTTTCTTTTATGATTAAAAATACAGTCATCCATTCTGAGTTCAATGAGCATTTGTCAGACACTGTGCAAAGTTTCAGGCATCCTGGGCTGAGTGATCTGTGGTTTCTGGTCCAGGAGGACAGACAGAATCTGTCTGTGCCAAGGAAGACAGCCCTCCATAAAAGGACAATAAAAGGAGCCAGAAAAGGCTTATACGTAGAGAAAAAAAGGGGGGAAATTACAACCACAGAGCCCTTTTTATGTGCTGATTACATGTAAATCTCAATACTCACAGCAACCCAATAAGGCAAGAGATGCTGCGAGGGGTTAAGTAACTTTGTTAAAAACAAAGAGCAATTGAGCGGCATCGCAGAGTCTAATCGAGATTTGAACATTCAAAGCTGAGGAAGGGGTGGATATCAAGAGGTGGAGGTTCCTCCGAGTCAGAGGTGGGGAGCCCCTGGGACCCACACCTTCACTCTCTTTCCTGGACTGGGATGCCTACTGGCAACAAAAGATCAGGGTGCATGAAGCCTGGGGCATTTACTTACTCCTCCTAAGATGAGGCCCAAACCCGAGTAATCAGGAGTAATAAGCACGGAGACACGCAGGCTTAAATCCTCAACAAGGTCAGTGTGGGACCCACCTCCTCAGCTGGCCTCCAAGGACAGCCTACCTTGCTCAGGCTGCCTGGCTCTCCAGTAGGGGACGTGTCACTCCCACCTATGGGAACATGTCCTCCTGGGCCATCCAAGGAGGCAGCTCAGCCAGGGGGGAGGGGAGCGGGGGCTGAGAGAGGCTCCTAGGACAGCTGAGGGGAAGGCACCGCCCTGGATGCTGCCTAATCCATCCGACATGGGGACACACTGTTCCAGCAACCGGATGACAATTAATAGGAAAAATCTGCTCTCTCGGTGCTGCCAAGCATGTCACAGGGTCTCAGCTGGTGGCGCGCCTCCTCAGCGAGGAGCAGAAGTGCCCCATTCTGCCTTTGGTCAAAGCCCTGATATTTTCTCAGGTAGAAGGCAAACAGCTAGGAAGCTGGGTCCTCCCATGATCGGAAAACTTTGCACAAGCCACAGCTTGGGCCTGGGGCCCCAAAGCCAGGAGCCTGAGGGTTATGCCAGGATTGAAGGCTCGGGGTTCACCCAGTGGTTTTTGTCCTGCACCTCTGTGAGGCCCTGTCTGGCACAGAAGAGCCCTTTCAGATAAAACATCTCCAATCAAGGTGCCTCACAGTGGTCTGATCTTGTTTAAGTCATGGGGCTTTGGGCCAAACTTCTATCCCCTCTTTTATAATTTGCCTGCGCATGTATCTCTTGGTCAAAGTATTTCACAGGATTCAAGAAAACCTGGCTTGCCTCGCTGTGAGTTGGTTCAGCTTAATCAGGAATGGAAAGACAGCACAGAGGCAGAGAGCTTCCAAGAAGCGTGTGGTCTGCCCTCCTGTTTCCCAGCTTCCTATTTTTCTACAGGTGTCTCTTGCTGAGCGTCCACATTCTCAACTTTTGGGGGAGTCACAGAATATTTTGAGAATGTAACAGAAGAGCAGGACGAGTTCCACGCCAAACCACCTGCAACCCCACCGCCACGAACGTTCAAACACATGTGTGAGTTCAGGGACCGCTGTCTCTGTAGAGCTCTTTCTTGTGCCCTCCGGCCTTCAGTCCTGGAGTCCCGAGGTCAGGACCCTCACTGCAGAGACTCATTCGTGTGCAGAAGCTGCAGAAAGGCATCTTCTGGGTGCCTTACCTTCACCAGAAAACCCCAATCTGGACCCTAGCTCAGCAGCCTCACAGCTTGTTGGAACTTTCCGTCATCCTTCCCTACCCACCGTTCATCTGACACCAGCCATAAACAGAAACCCCAGAGGAGAGTAGGTCTTGAAATTAAAGTTTCTTCTTGAAGACTGGTACCAGCCTCCCAGGAGCCATGTGGTCATATCACCCTGGGGACCGGACAGATGGATGCGAATTCTCCGTGTTAACCCCTTTGTGTCACTCCCCAACCCCGAGCCTTGGTGGAAAGCCTCAGGACCCTGTCCAGCCTGGACCCAGCGGGCTCAGTCCCCGGCGCTGTGGAAGCTGGCCAGCAGATCCAGCATTCGTGTTGATCTTGGCATCCGTTCCGGGACGCTGTGTAGAGCTACGTGCGGAAATGCCATAGCGCGGGCAACTTCCCAGAGCCACGGTCCACCGCCCCCCAGCTAGCGGTGCTGATACCTCCTAATCCCAAATCCAAGGCACGGTGCAGACAAGACAGAAACCAGGTTACTCCCACAAGGGGCCCTTTCTCTCACCAACTACCCTCACACAGCAGCCCAGCTACACGACGCGTTCAGCGGTCACGGCAACACCAGGCAGCCCGCAGTCTGGCCCCCCGCACAACCAACACGGCTTCCAATCCATCGCTACCAATAACAAGGTGTAGACGGGAGTCTCCACAAAGACCGCTTAAGCACGCCACCAGAGGGGCCCTCTCGGAGAGCAAAGGGAGAATTAAAACAGCATCTTTTGATCAAAAGGAACCATGCTTCCCCAGGAGACCCTCGAAATAAAGAGCCCACCTTACCCTTCATTCCAAATTTGGACCGGCGACCATACTTGTTGATCATGATAAAGAGAACCACCAACAGGACGCAGGCGAAAGCGGCGAGTCCGACAGCTATGGATACCTGGAGGGGCCAAAAGCAGATGGCTGAGAACAGTCACAGAAAACCCACATGCGCCCAGATGAAAGCGGTCCCACTGCAGGCACAGCTGCAGCCCATTCAGGACTTTGTAAAGACTCAGTAAAGTCTTTAGAAGCAGTAATTCATGAGACATTCAGAACATTAAAAGAAAATTAATTCCTCAACTGGATGAGAGAACATTCCATGATTCAGCCTCTCATCTGGCATCAGCAATGCAAGGGCGGGTTTCAGAGGGGTTTTGCCTATTGTTTTCTGTTGTTGTTTTTTTAAGTTTATTTATTTTGAAAGAGAAGGAAGAGAAAGAGAGCACAGCAGGGAAGGGGCAGAGAGAGAGGTAGAAAGAGAATCCCAAGCAGGCTCCATAATGTCCACCTGGAATCCAAGGTGGGGTTTGAACTCATGAACTGTGAGATCATAACTGGAGTTGAAATCCAGAGTCAGACACTTAACCGACTGAGCCACCCAGGTGCCCCTGTTTGTTATTTAAATTAGCAAAAAAAAAAAAAAAAAAACCCAAAAAAACCTAACAAAAGCAAAAAAACCTCTGCCCCTTCACACTGACATTCTTTACAGATTATTCTTATCCAGAATGTTCTAGGGGATCTGGACTCTCAAAAAGCCTCTTTACTCTCTTCCCTGGGGAAATCTCTGGGGAGAGGGGAGGTGGGGGGCTTGAAAACCCACCCTAAGAGCATGTTCTGAGCAACGTCAACTTTTTTTATAATAGTTTATTGTCATATTGGTTTCCATATAACACCCAGTGCTTCTCCCCACAAGCGCCCCCCACCATGACCATCACCCTCTCCCTCCCTCCCCCTCCCCTTTCAGTCCATGGTTCGTCTTCAGTATTCAGTAGTCTCCCTTGATCTGTGTCCCTCACTCTTCCCTGCTTTCTTTCCCCCTTCCTCTCAGACAGAGAAGGATAGATACCATATGTTTGCATTCATAGGTCGAACAGGAGAGACCTGGAAACGTCAACTTTTCTAAGAGACTTGTGGGGTTAGCCTCCCCTTCAAATCAGGCCCATCCAGGCTCCTAAGAGAGTGGGGGTTTTCCAACCATTCTCTTTCAAACCCTAGGGCATGGAGCGGATCCTCAAAGACTTCCTCAAACAACGACTTATTCTCATCAAACAAGAAAGGTTTCAAACACCTGAAAGGAGGTCAGTCATCACAGATTTTTTTGTTGGTTTTTTTTTCTGCTGTATATACTGGGTTCCAAGCAAGGTAAAATTCCAGGGCGTCAGCTACTAAAATGAAGTCTGAAAACAACTTCGTTAGTGAACACCTAATGATCCCCTTGATCAAGAAGTGACTCACCCCAAAAGTGTCTTCCTCCGGTTTGTGGGTCACAGTGATGGGCGTGGGGCTCACGTCGTAGACTGAAAACCAAACAGAAGAGGAGGAGGTTGGTTCTCGCTGGCCATGAGAGCCTGAGCCACGGCCCCCACCCGCATCTCAGGGACCCCTCAGCAGTTCCTGTGGGGGACCATCCCCTTCACGCCTGTCAGACCTCCCCAGGCTTTGGGGGAGTCCCCAGAGACCAGGTCCCTGTCAGGACATCTGGCTGGTGCAGAAGCTCAAGGGCAAACTCTGCAAGGAATAAAGTACCCTCACTGCCATCTGCCTCTCCCCATTCCAGAAGAAATGATGTCACCTAGGCAATGTGGGCATGACCTATTAGGTACAAAAGGGTAGAAAAACTGGTTTGGGATCCAGGCTAGGGTCCACATTGGGCACTTCTTGGTGGTGATGGCAGCAGGTGCTGATGCTTGGCTACCATCCATCACGGGCTCTCCTTTTCCTGCCCCTGGCTCTCCCGTGCCCCTCCCCTCTCCCTCTTTACTGAGCAGTGAGACCCAGGAGGCCCACGCTCCAGGAACAACCCACCGACCACCAACCACCGCAGATGTCAGGACATGACAGCAGCTCAGGGTAGGATGCAAGTCCACCTGACCAGCAAGCACCACCTTTTCCCAGCAAAGCCTGGATGGGAAGCCAAGTATCAATGTGTCCTCTGTCTCAAATCACCTCCTGGCCAGGAAATGGCCCCGATTCAGAAATCTTGGGAGGGACGTTCTGTGAGATGACAAGTCCTCTCAGACCAAAGACAAATAAAGGAATCACAGATGATCTTCATGTCTGTGCCAACCAGTAAGGGGTGTCCTCAGGAGGACTGTCCAGTGTCTCAGCCCACACACAGGGTAGCCATGACAATGACCGTTGGCTCTCCCACAGGGGAGAGAAGGAAAAGCAATCAATACAGGTCTCCCCACAGCCACGAGGAAAACACCAAATTCTTTTAGGATTGTCTAGTCCTGGCCCCAAATTGTTTATAAACTGAGCCTCGATAATTCCATGTAAGGAAGCACTAGGTGATCAGGAGAGCTTGTAAAGCACTCACAAGGTGAGTCCCAACCAGAGTCCAGGTCCTCGAGCAGGTGAGGAGCACAGGTGTGGAGGTTCCCCATTCTCTCCACAAGAACAACAGGGCTCACCCACAGGGGTCTTACCCAGGCATGTGAGACCCCACAACCCTCCTTCTCATCCAGGCAGGGAGACCCATAACAGGCTCAGATCTCAGAGAACTCTCTGGGGGAAACTGAGGCAAAGAGCCCAAGAGGTATGCGCCTGGAGCTGCCCAAGGGGTATTTCTACTCTCCAGCTGCCCTTCACAATTCACTCAGATGCTCTCAGCTGCCATGGGTCTGGGGAAGGCCGTGGAATAGGAACGAGGGCCATGTGGATTCGACAATGACCAAAAGTATCAGAATATACAAGCTCCAAAGCAAAAGTAAAGCAGACTTACTAGAGACAAAGTTATCCGTGCTCTCTGCAAAAAAGACAAAGAGGTAATTAACAAGTGTAATAAAAACCAGAACAGATGCACTCTATCTTCCTAGTAGCTATGACCTCCCCCACTCACCGTGATTCCCCTGATACCCCGGCAACTGAAAACTAAAATCCTTGACGTGTTCATCCCTCCTCCACACTACACAACATCTTGAGAAGGTGGTCTTCCAAGTGGAGAAGGAATGATAAAGCTCCTAGCTTCAAGGGAGGCGGCCCAGCCCAACTGGGGTCTAGGGGATGAAAAATTAAAACTAAACACTATGTCTCACCCACAATCCTCCATCCTTCAGGTGCCCGGAGGCCTGGGGATGTTGGTGGTGCCCCAGAGGCAAGAAGAAATGCTGCAGGGGTGGGCTCCCCAGGACCTTTCTTGAAAACACCAGCAGCTACGACCCCAAGACAGAACTCCTCACATTGATATGTGGGGTTTATTCTGCCAGGTCCCTGAGGGGCTCCTGAGAATCCCTCTGTGAATCTGCCCGTCCCCCTGGATGGAAACGTGCCATTGGATCTTTGCGTCTAGAAACGGCTCACCTGATAGTAGTTATTAGACATTGATGATGAGCCAGGGGCTGAGCTAAATGCTTTATGTAACACACCACCCAATCCTTATAACCATCCTAGTAGGCGGAGAGCTTTCTCCTCATTTAACTGGAATAGAAACGAGCTTACAGAGATTAAGGAACTAAGTGCACCTCCCTCATCCAGGAGGGCACAGACTGAGCTGAATTCAAAGCCAAGTCTGAGTGCTTAACCACTCTGTCAGAGATCCTCAAATTCTAGCAGGGAGTAGAATCATCTAGGGCATGATCACTCCCTTTCTCCAATCGAAGGAATGAGGGCTTCCTGGAGAAATTCAGGCCTGGGGCAGAGAAAGTACAAGATGTGCCTGGGACATCTTGCAGTACTAAAAAGTAAGAAAGTGCCCCAAATTGATGGAGGCATGGGGAAAGAACACAGGCGCAAGGTGAAGGAGCTTCCGAAAACCAAATTTGGGACAATTGAAGCAATACTATAATAGAGTCATGGATTGTTAGGGGCTGAATTATATCTACCAAAAATTCATACGGTGGGGTCCTAATCTCTAGTTCTTCAGAACATGACTGTGCTGGGGGCCAGGGTCTTTAAAGAGGTAATTAAGTTAAGATAAAGTCATTAGGATGGACACTAATCCAGTATGACCAATGTCCTCATAAGAGGAAGATATTAGGACACAGACACACGTGGAGGGAAGACCATGTGGAGACACAGAAAGGAGACATCCATCTGGGGCTACCTGGGGGGCTCAGTCAGTTAAGCATCTGACTCTGGCTCAGGTCATGATCTCAGAGTCCGTGGGTTCAAGCCCTGTGTGCTGACAGCTCAGAGCCTGGAGCCTGTCTTCAGGTTCTGTGTCTCCCTCTCTCTCTGTCCCTCCCCACTTCATGCTCAGTCTCTGTCTCTCAAAAATAAACATTAAAAAATTGTAAAGAAAAAAAAGACACCCATCTGCAAGCCAAGGAAGAGAGGCCTCACCCTGCGGAAACCCAACCTCCAAGTTTGGGAGAGAATGTATGTCTGTCATTTAAGCACCCAGTCTGTGACTCTCTTCCAGCAGCCTGAGCAATCTACATGATCATAAGACATGGGACAAAATAAATACCCATGAGTCCACACCAATATAAATAAATAATTGAATGAATGGGGGAGAAAGAGAAAGCTCTTCTTTACAGTAGAATTATACTTAATAAATATAGAAGGAATGATGGAAATAGAAAAATTATCACTGACAAATAACCACTGTAATAACTGTCTCAGGCAAGAATCATCAATGAATGCTAAAATTAATGTGTGAAAGCACAATAAGAAACAAGACATTTACAAAGTTTCAAAATACTATACTAATTTAGTTACAAAGGGAAAAAAATCACTTTGCAGGGAGCCTGGACGGCTCAGTCGGTTAATCATCTGACTTCAGTTAATCATCTGACTTTGGCTCAGGCCATGATCTCGTGGTTCGTGGGTTTGAGCCCTGCACTGGGTTCTGTGCTGACAGCTCAGAACCTGGAGCCTGCTTTGCATTCTGTGTCTCCCTCCTTCCCTCTCTCTCTCTGTCTCTCAAATATAAAAAATAATAATAATAATAAAAATAAAATTTTTAAACACATTAAAAAAATTTTTTTAAATCACTCTGCAGTGGAGAACCCACGTCGACCAAGTTAACGTCAGCACTAGTAAGAGGTATAGATGTGCCCCCTGATATGATATCCAAAAGCTCACGGTATCATTCCTTTGGTGTTCATGCCAAAAATGCATTAGCTGGTATTTAACTGTGAGACAAGAGCAGACAAACCAAACTGAGGGAGTCCACAAAATAACTAGGGAGCATTCTTCAAGAGTGTGCAGCTCAGCAAAGACAAAGATGGACTGGGGACACACCCCAGACTGAAAGAGGATACGGTGACACAGCATTAAGTGCAGTAGATTCTGCCTTGGGTCCCAGAGACAAAAGGACACCAATGGGCAAAAATATAAAGTCTGTAGATTCTATAGCAGGATCAGTGTCCATATCCTGGTCTTGCACACAGGACTGCGTTTATGTAAGATAACACTCGAGGAAGCTAGGTGATAGGTATAAGGAAGTTCTTTGTGCTATTTTGTCACTTTCAGGAGTAGATCTTAAAACTATTTGAAAATGAAGAGTTAAAAATCTTAAAGGTTTTTTTTCCAAAAAAAATTTTTTTTTTAATAAACCTAGATTATCGGTCCTCACCCCAGAGATTCTGAGTCAGGAGGTCTGGGGAAGGTCTTGAGAACTGGCATATCTTTTTAATTTTTTAAAAAAATTTTAAATATTTTTTATTTATATTTTGAGAAGCAGAGAGAGACAGCGTGAGCAAGGGAGGGTCAGAGAGAGCGGGAGACACAGAATCTGAAGACAGGCTCCAGACTCTGAGAGGTCAGCACAGAACCCAACGCGGGGCTTGATCCCATGAACCGTGAGATCATGACCTGAGCCAAAGCTGGACACTTAACCAACTGAGCCACCCAGGCGCCCCGAGAATTGGCATTTCTACTGTTTTCAGATGCTGCTGCGGCTGCTGCAGCCGGTTCCTTTGAGAACCACCGCATTATGTCACATCTATTCCTGCTACAAGCCTACCACGCCCTGAACAATAAAAACAACTCATTCACTCACTCATTCATTCATTCATTCACTGGCTAAGTCCTCACAGTCACCGTAATTACGTCTCGTGAAGCAAGCACCAGCAAGTCTTCTCTACCTGTGGAGAAAGTGACACTTTCTGAAGGAGTCGCGAGAAAGTCCTATTTACAGGAAATGTACCGTTAATAGATGGCTTGCGTTATCACCAATAGCTAAACCATGGAAAGAGCCCAAATGTCCATCGACTGATGAATGGATAAAGGTGATGTGGTGTGGATATTACTCAGCCATCAGAAAGAATGAAATCTTGCCGTTTGCAATGGCATGGATGGAGCTAGAATGTATTATGCTAAGCGAAATCAGTCAGTCAGAGAAAGACAAATACCGTATGATTTCAGTCATATGTGGAATTTAAGAAACAAAACAGATGAGCACATGGAAAGTGGGGGAAGAGAACAGAAGAAAATAACCCACGAGAGACTTTGACTGACAGGAGACGCTGAGGGCTGATGGAGGGCGGTGTGGGGGGGATGGGCTATGTGGGTGATGCCGATTAAGGAGGCTCTTGCTCTGATGAGCACTGGGTGTTGTATTTAAGTGATAAATCACTGATTTCTACTCCTGAAATCAATACTGCGCTGCATGTTAACTAACTAGAATTTAAATTAAATAAAAAATAAATGGCTTGTCTACTGTCCATTTTGCACCACTTGGGGAAGACCAACAGAGCTTTCTCCAAATTCCTGAGCCTGCCCTTCATGCTACCACCCTCTTCTAAATCACAGGTAACCAAACTCCTGATTTGCAGAAAGGATGGAGGCAAGGGGGCCCCGGCCTTGGCTTCAGAGCCCGAGGAAAGAGAGGTGCCAGATTGATTCATCATTAACACCAATTTGCATATTTCTCATAAGGTGCCCATTTATTAAAGAATACTCTCATGTCAGCCAAATGTTTTGGCCGTGTCTGTGAACCCTGGAATCTCCCAATCAGACCACATGCTCAGCTCCCCTGCTGGAGCCCGGGAACATTCCTCCATCCAGGAAGCATGGGAGCCTTGGCCAGGGAGACCTCCTGGGTCCCCTGTCACCTGTGGAGTTTTGCACTGGAAGAGGATGGCTGTGCCCAGGAATGGTCCTCACCTCCGACCCCAACAGCAGCTGGGGAGGGACTGGACCCATACATGTCACAGTGCCGTCTGAATGTGAACGCGGTGCCCGTGGGCATGAGGGCGGGGCTCCTCCAGTCCCAGAATGCACCTCCCCCAATCCCAAAACTCGTCAAGAAGAGTCTTGTGGGGGAAAGCTGGCAGGGCCCAGTGAAGGGAGAAGAGAGGCAGCCGCTTGCATCTGGACAAAGAGATGGACAGAGACGGGTTGGCCAGAACATCTGCCCTGGCCTCAGATGTAAGAAGGTAGCGGGGGGGGGGCGGCACGCCATGCCACAGCAATGGCTCTCTCGGCACAAGAGCCCCGTCTCCGCACCCCTGCACTCAGCTGCTGGGTGCTCAGACATGGGGAGAAACACCCCTGTCCCTCCCCGACGGGGCACCAGCCGCCTGGGCCCCCACGCTGGTCTCCACGAGTTCCTTAGGGCAAGGAAACCAGCCGAGACAGTGGCTGAGGATGCGGGGGCAATGACTTCTCCCGTTGTTTGTGCCCGGCGTCCTGAGAGAATTGTGGTTTCTGCTGTTGTAAAAATCCCAGGGAAGGAACTGGACTTCCTGGCCGACTAACAAATGAAAATATTAGAGCTATGACAGCCCACTTATTCCTAAATGTCCTGTCAATACTCTGAGATATTTGTTGCATGTGTGCAGGTGAACACACACACACACACACACACACACACACACACACCATGACAACACTCCGCCCTCTATCACATCTAAGGATCTCCAACTTCACATTCTCTCCCAGACTACAGGCTTCTAGACACACTTCCCGTCACGCCCAGCCTCTCTTGCCCCTCCGCTCCTGACACTTGAATCCCTGATTTCTCGTGGCTTCCCACTCTGATGCCCTGATCCCCTCTAGCACCCCCTCTGAGGTCCTAGCATCCCCAAGAGGATTGAGCTCCATGCGTCCGGACCCAGCCTCCCGAACTAATCCTTCCAGAGACCTCCTCCACCAAGGTTGGATGCCATGCTGAATGTTCTCGTGCTTCTCTTTGTGCAGCAAGCATGGACAGTTTGAAAAAAAAAACAAAACAAAACAAAACCACAAAATTTTTCCAGAACGCTTTTGTTTTCACTTCCTACTCAGAAAATCGTTACTGACGGAACCCTCTGCATTTCCGGAATGCTCCATTAAATATATTCATCCCAATCCAATCTCTCCCATGGGTCTCAGAACTCTAAGGAGTCAGGAAAGGAGACCCTCACCTTTAGATCTTGTTTTGCCCCCACAAAACTTTGAGTCGCCCTTGTGAGTTTTCAAATAAAGAAAAAGAGAACAAACTGTACTCTGGGCTCACTCAGTGCCAAGCATGGTCATCAGCACTTTAGGTGGATCAGTCCACTGTGCGTGAGCTAATCTTCACCGCTGCCTTCGAGGGAGAGCAGGGGGCTGAGTAATTTGCCTGAGATCCCAGAGCTGATGAGCGATTCGGGGAGACCGTGAACCTAGGGAGCATGGCTCCACCAGCCTGTTGACAACACCGCTGGAGACCATCCGTTAGAACTGACAGGCTCAACCAAAGAACGTTGGTTCTAAAACTCCTACATCCATCGCATCCTTCCATATCCCAAGAAACCCAGTTTAAGGGCTAACTATGGCCAAGCCCTTGTCAACAAGGCAGAGCTAAACCCTTGGCGTGCGTCACTGCATTCCATCCTCAGGGTCACCTAGCAGGGAGTTAGTGTTCTTGTGCCCATTCTACAGATGGAGAAGCAGAGGCAGGGTTGTGATCGTCCCTCACAACATGCCAATCATGTACTGCGCACCAATCCCATTCTAGGAGCACAGGCTACCTGTCTGGAAGGGTCGCAGATGCAATTTGCACTGCGGTCTGATTTCCGAAGCCTTGCTCTTAACCTCCATGCTCTGCTTGCCCAGGAGCGAGAGAGGACTATCTGTAATAACTGTAAATTGGATGTCCCAACACGCTCGTAGCAAAAGAGAAGAGCAGGACTCCACAGACAGCCTTGGAGCCCGGGCTCGGCACGAAGGAGGCTGACTGCCCGCTCCTCCAGATAACGGACACTCCTGAACGTTTTAGACCTTTTGTCGTTTGACGTGGCTGGCCCATCATTTCCCTGTCACTGCCTTCTCATCGTGCATCGATTCCTTCGGATTCATAAAGCAGGCAAACCTCCACACAGGGCGGCCCTGGCAGGGTGCACGTGGCTCTGAGGAAATGCCTTCGGGTGGGCTGTCTGCCTTCGGGCCTCTCTGTGACTCTCTCCTCCCTCCCGCCTCCTGTGGCCAGAGCCCACCAGACACCAAGGCAGCAGATTACAAATGAGGGCCCACCCCAGGGCTTCTGATCCAGCAGGCCGGAGGGGCGCTCAAGGATCTGGTTCTAACACATGCCCAGGTGATGGGGATGCTGCTGGTCCGGGGACCCCACTTTGACAACCACCAGCCTAAGGAGAGGAGATAGGTGGCCAGGGTCTCCAGAGGCCATGAGAAGGGGCTGCTGTGTCTCTTGGGGACAGAAAGGGTGTCTGTATGGCCAGGAAGATACAGAACTGCTCTTAGGACAGCTTTCCTGGGGAGGAGCCCACAGGGACTCACCCTCCCTCCTGAGCATTCCAGGGCTCCCCAGGGCCCCAGGAACTTCCCTTTGGAAACACGTTGCTTCAGGGAACTTCGTTCCTTGCCCACTGGGGAGCGTACACTCTCCTCTTTAAACACGAGAGTTCATTCTCTCCTCACTAGACACACACAGGCAGGGTAAAAGGGCCTCTCTAGCCATTCACACCAGCAAGGCCTGGCCTGACTGTGGCTCCTAAGAGCTAAATATCTCTGCATCTGAAAGCCGCTGCCTCCGCAGTGCCCCTGGGACTCTTCCGGCTCCTGAAGCAGGGACAGCATGGCCTCCGGTGGGGAAAGGTCCCCAAGTGCTCTGCTGGGCACGTTGGGGGTGAGGCTGGAAGTGCTGGCCCGAACAGCACCGCCAGGGTCTTCAACGCCAGCGTGTTCCAGACCGTGCACCACCCCCCTCCCCCAGGGCCTCGGCGGCAAGAATGTGGCCTCCCACGCAGCCTCGCTTCTCCAGAGTTTCCCTCCTGGGGCCTCCAGTTGGGGTTTCCCTGCACTGAGATAAATAAGAGTTCCTGGAGCCGCAGCTTGTGTTATGTGTGGGCTCTGAAGTCACCTGCATGTAAGCAGATGCAGCACAGTGCATGCGTCGTGTGCGTGTGCGTGTGTGCGTGGGCGTGGATGCACGCACACATGAGCCCAGTCTTCACACTCCCCTTAACCTCAGCAGAACCCCTGAGACTGAAGGTCATCCAGCCTGTTCCCAGCAGAAATCACCAAGGTGATCAAAGATACCGGGTGTCATCGACAGAAACCCATCGATTTCTGAACCCGCCCACAGATGCTGCCAACACGAGCCCGAAACTCTGGGTGTGTCCCGAGCCTCCCACTTAAAAAGGGATTTGAAATACGGTAGCCCGGGCAGAGAAAGACAGAGTCACCTGCCGAGAAGTCAAACAAACAAAGTGCCTTCAACACTTCCAAGAAGACCCCTGGTCCAGTTAGCGTCAGCACCGCCACAGGCTGATGGCCTCAGGTACTCCCTCACTAGCTTGCCACGCAAGGAGAGGGAGAGCTCAGAGCTGGAAGCCTACACATTCACGGAGCCTTGCTACTAACCAGCAGCAGAAGGCAGCTCAGCACACCCTTCTGTTAAATGTGGGCGGGGGTGGGGGGTGGACTGGAGAGACCCTGAAGCCCCTGCCATGGGAGGTCATGAACCACCATTATGTGCCAAAGCCTGTGGCATGTGCCTTGCACACCTTAGGTCATTTAAGACCATGAGATTCTTACAGGAGTCGTATGATACAATCATGCCCATTGCACAGATGAGGGAACTGAGGCTCAGAAAAGCAAACTATCAGGCCCTGAATTTCACAACCCATAAGGAGCTGGGTGGAGATTCTCCGTCTTTGTTGTCCAGCTCTCAGTCCCTCTCTCTACCATAAAAGGGCACGTCCATATGAGCACAACCGCACACTTCTAACGGGGTCTGGCTTTTTTGTTTTTAATCACTTGGGATTTCTTTATTTTTTTTTTATTTTTTATTTTTTTTTTGGGGGGGGGATTTCTTATAACCCTGTTTTCAACCCAGAAAATAATAAATACACTATTTATCCCCCTTTTGACTTAAACATGGTTGCTTTGATGCCCCTGGTTAGAGGCTTGATTTCACCCCACCCCCTACTCCTTGGCTGTAATTCTGACACATTTATTTAACAAATATTTATTGAGAGCCTCTGACTTATCTGGTTGTGTTCACATTTTCTCTGTCCCTCCTCTCTTCTCTTCTACCTCTTGGGAGGTAACTAAGACCTTTATTAAAAGCTACATTTATACCTCTAACTTTATTTCACTCAGGACTTTCAGAGATGTAAAGTAGTTTCAATTGTTTTTCCATTGCTGAATTAACAGAGTTTTAAACACTCTGGCAGCTCATTAGTGTTATTTGGATTGTGCAGAGCACAGTTCAAAGTACAAAGAGAGCCTAGAATTTTCACAAATCTTATGTTAAAAAATAAAGCTGGCGTAAATGAAAGTGTTAGATTAATGGTTCCAAAGATGAAAACCTTTTAGGTATCTGAGTGCTTCCAGCCAAATATCCATTTTCTCTGCAAGACATGGTGGGGGGCACTTGTGGGGAGAAGCACTGGGTGTTATATGGAAACTAATTTGACAATAAACTATTATAAAAAAAATTGATTCAGTATCTAATGGGTCTGGCTTTTCTGTGACACGAGAAACAGCAGCTCTATCTGATTCACCCAAAATGCTGGGCTGAATATGCCCCAGGGTGGGTTTGATGGCCCACAATGACAATCCAATCCTCCTCTCTACCATCACCCGCGCCCCCACAGCAGGAAGGAAGCTGTCTATGCCACGCCCCCCGCACACTCCCGGAAGGAATCCAGGCACCGTCAGGCCACCCTGCACTCACCTGGAAAGGGCTCCTTGAGGAAGTGGCCATTGATGGTCTGGTTGGCTGTGCCCAGCGGGTTTTTGGCAATCAGGGTGTAGTTGCCGTTGTTGTAGTGGGTGGGCTTGTTGAAGAGCAGGCAGCCCTCAGACACCTCGCCCTCCTGGTAGTACTCCACGTGGGTGATCTTGGACTCCCGCAGCGGCTGCCCGTTGTGCAGCCAGTGCAGCGTGGGCGGCGGGTTGCCGCGCACCACGAACTCGATGCAGTGCTCCAGGCGCAGCTCCGGCTCCTCCAGGCTCACCACGCGCGGTGGGTCTGCGGGGGACACGCCGGCTGACTCCCGGAACGCAGAGCCTCCTGCATCCCAGGGCAGCCTTCCAGAAACTGCAATGGCAATCCCAGTTCTCCCCCACCCGGTTCTGAAAAGACTGAGGGGATAAGAGGTTTCCCCACCACCTTCCTAAAGGAGGGGAAAGGAGGGCTGTCTTTGCCCAAGCCTCCTGGGTCCAGCACACCTGGAGGGCTCCTTCTGTGACCTTCTGGGGGGTAACAGAAGGCAGACTGGGACCAGCTTTGGAGTGTCCTGAAGACACAGAGGAGGTGGAAATACACCATCTTCCTAGAGACACGGACAGCCCTTCTGGAGTTACTGGCCAAGGACTGACTCCTACAAAACCTCCCCCTGCCTGGGCACCGCCAGCCCGTCGGGAACACAGACGCCCTGCCTGACGGCAGCCACTCACAGTGCACGGTGAGGGCTACGCTGGCATTGCTCATGCCCACCACATTCTCTGCAATGCACGTCAGGGTGAAGCCGTTGTCCTCACTTGTCACGTTTACCAGCGTCAGGTTGATGGCATGCACATTGGTCCAGTTCAGATTGGTCTAAAACCCCAACAAAAAGCAGGAGTCAGTTTCTACAAAGGGACTCCCCGCCCAACTCCCAAACGCCTTCAGGAATCAAAAAGAAAACGTGCAGCAAGTGAAGGAGGCGTTTCCTGCTGCTGTGCACACAAAGTGCCAGGCTCTCTAGAGCCCAGAGGTCAGGAGATCCTCACCGTTACCAGAGAAGGTGGATGGTAGCACATACCCATTTACAGATGAGAAAACTAAGGTACAGAGAAACTGATTGGCATGTTTAAGATCAAGTTGGCGAGAAAAGTTAGCAGCTGGATGAAAACCAAGTCTGCATGAACCTTCCCTCCCCTTTCTTATTCTCACGTGCCTTGCTTCTACACATGGTTTAGCTCCTTTAGACGAAGAGGTGAGGGCTCCCCAGCCTCCCGTTGGGGCCGGAGGCTTGGACGCCTACCTGGTGGGTGTTGATGGACTGCAGTCCAGTGACTATCCAGTCTACATCAGGCAGAGGTGATCCAGAGCCATTACAAGTGATGACAGCATTGTCACCCTCTCGGACGGTCAGGTTGACATGGCTCACGCTGATCTCAGGAAGGTCTGGGAGGGAGGACAGGATGAGGGGAAAGGGGAGCAAACACTCGATACCAAAACTTTGTCCCTGGGCTGGATGGTGGCACCTCTCAGCACCACCTGCTTGAGCTCTGGGAAGGCCCCCAGTCCCTGCATCCCCCTGGGCAGATATCGGACCTCGGGAGTGGGGGTAGGGCAGTTCCAGCAACGATGTCAAACAGCGTCTTCCACTTTGGGAACTGGCTCTCAAGCTTTTAGTCTGCTTCAGACTCCCATGAGCAGCTTGCTAGAAATTCAGCTTTTCGAGACCCATCCTGAGACATTCTGGGATCTCGTAAGTCTGGTGCACCTGGGAACCTGCTTTTCTCAAGTACCTTAGATTCTCCTGATACAGGAAGGTCTAGAAACCACACTTTGAGACCTACCCCTCTGGGTCTGGGTGACAAGTAGCTCAAGAGAGAAAGGATGACTGTGGTCCATTGAGAAGGAGCACCCTTCACCCGTCTTCATTCCCGAAACCAGCCTTCCCACGGCTGCCTCACAAAGGAACAGGAATGACCAAGGAGGTGAACGGTAAGCTAGGTCTGCACCCAAGGCAGAGTTCAAGGCTGGGAGCAGGGGGAAGGAAGGCCCTGGCTCTCCAGGCTTCTGTACAGGGCCATCTCTGGGGCCCGAGGGCCGCCTCCCTGCAGCCTGGGGCCAGGCGGCTCACTCACCACACTGGCTGATGTTCATGCGGAAGAGGGGCAGCTGGGAGCCGTCCGCGCTGATGCAGTAGAGGTGCTGGCTGTTGAGCTTGGCCTCCCCCTGCTCCTGCCACAGCTGCATCCAGCGGATGTCACAGCTGCAGTTGAAGAAGTTCTGCTCCAACCTCCTGCAGGCAAGACAACAGGGGAAGGGACCTCCTGAACCCAAGGTGGCCCAGCTCCTCTCCAGGGCTGCGGGGAGGCCCCCAGCTGCTCTCCAGGGACACAGGACAGAAGGGCTTTAGCAAGCTCTCAGGAGAAATTAGAACATACTTACAAGTCCATGAATGTATCTAGTTTTTAAACCAATAAATTCATTTGAAAGAAAGAAATCCACTCCACTTAACCTGCCCGGCAACAAGACTCTTTTAAATACGTCAGCTTGGCAGCTCCTGTTCTCAAACCCTCCATCAGCCTCCCATCTCACTGAAAGCCAAAGTCAGAGGCTCATGGGATCTGCACTGCTCTCCATCACCTCTTCGACCCCATCTACCTCACGCTCCTTTCCTCTTCTTCAGCCACACTGACCTTGCTGTCAAGGTCGCTTGCATGACCAGCCTGCTCTTGCCTCAGGGCCTTTGCACGTGCTGTCCCTGCAGAGTTCTAACCCGTAATGTATCTGCTAGACTGGCTTTCTCACTTCACTAAGGAATTGTATGGCCTCCTCCGACCACGTCTTTGGTAAGGTACCCCTAACCCCTGCCCTAGCACGGCCCAGTCGCCCACCCAACTATTTTCTTCTTTAGAGGATTCATCACTGCCCAGTATCACTTTAAAAAATTATTTGCTTGATTATCATCTGTCTCACCAAATAAAAATTAAGCTCCATGGAGGTCAGAGACATTGCCTGTTTGGTTCATTGCTATGTCACCAGTACCTATATCTGTGCTTGGCAAATAAATACCTGCGGAATGAATAAAAGAAGGGGAGGGAGGGAGGGAAGAGTTACTCTCCCTGGGGAGTAGGCAGTTAGCTATTTCCAAGACATGCTCAAAGCCCATCCTGGGACCAGCTTTATGCTTTCATTCAACAAAATCCTCACTAAGCACCTGTTCATGCTTGGCTGTGGGCTGAATGCTGTTGACACAGAGGTGAATGAGATGCTGTCTGTTCTCCAGGGGCTCAGCTTAGTGAAGAGGAGCATCTGACAGGGAAGAGTCAAATTCAAGGCCTTCCTTCTCTACTCACTTTCCATGACTTAGAGCCAGTCCCTGCCCTTCTAAAAGGGGTTCTCTCATTAGGGGGACAATGAATGGCATGCCTTGATGTAAGACTCTTCAAGTAAAGGGCACCCGATAAATCTGAATGCCTGGATCGGTAGGAGGGACGTGATTGTCCTTCTGGACCAGTAAGGAGATAAATCCATTGGTGCCCAGAGGGAAAGGCACTTGGGTAACCAGGATATTTTGGGCAAGTGGCATAATTCTGAAGCATCTAAGTGTCTGAGATGATCATCGTTCAAGAAGAAAGCCTTCCTGGAGGAGGAATCCAGGTTTCCCAGCCAGTGGGATGCCACAGGTAGAATATTCCAGCACCTCTGCATGATAGCCCTTCGGTCAAAAGTACCATGCTCTTTCAGAAAAGGGGAAGGAACCTAACCTTCACTGAGCATCTGCTTCCCACAGCCACCCTAGGAGACAGCCAGCAGTGTCCCCGTACAGATGAGGGACCTTTTCTTACTGCTAGACTCCAAACCCCATGCACTCTCCACCCCACCACATGGATCTGGGTGTGAGGGGAGACACCGAGGAGTCCGCACAACCCCCGACTTCGTGGCTCCTGGGCAGAGACCAGGGGGAGAGTTCAAGGCGATGCTGGAGGCCAAGATGGGAAAACAGGGAAGAAAGGCTGTGCCAGGGCACAGAGTTCATGTCAAGGGGCACCGGGAAATAAAGCTGGAAGGGAGAGTGGAGGCCAGGTGGAGCAGGACTCACGCTGCCACAGCAAACATCGAGAAGTCTGGAATTCGTCCTGGAGCCAATGGGAACCGTGAGAGGCCCAGAGCTGGAAGTGATGGGAACAAAGCAGGCCTCTGCAGGACAGACTGGGAAAGGGGAGAGCCGGAGTGGGGCACCAGCTAGGGGGCCTTACAAACACCGGGTCACTGTGGAGTCCATGCACTTCTCAGAGCGCCGGGGCAAAGGGATAAAGGTCTGAATGGGGGATGAAATCCAGTCTGCACACCGTGATGAGACCCAGCGCCTGGAGTGGGGCTCTCTGCACCCAGAGGGGAATTCTTTTCCTCATTCACACGAGGACACATGGAGGCCACAGGCTCCAGGCCAACGTCTTCAGCCTCAAAACTCGTTTTAATTCGTAAAAATTACTGAGGGGGCTCAGTTGATTAAGCATCCGACCCTTGATTTCGGCTCAGGTTATGACCTCACCGTTTGTGAGTCTGAGCCCCATGTTGGGCTCTGGGCTGGCAGCATGGAGCTTGCTTGGGATTCTCTCTCTCTCTCTTTCTCTCTCCCTCTCTCTCTGCTCCTCCTCTGCTCACTCCCTCTCTTTCAAAAATGAATAAATAAACTTCTAAAAAGAATTACTGAGGGCCTCAAAGAGCTTTTGCATGTGTAGATTATATCTATCACTGTTTCCCATTTTGGAATTCAAATAGAAAATTTTAAAACATGACACTGCATTAGCACAAACTCCCTTGGTCATCAGAGCAATGATGTTATCATGTGGCACATGGGCTCTGGAAAATTCCATGGCATGTCTACAGGAAAATGGAAGTGAAAAGGGCAAAGAACGTGTCAGATTGCACCTCAGGGTCTACCTGAGAGGGTCTTGGGGACCCCATGGGAACCCTGGGCCCCCATTTGAGAACTGCTGCCTGGTTGACAAGGGGCTAGAGCAGACTGGTAAGAGCAGGGGAGGGGCAAGGAAGGACAGAGCAGGCACCGAAAGGAAAACAAACTGGCATTTGGGGCTTTGTTGAAGGCAGAAGGCAGGAGTGGAAGTGGACACTGAGGTTTGAAGCTCCGGGAGACAGGAAATCAAAGGCAGAAAGAAGGGTCTTTAGTTGAAATCAGAAGAAAAGGGACCAGTGGAAAGAATGAGGTTCAATGTATTAGGAATCGGGATGAGGTCCTAAAGGAACAAAGCGAAGGGTGAGGTCCAGACCTTGGAGGTGTCTGCCCTGGCATTAAGGCTAGAGGCCGCCGTGGCCAAGACAATGGATAGAGAGGGAAGAAGACAAGTAGGCAGGAAAAAACGAGAGTGGAGAAATAAAAATGGAGTAACATTTGCACCGCACTTAACTACGTACCCGCCACTATGCTGAATGCCCATGCGTGTCACCCTCGTTGAACCCTCGCGGCAAGGAGCAAGCAGGGGAGGTGGGTGTGTGATGGCTTCCTGGGGGAGCTCAGGGGATCAGGCTGGCTGCCCAGCATGTGGAGGGCAAGAAGGCCAAAGGGCGTGGATCAGTGTTTGCATTCATGTCATGGGGGAGGTGAAGACAGGCCCGGAAGGGTCCAGAAGCTCCCAGGTATGCAAAATGAACCAGGTCAGCCCGGTTTTTTCCAGATGCTCGCTTGACAAGACATGACCATTCATTATGAAGCAGTTGTAACAATACAAGTGATCCACCTGGGTGGAAAAGACGAGCAAGCAAGGGGCCCAGCTGCGTTGCTTCGGGCCACATGCCCTTTATTCAGTCCTGCCTCGCCCCAGCCCTGCACTGTGTACCCCGACTCCTCAGTGCCCCCCCTTCAAAGGGCCGACAGCACCAAAGTGTCCTAAGGATGGTGGAAAAATTAGGTGGGGTGACACTGCCAGGCACAAGCACACTACCCCTTTCCTCTAGGATGTGGTCCAGACCTGGCCCGACCTCCGTTCTAGAGTCTCCTGGAGGCTGCAAAGTAAACCTTGAGTTTCCCCCATTTCTCAGGACTTTCCTCCTTGATGGCAAGACATACACACACACAACAGGAAGCAGATTGCTTCTCAAAAGAGGGGTGTCCTGGGCATCCTTGGAGGAAACCTACCACACTCTTCACACCCCGACTTGGAGAGATGGGCCAGAAGAAGGCATCCCTCAGTCTACATGGTGCTGTCTGTTGTCCCACACATCAGGTCTCTGGATGAGGGGCCTTCAGCCCGGGCGTCAGGGGCTCACTCTAGGATCCTGAAGTCAGGCTTCCCCTTCCCCATCATAATGCAGGCAGCCGCATGAATAATTCAGCAACAACTGGTCCAGGGCAGAGCTTAGCAACACCCAGCCCGGGGCCTAATCCCAGGGCCCCTAAGGGATTCCCACAGATTAACGCAGCTCCACCAAAGCACATGCACACACAGACCTCCCTGCTGCACGGCCAAGGCCATGACAGGCTGTTCAGAAAGCACTGATTCCCTTCCAGTTGTCACTGGCTTTCTTCTCCCCTCCACAGTGCCACTTGTGGCCATCCGGTGCCAGCAGTGGAAAATGAAGAAGGGACACAGACCTTCTGGAAGCACGTCCAGAGGGCCAAGTGAGCATCGCTGGCCTCTGAGAGGTAACATAACAGTAGAAGTACATAAGCCAAAGATCTGGGTTGAGCCAGCTGTCACCTTGAGCAAAGACGTTGCACTGAACTGTTTCTCTCTCAAACCGCGCCCCCCCTCGCCACAAAGATCTGCTCTAGTCCTAACCCTCAAGACCTGCGAATGTGACCTTACTTGGAAATAGAGTCTTTGAGGGTTTGATCAAGTTAAGGATCATCAGATGGTCGTGAGACAGGATCATTCTGGATTCAGGGGTGGGCCCTACATCCAGTGACTCAGTGTCCTTGGAAGAGGGAGAGACCACAGACAGAGAGATAGGGAGCACAGCCACGGGAAGATGGGGAGTCACAGACTGGAGTGGCATTGACACAAGCCACATAACACCTGGAGCCATGGAGCCATGAGAAGCCAGAAAAGATGTGCAAGAATTCCTCCCGAGAGTCTCTAAAGGGGGAGGGGTCCTGTGATACCTTAGCTTTGGCCTTCTGACCCCCAGAAGAGTAGAGAGTCATTTTCTATTACTTGAAGCCTCCCTAGGAAATGAGTCTGTCAAATAACTTGCCTTTCTAAGACTCTACTTTAACGTCTGTAAAATAGGGGTAATTGTGCTGGACCCTCCTTCATGAAATGATGAGGATTCATGGTAACGCACATTAACCTGCTTTGTGAATTGAAAGAGGCTGGAAAGAGGCCAGAAATTATTATTACAATAACACTACTATTAACACTACTGTTCAGGGACTTCTTTGAGAGCTATGGAAAGTGATCATGCCCAAGACCGGGAGAAAGTAAGTGCCAGGATCAGCCCAAACCCATCCCTGACACTGAGTTAATATTTTACGAAGTCAATTAAATCTGCAAATTATACCAGAAGTAATTATCACTTTGCTTTAAGAGAATGAAATACTCCAATCTGTTTTAATCATGACTGCTCTGTGTGTGCAGGGTATTGAGAGAAGCCTGTTCAAGATACACTAATGGTCCTTAGGGCATTTCTGGAAGTTTCTTGTGCTGTAGGTTTAGATCCCCTGGCGCCTCTTGCCTTTGCCTAAATTGTGTCATGGGATTCAGAATCCAAGCTTTTTTCTTTCTAATTCATTCTTTATCTCTAAGACAATCTCTTTGATTCTTGCTCTGATTTCTGGACAGACAGTTCCAGTCTTCTCTATAAGGAAAAAACACCATCTTGATATAGTCAGAAACTTCACAGAGAAACTGTGCACTGTCAACTCAAATTTCTGCAAACTCACGCCATTGAAACAGGGTTGAGGACTCCAAAGGGAGTCCTGAGAGATATTTCCGGTTTTCCCAATAAGAGAAACACAGCCTGGACTGGTCAAGGGCGATGGGCCAGGTGTAAAGCCAAGACCATACCCTTCATCTGACAAGAGTGAGAAATGAATAAAGGAAGCCTCCAGCACATGACAAGGGCTCAGAAGTACTAACTTCTCTGGGGTTGTCCCCCAGTGATTCCACTTGGGAAGCCACCATCTTGAGAGTGGTTTCCAGAAGGAGACAGTTAAGTATGGGGGGAGGGGGTGGTGCAGGAGAGGCGGGAGGATGTGGCATCACTGATTTGTTCACAGAAAGAGCATTGGTCTTTGAAAACAGCAGACCCGGATGTGGTAATGCTAATTCTCATAATACCAATTCCCATTACCACTTACAAGCTCTGTAATCTTGGACCAGTTGTTTAACTTGGCCAAGCCTCAACCCCTCATTTGCAAAACTGGTTATAATGATGCCTCCCATGTGGGGTTGCTCCAAGGATGAGACAGGACTTTGTTCTTATGAACAGGTGCTCAGTATTAGAGCCCTTTCGTCTCCTCCTCTACTACTACTGGAAAGGTCATGGACACTCAGTCCTTCCAATGGGGAACCCCAACAGCATGCTTTCTCCCATCAAGGATCTTCGGGGGGAGGAGGGGTCTGGGTGGGGCAGACAGACATCCTCAATGACAGAATGAAATGTGCTGAGAAACCCCCGAATGCCCTAGTTTAGCCCTTCCTGCAGAAGGTGGCTCAAAGCCTCATGCTTCTGGCTTTGTCATCTTCTGGCTGCCACCAGCACAGAGAGCCATCTCCCCTTGGCCTCTGTCCTCTGAGGCCAAGATTCTTTCTTCCTGGAAATACCCAACCCAGCCCCACACCCCAGTCCACAGGCTCCACTGGGCAGACACTGGCAGTCTAGAAGGCTCGTGGCAGATGGTGCCATGTGGACTAATCAGGAAGTCGGACAAGAAAATACCACCCCCTCTTCCATTTGCCAGGAACTGGGATTATTTGGATTCTAATCGTAGCTACAGCTAAGAGCCAACCTGAGGCCCCTCCTGCCAACAGATAAATTTTCCACTCTCAACGTTCAATTCTTCCTCAAAAAATAGACCCCTCCCAGGGTGACTGCTCCTTGGAAGGGGGCTTCTTTATTTTCTGATATAATTTTTTTTCTTATTTAACAATATGACAGAAATAAAATACTCTGGGACATGGTGGCTCTCACAGACTGAGTCACACTGGAGGGAACGTCTTCATTCTTCCATAAGTCACATCTAGCTCACCAGTATATTGATCCCGGGCAAAGATGAATGCAGAATCCCATGATCCTCTGGGACAAATCTGACATTTTCTTTAAATATATATCCACAGAACAACTGTTTCTAAAACTCCACGAAACAGGTCACCAGGGCAGCAGACCATTGATTTTGTATCCAATGATTTTTCAGAAGGAGCACTGAACGTTTTCTCAATAATTCAGCTAACTACAGACCCCAGATGTCCCCCAGAGACACACTGTCCCTTGCCTACTACAGACGAAAGGGCAGGCATTCAGGGAGAACCAGACATGAGACTCCCAAGAAAGAGAGCCCCCAATTAGCTCCTCATGACAGAGTCCCTGATCAGTACTGGGCAATGCAAAAAAGAACTGCAATCATGCACTTTTTGAAAATTATTGCATAACCAATCCTCAAATTAGAGATTTTAAGAGGTTGGGAGACAGACAGCTAAGCATAATGGTCAAGACCTAGAGTCCATATGCTATCACTTGGTTAATGGGTAACCTGAAACAAGATACTTAACCTTGCTGAGTACCTCAGTGTCCCCGATGTGAAATGACAGTAATAATTTCTACCTGATAAATTATTACAAGGATTAAATAACATACATAATTCCAGAGATTGCTTGGCCCAGTGCCTGGCACAGCGTTAGATCTCAGAAATCGTTGGTGGTAGTGACCTTAGCAGTCATGTTCATTTACCACTAAGGTTTTTTCCACCTACAAAGATGGAAATGAGTACAATGCATCAAGTCTAATGGTCTGGCAGTTAGCTGTCTGTGACATCGTCTAGTTTTTCAGTGTTATATAAACAAGTAAGTATGTATTTACCTTTTTCCAAGCTCAGGTAGTTTTTAATTGGTGTACGTCAGGATGCCGGCCCTCTCTGTGACCTGAGAACTGTTGATCACTAGGTTTACTATGCCCAGGCCAGACTAGCAGCCCAGAGGAAGGGGCAAAATCCTAAGAAAGGAAGTATTGTCACAGCAGTATTGTGTAAACTCTCCAACACTGTCAAAGAGATCATCTCTATATTCCCTGACCCTAGAATGGCCTTTGAAGAAACATGGGCACTCAGGTCCCTGCGAATAAGCAGGGTATACAAGGCCATCATGGGGTAATGGGCTAATGGGTCACTGGATATAAATATTCCCCTCCTGACCAGCTCAGTTGGAAAAGCTAAGATCATGACTCATTCATGAACTCAGGTCTTCCCAGGTGAAGGGAAGACAGGTTGGAAGGCCAACAGCATGGGCAGAGATCCAAGGCCACTGCCTCTTGGTAAAGATACTAAGCAATCTGCATGCGCCAAATTTAGATTTGAGTCACTAAGTGAAAGGGAACCCATGAGCAGTGTCTCTGGAACCCTGACTCCCTAATTTCATCCATGCCTCAATTCCTTTCCAATTTATTCCTTGATTCTTTCCCTCAATCTAATATGCTGTCCTTCATGCACAGAGATGACCCTGATGACTCACATCAACAGGAATTATTTTTCCCAGCAGTGGTCAGGAGTTTTAACTCATCCATCCAACATGGGTTTGTACAAAGGGGATGGGGTGAATCCAAGGCCAAACAGTCCACAGGCAGATTAAATAAATACATGGACTTGCCTCCCACCAGCCCTCACCATCAGGATGCCCATACCCAAGACAAATAGGCTGACAAAAGATTATGAGTGATGGACAGGACACACAGTCTGAAGTCAGAGGCCTGGGTTCAAGTCCCGAGTTGGCCAATCACTAATAACACAATCTTGGCTGTGTCTCACATGCCTTTTGGGGGCTTAGAACCTTTACCTTAAAATGAAAAAATACATTTTTATTGGAGATATAATAACACTCATCTCCCATGATGCTCATGATGATAAATCTAAAGTCACATAAATTAAAGCATACCTAATAATTTATAAAAACATGTATTATCAATGTGATTTATCATAAACTCATAAATACTCTTTAGCATTATAAATATCAATACTATTATTACCAGTTACCTACAGATAATAAAACTATGGCTCACTCAGAGATGAGATTCCTGTCTTCTTCTGAAATGGACTGTGCCAAAAACAGCCGCAGAAATCAAGTGACAGGGTGACTCACTCTCACTGAACATGGTATACCGCGTGTCACCCAAGTTGAGAAGCACACCTTCAAGTGCACACCCGACCTCGGGTGGCTCCACAGCCCGACATTTCTCCCCACCCAGCCTCCACCACCACTCTACTCCTTGGATGGTCTTCCAGACCAAACTTACAATTCCCGAAGACTCAGCGTCTGGAAGAGCTGCCACGAGAGTGTGGTTAGCCGGTTACTCGACAGGTTTCTGCAAGAATGACAGACAAAGGGGAGATGAAGGGACAGATCCGCATCGAGTAATGCTCATGGCGGTAGGCTTGGTCATTTCACGGCAGCGTGGCTGTGCTGTTCTTCTCCTCCACTCCATTCTGCTAACAATACATATTTGCCAGCAGCCAAGAGAGATCAGGTCTGGAGAATATTTCAAAAAAAATTCTTAGTCATTTTCCCACATCCTCACACCATGATAAGGTTTCAGGGAACCTTCTGGAAGCCACCCTCCTAGAGGAGGACAGAGACCTCTCAGGGTAACACAAGCCAACAAGCATTCTTTTTCATTTCTGTTACTGAGGTATCGCTGAAATAAAAACAACTGTGCTTGTTTAATGTATACACCTTGATGAATTTCAAGGTAAGTGTAGACTCGTGAAGCTGTCACTGTAAATGATGCCATAAACTTAACCATCAACTCTAATGAAAGTAGCCTTCTCTCTCTCTCTCTCTCCTTTTTTGTATGATAAGCATTAATATAAGATATATCCTCTTAACCAATTTTTAGGTATATAGTATGGTTTCATTAACAGACTATACTGTACCATAACTTACTCAGTTCACGTCAGTGAAACTAGGAACCCTTTTACCAAGAAGCATTCTTAACATTCGCAATAGTGGGGAAAAACTCTGCAGGTTACCTACAATTTCTTCCACCCAGTCCCTCGCCCAGCAAAGAGGCCCATCAATGATCAAGACATCAGCCTTTCTGTTCACACTTCTGTTCTCCTCCTAATGACTATTTAATTGTTCTCATTAGGATGTACAGGGGATAAAAGTAGCCATTACTCTTCTAAATAATAGAAGAAACACGCCCACAATTATCACTTTGCCAGGCTCCACAAACAGCTTCTGATAAGGCAGGAAGCAGTTAGATACAGTCAGAACTGAAGTGGTACCGCAGGAACAGTGCGCCCACATACTGATGAGCATGGACGGCTGTAAGGAGGCCACGTAGGTAAATATCGACATGCATACACACACAAACATGTGTGTACTGGTGTCCATCAAACATGCAGGTAATAAATGCAAATGCACACTCCTGTTTATACACACGTGCATATGCTTACACACACGTACCCCCATGTAGGTGATTTCTACAGCAGGTCATTAGGGAGAACCAAATACAGCCTCCAGTGAGGAGTGAGGGCTGGATGAATCAGAAGGACCCCCTGATACTTCTATTCAAGTTGCAGTCTGCCACAAACAGAAGGAACAAGGACAAAGTGATGCCATTACTGACGCGGAAGAGGGAGTCAGCTCCTCGACTCAGGAGCTTAGAGAGGGGCTCTCTCAGAGAGTGACATCGAGTGGAGGTCAGAGTGAGAAGAAACCAGTGCCAGGCTTGGGCCGTTCTGGGCAGCAGACACCAGGAAGAGCAAAGGCAGAGAGGAGGCCAGTGGGGAAGGATGCAGGGGAGAGTGGTTGGTGGTAAGAAGAAGAGGAAACAGCCGCACACACCTTACTAGCCATAATGAAGACTTGGATGTTATTTTGAAGAGCAATGAGAAGGCAGCGGATGGCTTTAAGTAGGGAAGTGACATATTCTACCATTTTAAGTAAAAGACCAAGACTGGAAGGTGGCAGACCACTTAGGAGGATTCTGTACTGAGGAAGGGGATCAGAGATAATGAAGCAGGTGGATTGGGAGGAGGGGAGGCCGAGGGGGCCCACCAGAACCTCCTATTGGATCCAGTCTGGGAGAGGAGGGAGCAGCTGCGGCATTTAGTGAGACCAGGAAGGCTGTAAGAGGGTCATATCTGGGGGTGGGGTTCAGATCAAGAGCTACCCCTTGCAAATACTAAGTTGGAGATGCCTGTTAGGTTTTCAGGGAGAGAAATCAACTAGCTTGTTGGCCTCGTGGGGCTAGAGATCACAGGAGAAGTCCAGGCTGGTGAAATCACAGAGTATGCTTTCACAGGGATAGAAGACAAACACAAGAACTCAAGGGACATGGCTTCCCCTTCGTATCTGAGGCCACCCTATGCTTGGTGACAGCCTGTGACTATGTTAAGAAAGGCAACACCCTTTCTGCAGGTGCAAGGGACTGGTGGGCAAAAAAGGGGGACCACGGGCAGGGAGGGGTCCCTCAGCTTCCTGTTCTGCTCCCCCTGCAGCCAGCACTGCCCTACCAGGCTCCGGGCTGCAGGGTGCTGTCCAGGGTTGGCACCCCGCAGCCCACCTGCTGCCGGGGGGATGTAGAGTTCTAATGTGCGTGATTCACTGAAAGCTCATAAACCCTAACCTGTCCACATGCTCAGCTTCACAAAACCTCTACCGATGGTCTGTCTTGTGCCTACAGACTTCCAGAAATGGGGGATAAAGGAGGATCTACACAGCGACCACCTGAGGACACCTCCGGGGCAACGTGCCCTGGGACCCACCGCTCAGAGGGTGGGGCATGCATCAGATGCGCATGCAGCTGTGTGGGCTAGTGTCTAACTTTACCCTAGGTTTTGCTCCTGGAGCTCAGACCTCGGGTCAAGGACACTGGGTTTCGATGCTACTGAGTCCCCATTACCATCAGCCTCCACGATATTTCAGCAAATGTGAGTGACTCATCCAGGCAGAATCTGCTGTTTTGTTCCATGTTTCTCCCAGCTCGCTGTCCATGCACCACAGCAGCAGCAGCAGCAAAAGCAAAGGCAAGGCCCACCTGCCTTGAGGCCTCTGCCCCCCTGCAGCATGGCCTTGAACAGAACCCCCTGTTCTAGAATGGAGCAGCACCCCATAAGAGTCAGCAGCCAGGAACCCAAGAGTCAGGGAGCCCTCGGAAGCATGCCCCGTCTGTCTCCCCCCTGCATCGCTACCCCACCCCCAGGAAGAAGTAATCCAGGTGAAGTGGGGACCTGCCCATCCCCGAGGGGTCCCACCAGGGCATGTGCGAGGGGTTCTGGGGAGCCGGAGGCAGGCGGCAGGCTGCCAGCAATGTCCCTTCACAAAGGTCACGTTATGCTACATCAGGCAGAAATATCAAGAGCAAATTGGATTCTGAAAGATAGAAAATAACAGGCAATCTGGGCAAATAAAAAATAAGACACAGCATTATCTCCTTATTACAAGATGGATGGGACAAGGGGCCTGGGACACCCAAGAAGGGGGAGGCAGGCTCGGGTCCCCGGGATGGGGGGATGGCTTCATCTCCTTCCTGCCCCATCCATACCCAACAGGATTCCTCCAGGTCGTGGGCCAGAGGTAGTGGCCACTGAAGGGTCAGGGGCTCTGTCCAGGACTACAAAGTCCCCTCTTCCCCAACTGCCTCCCTGATACACAGACCACACTCTCTTGTTGGGAGGAAAGCCCGCCCTCACTCCCTCTACAGAGCATCTCCCCTCCCATCCTCACTCCTTTCTGCCTCCCTGCCCTGCCACCACAACCAACAGCTGCCATTCACCAAGGGCTAATTAAGCACCAGGGACTGTGTTAAGAACTTTTACAGTCAGGACCCCGTTTACTATCTACAGCAACCATACAAGGTATGTATTACTACTCTCTCTGCGGTAGACATGAGAAAACTGGGGCTCAGAGGTTGCTGTCCAGAGCTGAAGAGGTCTGAGTGGCCTTCACGAAAAGTCCCCACCAACAAGCAACACACGACGTGCCCCGGGACATTTGTGGCCAACACACAGACGTGCAAATTCCCAGGCACACACACACACACCTCAGTAGGTGCTGCCAGACAGCGACACTGTGCTGCACAAGTCCCTGGAGGAGTGCAGTGTGCACAATCCTTGCAACTGTACACAGTGCCTAGCCAGAGACACGCAAGAGAAGCATTCAGCCCCAGAGACAAATACATACACAAGAGATGAGTAAGGCAAACATGCAGCCACCACAAGACAGGCAGGGCACACCCCCAGCCACACGGGCATCTATAAATGCTCCTGGCATGGGGCGCATGGGGAAATGGAGAGACAGGACTTTAAGAGACTTACACCCACTCAGAATTCACTGGCCCTGATTGTCCTTGCAGCTAGCGCCTCACCTGTAGTCACCCGTCACCAGTAATTGATGGGCTAGTTATAATGATCGTCAGACAAGGGTTTACTTAACAACCTCCGGGCCCCACGGCAGCCTCTTCCTGGACCCTCCACCCTAACAGATCCATTATCACCTGTCTCTGACTTTTGCTTGGGTCAATGGCCAGTTTCCAAGCCACCGGACCACTGGAAGTAATTTGGTGAGCACGATTTTACGAGATGATGCATCAAACACTTTCCTAAAATCAAGCTCTGTGACACTGCCCCCGTATCCCTTATCTGAGACTACCAAACAAAGCCATTAATTTTGTCCTGCACTGCTGGCTCTCTCACAGCCCAGACTCTGGGGCCCAGAGTCATGAACGATGATGATGCAGCTACAGGGTGCTCTGGGGACAGGGAGCCAGACACAGATGGCCAGAATCTGACCCTGACGAAGGGTAGGGCTGAGACGGCCCTTCCTGCATTAACCCCTTAGGGAACACAGGTGAACCTCGGTGTGCTTAGCAGTCCCACGACCTTCCTAAAGGGAACACCCAAATGCAGCAGCACGGATCCCGTGAATGCAGGGGATGTCACCCTCTACCCTCGGAACCCTGCTGGCCAACAAGAGGGTCGCTCGAGATGGATCCTGTTGCCAAAAAAAGCCAACCAGATGAATTCCTCTGTTGCCCCAAAGATACCATATCCTTAGGGGCTGAGAAGGGGACGCAGAGCCCCATCCACAAGTGGTCCAGAAGGTGGGGGACTTCAGAAATTTCCTAGATTCATAGTACAGCTGACACCTGGAAGTGCACCCTCTCCTGCTGGCAGAGGCAGAGCCACGGGGCAGGTTACGTTTCAGGACCCAACTGTGTAAGGGACCGTTGGTGGCAGGTGCCTCGCCTACTGTGCTATAGTACCAGACTGTCCCATTGTAGCCTGGGTCAGCCCGGCATACCACACCTGTTCACATCCATACCGTGGACGCTCTGTCAGGTCTGCCCTGCCCCACTTCGGCTCCACCCCACCATCTCCTCCATCCCTTTCACTGTGGTTTTGTGTTCTGTGGTCATGGGCTGAATGGTGTCCCCTCAAAAGTCATATGTTGAGGGGTGCCTGGCTGGTTCAGTCGGTTAAGCGACCAACTTCGGCTCAAGGTCTGTGGGTTTGAGCTCTACGTCAGGCTCACTGCCGTCAGCACAGAGCCAGCTTCTGATCCTCTGTCCCCAAATCTCTCTGCCCCTCCCCCACTTGTTTGTTCTCTCTCTCTCTCTCTCTCTCAAAAATTAAAAATTTTTTTTAAATTCATATGTTGGGGCACCTGGGTGGCTTAGTCGGTTGAGCATACAACTTCAGCTCAGGTCATGATCTCACTGTTGGTGAGTTTGAGCCCCACTCCAGGCTCTGTGCTGACAGCTCAGAGCCTGGAGCCTGCTTCAGATTCTGTGTCTCCCTCTCTCTCTGCCCCTCCCCACTTGCACTCTGTCTCTCAAAACTAAACATTAAAAAATTCTTTAAAACTTCATATGTTGACATCATAGCATTCAGTACCTCTGAAAGTGAATGAATGTGGACACAGAACCTTTAAAGAGTAATTAAGGTTAAATGAGGTCACTGAGATGAACCCTAATCCAATAGGGCTGGTGTGCTTATACAAAGAGATTAGGAAACAGACATGTACAGAAGGGGACCGCCATGAAGACATGGGCAGAAGACCTGTTTCTGCAAGCCAAGAAGAGAGGTTTCCAAAGAAGCCATTGCCAACACCTTGACCTGGGACTTCCAGCTTCCAGAACTGTGGGAAATACCTTTCTGTTGTCACAGCCTCTCGGACCTCTATTGTTTTGTTACAGTAGCTCAAGCAAACTATACACTTGTCCTTAGTGCCTCTTTTACGCCAGGCCCTGAGAGCCAAGCTGGCTGCCCATCTGTGACCCCTGGAAGGTTCCAAACCATGATTTTCAGTCACTCCCTTGCTCTATGCCCAGTTGCTCTAGAAACCCACCTCCCAATCAGGTTCAGGCTGCTAAGATCTAACCTGGCATCTGTCCACTAGGTCAGGTGCCCTCAGGCCCACGCGGGTGTTTTTCTGCAAAAGATTGTGGAAAGAGAAAGCTGAGCTTCGTGTGATGCCCACCTGGCCCCGCCCTGGCCACCACGCCCTGGCCACCATGGCCAACCGGGGAGCTGAGCTGGGCAGGTAGGAGCGAGGTGACTCCCAACCTTAATCTGGAGGCTCAGGGACCCAGCCTCTTCCTGCCTGTCTCAAAGCCTGGAGGTGCCAATGGCCCTGCCCCAGGATGCCATCCCCCATCATCTGCTCTTCCCCAAGCATCCAGCCTGAGAAACCACCTCCTTCAGGAATCTCCCGCCCCAGTGGCCTCAGGGAGTTTCTTCTCTGCACCCAGACACCTAGTAGACCTGGTATCTGAGCTGCCTTCGTGGATGCGTCACAAGCAGGGCTGGGCATTCTGGGGGATCAGCTTTTCTGAAACACCCAAAGGTGCCAGGTTCTCTCTCTGAAGCCCCGGGCTCCTTCTCCAGCTTCTCAGACCTGCATGGGAGCAGTGCTAGGAGGAGCCCCAGCCGCCCCTGCTCTGGGTCCCTCAGGAAGCCATGGAGCCAGCTGCACCCTGGGCTGTCCTCAGGGGGAGGGCCCTGCCTGGCCCACCCCAGCCACCCGCCCGATCCACACCCACCCCTCTCACTCTCTCAACACCACTTCCCAGACACTACTCAGCACCTCCAGGGCCAGTAACTGCGTGGGGAGCAGGTGATGCCCTCGGGGGAGGCACCCAGCCCTACCTCCCCCACCTGATACAGGGGGTCACCCATGGAGAAGATGGGGCCTGGAGGGTGGAGGGGGGTCCTCCAGCTCCCCCGCAGCTCCCTGTATATCTGTATAAATGAATGGGATTTTAGTGGGGCCCTGTCCACCCCCATGTTGTCATTACTGTGTGATAGTCTGGGTCTCCTCTCTCAGCCCTCCACTCTCTTCCTCTATTTATTTCACGTTCTTTTTGGGTTCTACCCCAAGCCCTTGGGCCACCTTCCTGTTTCCTGTTTAGAAGCCCCATCTCCCTTACCCTGGACTTGGATGTGAAACTTGTCTCAATAAACCCTTTGGAGTAAGGGAAGAAAAAAAGAGAAGACTGAAATCCAGGAGTGTGCTCAGCTGTGTCCCAAAGATAGATGCCATGGCCCCTTGAGTTTTCCTAGAGGATTCATTCAGCTTGCAAAAGGCACAATTCTGAACACCATAGAGGCTCCGAGCACCAAGCACAGCTGCCCAGAACACAGCAAAGGTCAAGCCCTTCCCCATCTTGTAGGCTCCCAGGAGCTGAGCCTTGCTGGCTGTGTCCATCATCACCTAAGTCTTCTGTCCTCCACCCAAGAAGGCAGCATTTTGAAAGATGCAATTGTTGAGGCACCTGGGTGGTTCAGCCAAGAATCTGACTCTTGATTTCAGCTCAGCTCATGAACTCACGGTTGTGAGTTCAAGCCCCACCTGGGATTCCTCACTAAGCCTGGAGCCTGCTTGGGATCCTCTCTCTCCCTCTCTCTCTCTCTGCTCCTCCCCCACTCATGTGTGCACTCTCTCTCTCTCAAAATAAATAAATAAATATTTTAAGAAAAAAAAGAAGAAAAACGAGATGGTTCCTTCTGTAAGAGCCGATGCCCCCTTGACGATCTGTCTGTCCTCCTTCCCTTTCTCCATAAAAGAATCTCCTCGCGTCTTCTTGGGCACAGCCAACTCCCTCCCCTGCTGGGATTCATTTGACCTTGCTGAAGAACCTGGAGGAAAGTTCAAGAAAGGAGAACACTCTGATGTACCACCAACCCCAAAAATAGTTTGTTGGAAAGGAGCCAACCAGCCACGGAGGAGGAGGAGGCGGTGGCTGCAAGTCTACTGCCCATTTCTCCAAGAGTCAGGGAATATATGTGTCATTGACCTTGACCTTGAGACTTTGTACAGTTGGCCCCACACCAGGGGGGACTGCAGCCTGCCATGAGGAACCGTTAAGGTGGCTGCCACCAAACTCCATGGGCTGAAGGTGGGGAGGAAGGAAGTGCCATGCAATCCCATCCCCAAGGCCTGATGCTGGATGGGCCAATCTCTTAATATCCAGAGTCTGTGACCAGAAAGCAGGGGCTGCTGCCCAACCTTCCTCTTGAAGACCAAGAAATATGCTTCTACATCATTGATATATTTGCTTTTCCCTCAATTAAATTGCTGTAAAAGGGGGTGGGGGTTAAAGCCATTTGAGCTATTTTTATTTAGCTAAATTACACTGGATGGCTCATTTAATGAACTTTAATGAAGCCAAAATGCTTTCTCTAATCAAATCTCCAGTGACGTAACTGGTGTCTTGACCTTAGATCAGGAGACTGGAGACAGGAGACAGCTATTCTACAATGGCCCTGGGCTGGGCTAACCCAGGGTTTCCCAGAGTATGTTCCCAGGAATCCGAGGTCCACAGTACATTAACAGATATTCCGAGGGGAAAATATTCATGGTGTTTGAATAATGTGGTTCTCAACAAAATAAAACAGACTTATTTACTGCAGAACTTCTCAGAGCCTTTCCTAAGAGAAGGATCTGACCTATGGAACCTCAAACTTACTGGACCATGGAAAAATCTAGTAAAAATATCACCTCACCCAAAAAAATCATCCCATACAACAGAGAAATGATGGCTGTCGTAAGAAGTATGTATTTGTTCTTGGTACAGGGTTCTTGGCCCACATCTGCCAAAACCCTTGGAATTTCTTGAATGGGAGCATCTTTTGTTATAATATTTGATCTCTTGTCCTCAGTCCCTGAAATTACTTCAGAGAATGAGGTGACATTTGTAAAGCCCCTGCAGATGGAGGGGTGCTGATTAAAACTCTCAGTCCCAACCCCTCATTTCTGGAGAGGGGAGAGGTGTGAAGTTTGAATCAATCACCAATGGGCAATGATTTGATCAACCATGCTAACCATTAGATAGGGCTTTGGGGGTTGAACCAGAACACCTCCACACCAGGCCCCAAACTCCACAAGGACAAAAGCCCCTTTATTGGGGACCTGACCCTCAATATCTCTTCATCTGCTTCTGGATTTGCATTCTTTACTCTCCTTTGTAACAAACTAGTAACCTAGTTGAGTAAATTTGTTTCCTGAGTTCTGTGAGCTACTCTAGCAAATTAATCAAACTCAAGGAAGGGGTTATGGGAAGCTCTGATTTACAGCCAGGTAATGAGAAGCACCAGCAACAGTCTAGATTTAGGATTGGCAGCTGGAGTGGGCACCAAGGCCTTCACCTGTGGAGCCTGATGCTGTCTCTGGGTGGATAGTGGCAGAATTGAATGAATTGTAGGATACCCAGGGCATGTCCCAGAATTTCCTGGTGGCGTGGGAGGGGAAAAAAAACCTACACATTGGAATTGGGTGCAGAATCCTTAATCATGGAGTGCAGGGCTCAGCAATCTACTGTCTGCAGACCACCACTCTGTTTTTGTGAATACAGTTTTGTTGTAACACAACCACACTCCTTGATTTACGCCCCTGTACCCATGTCCTCGGTGGGATAACAGTCTCCAAGGTGTCCTCATCCTAGTCCCCAGAATCTGTGAATAGATCAACTTCCAAGGCAAAAGAGACTTTGCAGATGTGATTGAGCGTGTGCACCTTGAGAAAATTGTTCTTTTTTTTTAACATTTTTTTTTGAGACAGAGAGAGACAGAGCATGATTAGGGGAGGGGCAGAGAGAGAGGGAGACACAGAATCCAAAGTAGGCTCCAGGCTCTGAGCTGTCAGCACAGAGCCTGGCTCAAACTCATGGACTCTGGGATCATGAAGTCGGCTGCTTAACCGACTGAACCACCCAAGTGCCCCAAGAAAATTGTTCTTAACTCTCCCACAGCCCCAGTCCAATCTCAAGCATCCTCCAAAGTAGAAGGGGGGAGGGGGAGCCTCTCGGTGGCTCAGTCAGTTAAGCATCCAACTTTGGCTCAGGTCATTATGTCATGGTTCGTGGGTTCAAGCCCTGCATTGGGCTCTGTGCTGATGGCTAGCTCAAAGCCTGGAGCCTGTCTTCAGATCCTGTGACTCCTTCTCTCTCTGACCCTCCCCTGCTCATGCTGTCTCTCTCTGTCTCTCAAAAAATAAATAATAAAAAAAACATTAAAAAATTTTTTTTTAAATTTTTTAAGGTGGAAGAGGGGGACAGACAGAAGGTCAGAGTGAGATGTGACAGTGGAAGAAAAGAGATGTGATGTGCTGCTTTGAAGAGGAAGGAAGGCACCACAGGCCAAGGAATGTGCATGGCCTCTAGATGCTGGGAGAAGCACTGTAACAGTTCTCCCTCAGAGCCTCCAGAAGGGACCCTCAGCCCTGTAGACATCTTGATTTTAGCCCAATGAGGCCCATGTTGGACTTCTAAGCTACACGGCATAAGACAAGAAATCTGTATGTTTAAGCCACAACGTTTGGGGTAATTTGTTACAGCAGCAACAGAAAACTCATCCATCGTTACAGGGCAGCTGGGTGCTACAGTCAAATGCCCAACTCGTGGTTTGGCTCATGTGATGACCTCACAGTTGTGGGTTCAAGCACCATATCAGGCTCCGTATCAGGCTCCATGCTCACAGTGTGGACCTTGCTTGGGAATCTATCTCTCTCTCACTCTCTCTCTCCCCCACCCCACCTTGTGTGCTTTGTCTGAAAATAAATAAATAAACTTTAAAACATTTTATTTATTTATTTTGAGACAGAGCACACAAGCATGCAAGGGGCAGAGTCAGAGAGACACAGAGAGAATATCAAGCAGGCTCTGCACTGCCAGCAAGGAGCCCAACATGGGGCTCGAAGCCATGAACCAAGAGATCATGACCTGAGCCAAAGTCAAGAACTGAATACTCCACCAACTGCACCACCCAGACACCCAAGCAATAAACTGTACCAAAAATAAATAGAGGGGTGCCTCCACATGGGGATGGCTCAGTCGGTGAGGCATCTGACTCTTGAGTTTGGCTCAGGTCATGATCTCATGGTTCATGAATTCGAGTCCTGCATCAGGCTCTACACTGACAGCATGGAGCTTGCTTAGGATTCTCTGTTTCCCTCTCTCCTTGCCCCTCCCTTGCTTACTCCCTATCTCTCTCTCTGTCAAAATAAAGAAAGACATGTTAAAAACAAAAAAGAAAGAAAAAAAAGAAAACGCAGGCACCACTGGAGCTCACATAAGGCCGCAGAGTTGAGTAGGTGTCTCAGAGAACAAATGGTCTGCAAAGCCTAAATTATTCAGTACATGGACCTTTACAGAAAAGGTATGCCAGCACCCACTCACCCACATAAATATAATGTGAGCCACTTATGCCAATTCAAATTTTCTAGTGGTCACATTTTAAAACTGCAAAGAGAAGAAACTAGTTATATTCACACTTACTATAATATACCACCAATTGATGTGATCAGTATAACAAATGCTATGGAGATATTTCATATTCCTTAGTGTGTGTGTTGTAGCTTTGAAATCCATGTGTACTTTATACCCACAGCATATCTCAATGTGGACTGACCACATTTCAAGGGCTTTATAGCCATGGATGGCCAAGGCTGCCATATTGGTCCACGAAGCTCTAGACCATCTGTAAAACCCAGGCACTGACTGGGGCCCTCAGTGGAGAGGACAAGTCTGACCGGAAGTTCTCCAAAGTAAAGTCAGGTGTCCTTTCCCAAGATGCCAATCTGTCCCAGAATCCAGCAGTCACGTGGCTTGCTGTATAGAAAGGAATCACTCTGGCTGTCCTCAGCTATATGGCAACACCACTGAGAAGCTGCCCGCATCCTCTCAAGCTGGAGAAGCTCAGGACAGGCAGGAAAAGAGGGGACAGGACTTGCTGCACGCTGAGAGGGTGAAGGAGGACTGTGGCCCAGCACATGAGGGCATGATTGCCGGACTTTAGGAATGCTCGACCCACCTAATGAAGTCCAGACTCCACCTTGAGGTGCAAGTCTTTTCACACAATGACCTCAACCATGCCCTTACACCCCACACCTGCCTTCTCGGGACTAACTCCAAAGACCCCACTATCAGCACCACCATAAGCAGAGCAGTATCACCAGGCTGGCTACACCCTCACAGCTTCCTGGTCTCCACACCATGGCCCCCGGTGCCCTCTACTTCCATGCTCTTGCTCCCTGTCCTGCAGGTACAGTTCATATAGACCTAAGTATGGCCAGTGTCACCCACACAGAAACATTCTTTTCCTTCCTCTTCTCCCCACACATTCTGTCTGGACCTCATGTACAGACCACATCTCAGACTGACTTCCAGCTCTGACTGTCTGCTGTGTAGGTCTTGGCCTCCCCCAGAAGATTGCTCTTCCTACAGGTGAAGAACCCACTTCTTTTCAGTTGGGTAGTCTTTATAGCTCCTGAAGCATAGTAAGTGCTCAATAAACGTACAGCAAGTTCAGTTGAATTCCCACAAAATCTCGGTATCACATGGGTCTGGGAGCTCCTCCCAAACTCTGTGACCCTGGGCATGTAACCTGACCTCTCTGCTCGGATGCAAACTGGGGATACTGCAGGGGCCTGTCCCCATGATTTGTGGTGAGGATTACATGGCTGTGGCAAACGGGACACAGAAAGCAGCTGGTAGGAGGCTGGCCCTTGATAAATACAATCTATCATTGTTCATGCATATGGTACTTCTCCCCTTATCTGCCCATCTCCAGTCACCACGGGAGCTCCAACAGGCCCAAGCCCATTAAAACCAGTTCCAGAGGCCCAGGCATAACGCCCTGAACTCAGGCATCAACAAAATCTCAGTTCAACCAAAGAACACACAGCCACCTGTTTTAACAGGACAACACATGGCATCTATTCCCCTGAAGCCATGCTGGTGTCTGAACTCCCACCCAGCCCGGCCCCCCACCCACAAGTTCCGGCAGAGCCCAAAGGCCCCCCACCCCGGGTCAAGGGAACAGGCAGCCCTCCCCACGAAGCCTGAGGACCAGAGGTAAGGCTCATGAAAAGGCCTAATCATCAGCTCTGAGCCTTCCTGCAGTCTGCTTCTCACCTGACCTTGAATGTTATTGAGATGATATTCTGAAAGGTTTTGCTCCCTGGGAGTTTCTTTTTAGACAAATTAACCAAAAGCTAATTACCCTGAAGCATGAGAGCTCTGTCTGGGACCCCAGGGGGCTTGGGAAGGGCAAGGCCTGACAGACACTGGGAGTTCCTACCAGCTGTCCCCCTCAGGGGCAGGGAAGGCTGGATCTGGCTCCGGAAGCCACGGCCCCAAAGGGGCTCTGTACGTGACCATGGCGACATAGTGATGGAGCCAATGAATCACACTCATTTTTCACTCAAGAGCTGTTGCAATAAGAGAAAAACAAAGATGCAGGAAGCATCTGTGGGTTAATCAAGAAACAGAGTAAAAGCAAAGAAGGGGCTATTGAGGGAGGAGGGAGCCACAGGCGAGCATGGCTGTGGCCACAGAGGGGCCGGTGAGGGAACTGCCATGTGCACCGTCAGGACTGGGGAAACCGGAGTCCGGGGAAGGCGGGCAGGGAGGAGGGTGGGCAGGAGCATGAGTACCACTCTGCTCTTCAAGACACAGAAAGTATATTCCCCCAGAGTATCTTTTAGCGAGCCCGGGCACTCGAGATCTACATTCTAAGCTCTACTCTTAGGACTCGAGGAAGATCTATGGCTCTCCCCAAAACAACAAAATGGTAAAAGCACCAAGCAGCTTTGGGCCTGTTTATAAAGAAATGTGATTAGCCAACACTGCCTCTGATCCCTCCTTCACGATGCAAGGTTGGTAGGAACATAGGCCAGGGGTGGGTTTGGGGGAACCATCTAGGACACAGGTTCAACAACTCTGGGCATGAGCATCACTTGGAGACTTATAAAAGCCAGACAACACAGCTCTGCCTCCCAGAGCTTCAGATTCAGTAGGTGTGGCCTGGAATTCGCATTGCTCAGCAGTTCCCAGGGGGATGCTGACACTGCCAGTTTGGGAACAACACTTCCAGAACCACTGATGGTCGTGAATTTGTCTCAACAAGTTTTGCTTCACCTCTTATTACCTCCTTCTATCCTGAAAACCCAGATGATCATACAAGTACAGGAGCATGAAACAGCCATGTGTCCAGATGTAAAGAGACACCAGGCAAAGAGCCAAAGAGTCAGGAGCTCCTTGGGTCAGATGCCGCTGTTAATAATAAGAAAGGGGACCTGGCCTCCCCGTGTGAGCCCTGGTGGAGGGCTGCAGCGTGGGAGGTGTGCGTAAGCAGTCTGGAGAAGGGCTGGGACCGCGCTAGAAACCTACGAACACGAGCAGGTTGGGACCCTGTTCAGCTGCCCAATGGATAGGGTCCCGCTGAGGCCACCCAAGGAGCAGAGACTTTAGCCCAGGGCCTGAGGTATCTTCCTAGGAACCAGAAGCATGGTGTCATCAACTAGGATGAAAGGGTTAACTGAAGCCACTCTTTCCAGAAAGTTGCTATTTGGACAGCTGCCTAAGGGCTTCAGGTGCCTTTGAAACAGAGCCCTTCAGGCCTCTGTGTCCCTCCCCCTTCCCAGACCAGAGCCCGTCTGTGGATTTAAAGGGCTGTAGCTGACTGCTGTCTACCTTCCTTCCAGCAGAGCCAGGAGGACACCAAGGTGCCACATGTCACCTGGGGCCTTCTCATCCGCTGGGCTGGCCAAGAGACCTGGTCGTGGAGACCATGTGAAGAAGTACGTAACAGATTAGTTCTTATGATGGAATGTGTAGGCAAGTGGCACTGCAGGGAGAGCCCAGGGAGGCAGTGTGGAGGAGACACATCATGTCCCCACTGTGCTGCTTGGTGATGCCGCTTCCCGTAGGACAGGCAGGAGTTTTCTCAAAGTGTGGTCCCCAGACCGGCAGCATCACATCACTGGGGACTCGTTAGAAACATACATTCTCAGGGCCCCAGCCCAGACCTGCAGAATCAGAACCATTCGGCATATGCCCAGCACCCTACGCTGTGCCGGACCCTTTAGGTGATGCTGGCTCCCGCTCTAGCTGTGACCAGTGTCAACGGTGGCAGACAGCACAGACTCTGGAGCCAGAAAGACAAGCTAGACTCCTGGCTCTGGTCCTCCTGAATTGCGTGACTCACCCTCCGAGTAAGGTACTGAACCTCTCTGGATCCATTTCTTCATCTTGACCACAGATATCATAATAGTACCTGCCTTGGGGGGCAGCTCTAAGGACTAAGATGAATTAATGGATGTCAAGTGCCCAGCCCAGTGGCTGGCATGCGGTAGGTACTCAGTGCATGGCCAGAGCGTATTGAGGGTGGTAGTGATGATAACAGCTAACACACAGCAGTTACTCTGGGCCAGCTCTGTTTAAAGGTTTTACATATAAGCGCTCACTTAGGGCACAGGGGGGCCTCAGTGGGTTGAGCATTCGACTTCAGCTCAGGTTGTGATCTCACAGTTCCTGAGTTCAAGCCCCACATCAGGCTCCCTGATGTCAGTGCAGAGCCCACTTTGGATCCTTTGCCCCACTTTCTCTCTGCTCCTCCCCCACTAGTGCTCTCTCTCAAAAATAAGCAACACTTAAAAAAAGAGTTCACTTAGCTCAAGAAAGATGTACTACCATCATCATCATCACCATCATCATCATCACCATTGCCATTGCCACTTTCCAAAGGAGAGATCGTGGAACAAGGAGGTTAGAGACCTCGCCCTGGGCAACAGCTGCGGTGAAGGGGAGCCAAGAATCAAACCCCCGCAGCCGGGCTGCAGTCTATATTCTTCACCCACTACCAGCAGAATCAGGAGGAAGTGTGTTAGCAAGGTTCCATCTCCTGTGCTTCCCATGACCCCTGTCTTCCTGGGACCCGCCAGGACAAAATCCTCCCATTCCTAAGCTGAAAACGGAAAACCTTCCACACCACTCAGGTGCAAAAAGACTGGAATTCTTGGTCTCTGAAAGGGGGAAGCACGTCAAAGTCCCCATTGTGTCCCCGAGTCTCACTGGGACCATATGTAAAGCCACGAAGGATGGAGATCCACCTGCTAGCACCAAAGGGCCCTCAGGGAGAGGCATGGAGACCCATTAACCAGCAATGCAGTCCCCCTATGGAGTCCCCCCTCTACTGCAGACCAGAATATAGGCAGGGCAGGGTCTGGTGGGACCACACACATATCAACATGCCCGGGGCCGGAGCGCCTTACAGCTCGCCTCCAGGAGGCGTGTGGGCAGAAGATCTGAGGCAAAGCAAACACACCGGGCTGCCAATGAGCCAAGTACAGGTGAGCCTTGTAGGGTGACTGCCTGCTGCTGGGGGGGCTAGGCACATGTGGGAGCACTGCTTCCCGCCTCTGCTCTGCCCCCAGGCTGCTAAGGAATGCCCTCCTCGTACATCAGATTTTAGAAACAGCAAGCAAAGCAGAAGTGCAATCAAGATGTAATGGGGCTCCATGTCCCCATCAAATGTTTATACCTGCAATGAACCAGCGGCACCTGGGACTCAGAACTCTGCATAAGTAAGGCTCTACCACAACCCACATCTCGCCCGGATACTTCGAAGGGCCAGCACCATAGCAAACAAGAATATAAAGCTTCCAGGAGACTCGATCCTTCCCTGGCCCCTTTCTAGCTCCATAATTCTTGGAGAGCTCACTGCAGCACTGAGCCTCTTCTGTCCTCTAAAATGGCAGCAAAACCTCTACCACATTAGATGGTGGGAATCAAATGAAATATTACACACGAGCGCCCTACTCAGTGCCCCTCCGACATAGGCACGCCACGGACACGGGCTTTTCTTACTAGTGGAGACGCAGAAAGAGAAAAGATGAGACCTCACCACTGCTATGGTATAACTGAAGGGATAGTGCCCACCAGGGGAAGGGGAGGGAGGAGGGGCAGGGCCCACACTCCAGTTCCCAAATCCTGGTAAGGAACCAGGCGCCTGGAGGAAGCCATCGCTGCAGGAACAACAAAACAAGAAAACTCGCACCAGACAAGGCGCTCAGCAGACGCTGCTAAATGGTTTCCAATTAATTAACTGATTACACGATAGAACAGAAGGGGATTCGAAAGAGCGCTGTTGACCTTTAAGAATAATTAATATATCAGGATAGCAAACTCATCCAAGGAAAATAATGAGGAACATTTTAATATTACACTCCAAAGCTCTGGATGGGGCGGCAGATGGGCCTCAGCTACGTAAACCCCACCTCCTTCCCCCTCCTCCTGCTTCCTAGCTACCCACCACCTCCCACCCAGCCTCTTCCTCCATCCAGATCCTGAGGCCTAGGGCTGCCCACCTCTGTGCAGGAGCATGACTGTCCTGGCCCAGTCCTGTGACCACACCGCCCGCCCATGTAACAATAGCAAAATAAAGAGGGCAGGGTGCAAGGCTCCCCGCATTACTGAATGGAAAGGGAGATGCTGAAAGGGGCACACAGCTCCCCCTTCACAGTCCACGTGGGTATCCAGAAGCTGCTTTCCCCATCTAGGTCCCTGCCAGGATCAGCACTCCAGACATAGGGTAGGTGCCCCTCCTCCTGGCTCCTGACCCCCACAGCAATTTCACCCTCAGCCCTAATTAGGGTTACATGGTACTGTGTCTGATGGCAGTCTGGATGGTCTGTGAGGTCCCAGGCCCACCTATCTTAGTCACATTCTGTGGTTCCCAGTGTCCAGCAACATAGTGTTTTTGAGTCAATCTGGAAGGAGCTCTCTGCGATGCACAGACCTCTCTGACACCCTGACTCCTCCTGGAATTTCTGGCAAATTCCTAATCACCCTCCAGGACTTCCTCCAAAAAGCCTTCCTGAACTGGCTCCTCCTATTGTCCCCCACTCACACGTTCCCAGAGCAGTCTGTCCATCCCTTTCGTTTAGCACTTGCCATATTGTCAAACACTTTGCCAACAGTCTGGTTTCCTATTAGCCAGTGGGCCCCCTAAGACTAAAAACAAGGCTTTTCTCTACTCTTTGCACCCCTGATATGATCCAAATACCTGGGAGAGAGTAGGTACCCAGCCAATATTAGCTGGGTGATCCCAGGATAAGTGGAAGTGCTTTGGCGAAAAGGAGGCGAACCCCATAGAACCTTCACTCCTCTTTCGATGTCTCCGAGGGTACAAGATCCATTCATTCAACAAGTGCCGATGACGGGGGACCACACACCCTCGTGTGCCCAAACCGTCCCAGTTCACCCCTGTTGTCCCCGAATCCCATCCAGTAAGTTCCCTTTCGTTCTCAGAAGTGTCCCAGTTTGACAATAATTTTACTGAACTCCTTCTCTGTGCTCTGCGCTCTTCCAGCGGCTGGTTTATAGCACAGAACAAAGGGGCAAATTCTCTAAACAAAGTTTTAGTATCATCCCAGCTTTTACCAACCTCCGTCCGCTCAATCATTCAGCCCGTACTAATTTGGTACCTAGCCCATGGCAGGCAAGGCTAGGCACTGGCGCATGAAGGGAATAAGACACATTCTCCCATAGAAACCATTCACTGCCTATGTTTCCAGAAGGATCTGGGGAAGGGGACTTGTCCCAAAGGTTTCCATGTGGCTCAAAATTTGAATGCATCTTACAGTCTTTACCCCTGCTGGCCCCACAGAATGATGGGATGCAGTCAGCTTGGCCACAGTCCCTATATCCATGCATGTCAGCTGACCCAAGGCAGGTGCCTTGCTCTAAAAGATCTTGGGGTTTTTTGGGGAATGGCAGGCCTGGGTGGCTCATTTGGCTAAGTATCCAACTTCAGCTCAGGTCATGATCTCACAGTTCGTGGGTCTGAGCCTTGCTTTGGGCTCTGGGCTGCCAGCTCAGAGCCTGGAGCCTGTTTTGGATTCTGTGTCTCCCTGCCTCTCTACCCCTCCCGTATTCATGCTCTGTCTCTCTTTCTCTCAAAAAATAAAGAAAGAAAACATTTAAAAAATAAAAATAAATAAAATATCTTGTTATTTCTAATCCTTAGAAAGGGCAGGTCAGAGAGTATTTGCAAGAAAGCACAAGGCTGTAGGTATGAGAGTCCCTGGAGCGTAACCCCTAGAACTCCATGATTCCAACGAGACCCAGCCCACTCCTGATTCCCCCCCTTGTTCCCCAGGCTCTTATCTGTTTTCACACAGACTCTCCCAGCCCAGCTTATTCTGAATCCCCGCAGAGTTCAGGATCCTACAGCTATTCTTATTTCCAAAGCTCACATGGCTTTGCTTCTACTAAAATTTCCACATTGCCACTCTCTCTTCTCCTTCGTGTGAGAAGTACTGGCCTCCTTTCTCTCCTGCTTTGACTGCCAGTAACAGCCATGTTCCTTCTCCTGAGCTGCAGCCACAGTTAGGGGCCAGCTGCCCCCATTTTCCCAACCCCACTCCTATCTCAATCTCACTTCCAATGTCAGCTGAAAACATCTCTTTTCTCCTTTTAATTACACTTCTCTGCTCCCGCTCTGTTATTGGCCTCATGACTCAGGGCTTTAATTTATTCACCAAACAATGTCATTACACCACTGTTTTCCGTAATTTATACCATGCACAGTCTTTTGGCCTCTGTTGTCCAATTCTGCAAAATGTTTGAGAAAAGCAGTGCTCATTCCTAGTCCCCACGGCCTCTCTCCTGCAGAGATCTGGCAGAGTCCCCGGAGACTTATGCAAGACCTCTTATCTCATATTGAATATATGGAGCCCAGAACGACCCCCACCCTACTTGGTTCCATGTAGATTCTCAAGGAGTTATTTCTTCACATCCCACCAGCTTGTGTGAAGATCATATAATCTGGAAACAGGAAGGCATCTATCTACAGAGCCAAGGCACTTTGGATTGAGACTTGGGAGAAATGAAAGCAAGGAGAACAGAATGGAAAAGCACACGGGGGCATGGTCCTGGCAAAGACTGGTACTCCCACGGGTGACCATCCACACGAGGACTTGTGAATTGCATTTTTGCTCACAGTTCCTTACACAGAGCAAAAGACATTGCTTGCACTTTGATCACAAGCATCGTTAAGTGAAAGCACACAAGTGAATTCCACTGGATGGTCTGAATTTCATAAATCATGCATTGAACAGGGTGCCAGATTCAACTAATTCTTTCTTATACCAGTGCTACTTACACTGACCTCAACTTAATTTAAACCTTGAGCTTTGAACACAAGTGCAAACAATTAATTAACTTGCTAATCTTTGTTCCATGCTATGGGGATTTTTTTCCAGAATCATTAACAATAATTATGTGAATAAACTAAAGAAAATTGGGATACAGAAATAATTTTCTGAGAAGCAGAAATAATGAGTAGCATTTATTGAGTGCTTGTTAGGAACTAATTACTAAGGATATTAGATATCAGATATTAAAGATATTAGTCCATTGAATCTTCCCCCAAATCGTTTATGTTCCATATTATTGTTAGGATTTGTTCTCATTTTACAGATAAAAAAAAAAATCCATGGCTTAGAGGTTATCTAGCTAGCTCAAGGTCACAAAGCTGGTACGTTTACAATAAGGACTAAAATCAGTGTGTCTGATTCCAGAATCCATGACCTTGGCACACTACCATAGTGTGCACCTGTGTGTGTTATTTGTGTGTGTGCATTGCACATGTATGTAACCTGAAGGTATCTGGATCTCCAGTTGAGGGCTCTGTTTTATACACCCAAGTGACAGCCTTCCAAGAATGACGAGGGCACACTCACATGAAGGACAAAGCCAGCAGTCCCATAACTCAGCCAGCTCTGCTGTGCTGCTTCCATAGTTTGTCCCCCTCTGACTATTCCTATGATAAAGCACATGGCAGATCCACTTGCTTTCGGCCCCATTCAACAGAAGCAGAACAGGCTTGTTAAAGGAATGAACATAGCAACTCTAGACTGCAGACCTGGGAGCTCTGCCCTTTAGGAAAGAGCCCCACTCCAGTGCAGTTCCTATCTCATGGACCTAGAGGATTCCCCAGTTTAGGGTAAGCAAAGTCATAAAGCATAACCCTTCTCCCCTCTGACCTGGACCTGGGAGGAGAGGATGGAAAGGAGTAGACCCTTTTCACATGCTCTTTCCTGTTTACGTTTGGATCTCACCAGGCAGGCCAGCAGAGCTCTGCCCACCCCACGTTTGAGGCTCTTCCTGAACACCACCAGGTTCTCATTTAAGAGCACAGATGAGCCACCAGCAACTGCAATGATGCTAGAGGGAGGAAAATGAGGAGCCCAGGACCTGGGAGCCCCTCTCTGGGGAGCTGTTCCCAGCTCACTGGGTCCCCAGAGCTCCCTAGGCTCTGGCCATGGTGCTGAATCCCCAGGGAGAGGAACATGGAGGCTGAGAGCTGCATAAGTCAAAGTAGTGGTAGTGAGACACCAGTTTCCTTGCGGCGAAGAAACAACTTTTCAACATTCCTTTTGGGGAACCTGGGCTCCTGACCACCTTGAGAGACATGAACCAGCCTTTGCAGCATGATACAACAGAAAGAACATGAATTCTGGAGCAGACATTTACCGCTAGGAATCTATAACTTTAGTTGTGTGACTCTGGGCAAGTTACATAACTTCTCTGAGCCCCAGAGTCCTCATTTATAAAACAGGAAGAATGTCACTTATTCGAACAGGATTACTGTTGGAAGAGTGCTTAGCAGGGAGCTTAACACAATAAATATTTCTTCTCTTTCTCTTGGCTTTGTTCCCTGCTTGCTTGCAAATGCACATGCACACACACTTAATCTAGGAGTTTTCTCCTTCTTCCTATAAAATACTGCACATATTCTTTCAAAAACAAATTTAAGACCCATGTTCTTCCCCAGCATCCCTGGAATACAGGAATCTCTCTGTTTGGTACGGTCAGCACGTATCAGCAGAAGTTAACATATTGGCATCTCTGGTTTAAGAATGCTAATTTTATCTTCCTAACTAGACTGAACATTCCAGTCTCACCTGGACCAAATCCCACTTTAGAATCTCCATCTTCCCCATCTCTCTGGCCACAGCACTGGCCATGGGGAGACCTTTCCAAAGCACCTGCAGCCTGTATTTAACAAGGCACATCACAGCATTATCCATACAATCACCTAATATGATTACGAATCCAACAATATTTGAATGTTTTTAGACATTTTTGAGTTAGTTGCTGACAATGACCCAACTACCATAATACTGCCAGGAAAATCAGTGTTGGTATGCATCTCCCATGTAGCAAGAAAGTAAACAAAAAAAAATCAAGGTGATGATGGATCTATGGAAACTCTCAGAGCAGCATCAACACTCTGAGGTCCACAAAACCCTACAGGAGAAAGCAGGAAACAACTTCCTTGTCCTCAACCACAGCAATTTCTTACTCAACACATCTCCAAAGGCAAGGGAATCAAGAGCAAAAATGAACTATTGGAACCTCATCAAGATAAAAAGCTTCTGTACTGCAAAGGAAACAAAACTAATAGGCAACCAACAGAATGGGAAAAGATAGTTGCAAATGGCATATCAGATAAAGGGCTAGTATCCAAAATCTGTAAGGAACTCACTAAACTCCACACATGAAAAACAAATAAATCAGTGAAGAAATGGGCAGAAGACATGACCATGTCCTCCAAAGAGGGCATCCAGATGGCCAACAGACCCATGAAATGATGCTCGGCATCACTCATCTTCAGCAAAATACAAATCAAAACCACACTGAGATACCACCTTACACCAGTGAGAGTGGCTAAAATGAACAAATCAGGAGACTATAGATGCTGGCGAGGGTGTGGAGAAACAGGCACCTTCCTACACTGTTGGTGGGAATGTAAACTGGTGCAGCCGCTCTGGAAAACAGTGTGGAGGCTCCTCAAAAAACTATCCATAGAACTCCCTTATGACTCAGCAATAGCACTGCTAGGGATTTACCCAAGGAATACAGAAGTGCTGATGCATAGGGGCACATGTACCCCAATGTTCATAGCAGCACTTTCTACAATAGTCAAATCATGGAAATAGCCTTAACGTTCATCAGCTGATGAATGGATCAGACGTGGTTTATATATACAATGGAATACTACATGGCAATGAGAAAGAATGAAATCTGGCCATTTGTAGCAATGTGGATAGAACTTGAGGCCTTTATGCTAAGTGAAATAAGTCAGGTGGGGAAGGACAAATACCATATGTTTTCACTCATATGTGGAACAGGAGAAATTTTACAGAGGACCATGGGGGAGGGGAAGAGGAAAAATAGTTAAGAAGACAACAAACTGAGGGTTGATGGGGGTGGGAGAGAGGGGAAAATGGGTGATGGGCATGATGGAGGGCACTTGTTGGGATGAGCACTGGGTATTATATGGAAACCAACTTGACAATAAACTATAAAAGAAAAAAAGAACTCTGAGGTCCAGAACTAGGTGAGTCTCCTCCCAGGTGTCAGCAATGACTTAGGGACCATCCCAATATAGTGGAAAAGGCTAGGCACTTGGAGTCTGAGACCAGGATCCTGGTCCCTATACCTCCCTAACTTCTAGCTAAGTGGCCTTGGGTGACTCACTCTCTTCATTTCCTCAATGATAAGATAGAGATGAAAGTAATTGCTATTTCACATTAATACTGCATGTTAAATGAGATGGTACTTTTGAGAGTGATTTAGAAAGCATTAGAGCCATGTTGGGAGTGAGCACATTCCTCAAGGAACTGGTCATCAGTCACAAGAGAAAACAGGTCCATGGCATTCTTGTAATATCACACCACACACACTGGTCACCCCCACTCTGTCTACCTGCAGGGCCCAAACAGATGTAACCACTCATTCTACAGGCGTAGAGAAGACCCAACAGGTGTATAGGAAGACCAAATCGGTACCAACCATCCTCAGGGCACACCAGCAAAAGTTGACAACAAAAATTAGAAACTCCATAAAAGTCTCATATGATCTAGAGCTATATACAAAGAGAAAGGCCTAACATCTGTAAGGAACTCACTGTGTCAGGGCTCCAAATGCATTCTCTCATCCAAGTCCCAAAACACAAGCGTGTGAGGGGGAGGACTTTGCTGCCAGAGGAAGAACTAGCTCGGAGAGATTATGTGTCTTGACCAAGGTCTTACAGCTGCTCAGCAGTCAAGCTGGGGACCAAGCCCAGTTCTGATGGACTCCAGTAGCCAGTATCCATGCCCGGAAACACAACGTTATGCCTCTTCTCCATGCTCAGCCAAAATAAGGGAGGGGATGGAGAAGGGCAACAAAATCCTAGGAGGACCCCATGCCTATGAAATTACTTAATAAATGCTGTTCATGATCTTGGAAAAGACCAACACGGGCTCTCAAGTATGCCGAATCATGGCCGGTGAGCGGGGCTTTTCAGAGATTCCTGAGGTCCAAGCAGAGAGGGACACCAGTGATAGAAACAAGGGGGGATCAGAGGAGGGAAGGATGGGAGAAGAGGGAAAGAGCAAAAAGAGATCGAGACATAGGGAATGCAATGATTAATATTCTAAATGGAGTTCTGACTGCTTAAGCTTTATTTAAGAACATGCCCAACTGTATAATTACAAGGCCTTAATTTGTTTTCTTTTCCACACAATAAATAAGGAGCACACGGTTGCTCTTTGCAAACACCGCCCTTGCTGGTGTCAGCAGAGGCTCTTGATTGCAGACGGACAGCTGGCACACCAAGGGGCAGCCCCATTGCCACCTGGAGGGGTGAGCTGCCTGCCCCAAGGCACAGCTGGGCACACCAGATGTGGGAAAGGACAAGAAGACCAAGGGGCCCTTTTATTTCTGGAGAATGGTACTGGGTGGGTGAGTAGTGAGGCCATCCCCATGGGTTCCCCTGTGGAGCAGGCATGGCTGGGGGCACCTGGTTCCAAGTGGCCCCAATACAACATGGAAACAGACTCAGTGCGCCTCAGGGGAGGAGGCTGTTCAGTCTCTCAAAGGCAGAAGTCCACCTACTATTGCCCATGGCCATGCCCAGGCACGGATGCCTCGGGGCATCAGACCTGTCAAAGAGAAAAAGGAAACTAAGGATCCTAGGCGGTAGGGGGAGGCACCAAAAAAAGCAAAGGCCAGGTGGGGGCGGGGGGGCCCAGCACACCTCAGGTTTGGAGGGAGATCGGTGGAGCAGGAGCAGAGGACACAAGAAGGCACAGGGTGGGGGGTGTGGGTGAAGGAGAGTGGGAATGGATCCCACGGCTGTCCCAGGCCTGCACCCTGCTGTCACGATCAGGTCTCTGCCCCAAGCTGCACACCCACCCGGTAAACTGAAGCACAGAGTCCAGCTCTTGGCCTGAGAGCATCAAAGGCACATTTAGGAGGATCAGGTTGAAATATCTAAACAATCTACTTGCCAGTTGCATGGAATAAAAATGTGAGATGGAGGTAGAGAGTGGAAGCTCTAGGAAGACGTCTTGGGACACAGGTATGTCATAGAGGCAGGGCCCTGCGTAGGGAAGCGCCCAGACCTCCCTCCAGAAGGAAGCAGGCATGGAGACATCTGACACAGACAATCTGGCAGAAAATGGGGATGGAGGGAGGGGGCCATGTCCTGCAGCCCTGACCTCCCGCTGTCCTGCTCTGGCTTTCCCTAACATGACCAGTCCCTCACCAGTGACCAGTGCTGCTGTCACTAAGGCAGCAGAGGTCCTGATCACAGGACAAATTTGGAAGACAGGAGAGCTGGAAGCAAGATCCTAACCTTTTTGTCCTGCCTCTTTAAGGACCAGGGCAAGACGGTGACGGTGGCCAAGCTGTCTGCCTGACTCCAGGTTCAGCGGGGGACCACAGTCCAGCAAACACTGCCAGACCATGCAGCACACAGCTCGCTCCACCAGGAACAGTCCCCACCTAATACCCCGTCACCCAACCCTTCACCACGCTTCTTCGGGCTGCTGACTCCCACCCCACCTGCCAGGTTTCAGGTTGTCTGCATCACCCAGAGGGCCTTCCCTGCTGTAACACCCCCTCACCCAAAGATGCAACCCCTGCCTTTGTTAAGTAATCCCCAGGAGCCCTGAGTCCCCATCACACTGTGGAGGAGGTCCCTCTACCCTCTGCCTCTCTCTCCTGCCCCTGGCCCACCCCACTGAAGCCAAAGGCCTAAATGTAATTCATTTTGCCACTCTGCCTGGGACATGCTAGGACCTCAACAGATGTTCCTGATGGGAATTAATGAATTCACATCTCAGGAAGAGGCCACATGACCCCAAGGGCCACCTTGAAGCTCAGTCCAGTGGATCCTCAAGGGTCACGAGACTCTACAACGCAAGGTTGGTCAGGGACAGCACGTGGCTGAACCCCACTCTGGGGGCCCCAATGCCCTTCTGATCCAGAATAGTCACAATGGCTGGATCACCTAGAGGCCCACCAGGGAAGGGTAGGGGACCACGGCAAGTACCAAGAGACAAAGGGGTTAACCCAGGAAGAGACTTCTACAAATCCATCAAGGAAAAAAACAGGGAGAAAAAGACACAAGACTGCTGGCCTGCTAAGGAATGAAAAGGGACGAAAATTAATGATGACTCCAAAATAGCCACAAGACTAATCTCATTTTCTAAATCTGTCCTTAACAAGGAAAATGTAGAAAAGAGATGTGGACAAATGGAAAGTAATGAAGCCTTAGGGGAGGGAGAAAAAGGAGAAGAAAATCTACTAAGAAAAATCAAGGCTGGAAAATACGGGCACATGGTCTAATCCCCAAGGCTAGGAGACGCAGAGGCATCAGACTGAGCTTTGAGAAAGCTGATAAGGGTACAAGAAAACTCTTGAAGCTCAGTCCAGTGGATCCTCAAGAATGGAGCTACCTGAAATGAAAAAGCTCTATGCTGAACTCAGGGCTTCAATGAAGAGAAACCCACATCACACACACTCTGGCTGGCAAGCAAGGTAGGTGCCCACACTGTCTGGGTCACGTGGGGTCTGCCCTAGGGGGATCAGAATGTTGTCTGTAAAACAAAGTGAACAGAAAGAAATTATCAGAGAGGACATTCTTAATCCCAGGACCACAGGGAGCCTGCAAGAGAGACACAAATGGACAAGAAAAAAGAAACTCAATTTAGGAAGCTGGCCACCTGCCTCCCTAGGGAACAAGATGCAAATCCTTTCCAGGGCTCCAGAGAGGCAGTCACCCAGAGATGGAGGGTGTGACTCGACTAGAAATAGGAAGTGATAGATAAGTAAGAGGAGGCTAAGAAATTCCAGGCCAAAAATCCTGAGCTTGGTGAATTCTAGGATCCAAACACACTTGGGTTCAATGGAAGCAAGAAGGATCCATTTGAAAGAGGAACAACAGAGGCTCTGCCCGGTGTCATCGGATATTGTAGAGGCTGGGGTGTGGGAAGACTCGGGCAGATCTACAGAAATGACACCCCTCCATGGCGCAAGGAGGTATAGGGTGTGGAAGCCGCACACACAGCAGCATAAAATCATGAGCTGTTGAGGCAGGGGCCTTAGCGCTCATCTAATCTGGTCCATATCCTTCCATTTTTTTGTAGTGGGCTCCACCACCTTCAAATAGGGTCCTTCCTGGGGCTGAGGCCAAAGACAGCCAGGGTCAAGGCCACGCAAAGTAGCCTCATGTTCTTCGGGAATACAGGTTTAAAGCCTCCTTCTCTGCGTCCGTACATCGTAAGCATGGGTTTATCTCCCCCTTTTCCATCACCAGGCTCTGTTCTCTTTATTGAATACCCACCCTGTGTGATCCTCAGCTAACAGCCCCCTGAGTGCCAGCCGGGCATTGACCACTCACCTAGACCCTGCCAGCAACTAAGTGTAGGCAAGGACTCCGTCTCATAAACTGCCCCCCGTAGTCTTCTCCCAAAGTCCTTCTTCCACAGTATCGCTGATTCTGAGAAGGACCACTCAGAAGCTTACTGCCTGACCATCCTTCCCAGCTGGGCTCTGGAGACCGGACTCCTGCCTAGGCCACATCTGAGTTGGCCACAGCCAATGGATGGAGAGTGGAGTTATTAAGAGGGAAGGCTCTGGAGTTCCAGAAGCAGCCCACCCAGGGTTGGCTTGGTTCTGTCACTTAGTAGCTATGTCAGTGTAAACAAGTCACTTAACAACTCTGTGCCTCAAATATCCAAGCAGTGAAATGGATATATCAATGGCCACTTGCCATAAAATGACATGAAGTGCACAGAAAGCTTGGCACACAGTGAGTGCTTCACGGATGTGAGGTCCGTGGGACTCACTGCATTAGAATGTGTGCCCCTGCAGGGAGGTGAAGTGGGGGTGAGAAAAGCTATAGCTTTTCCCCTGGCCCTTACCCTTGAAAATCCCAGATGCCACCAAGAAGAATTTCCCAAAATGCTGAGACAGGCCTGGGCCATCTCTAACACCACTTCATTTTACAGACGTACAAACAGATTAGACATGTTAAGCAGCCCATCTAAGGTCAGAGAGCAATGCAGGAAAAGAACAAAGTAAGTTCAATGTGTGATCACCCAGCTGATGGCCAAATAGTACCTCCCACAAATGACAGCCACCCAGGTATCAAACCACTCCCTACATCACAAGAGCCCCAGCTCCGGCATCTTCTCCCCTCCACGACCCAGACACACGATGGCGTACAGTCCAGACCCTTCATGATCCGGGAAAATCCCACTCCACTGACAGACAGCTCCATTTCCAAATCCTGTTCCCTTGGAATTCTTTCAGAGTTGACCTGTGCATCACCTCTGGAACCATGAACATGTGTCTCAACAGTGCTGGGAGGAATTCCAAGTGGGAAAAAGGCCACGCTCACTCCACGGAGAGGGGCAGCCCCTCTGTCACAAGCAGCCACACCCAGCTATCCAAGCCCACAGCCCCTCCAAAGCCCAACCCCACTGTCTCCTGCCCCACGAACCTCCTAGCCACTCCAGCCCACCTCTGATCCACAGTCATACTTAAGAGACTAAGCCAGCGGCCCCTCCATTACCTTGGATCAGAAGACTGGAGACCAGCTTTGTGCAGAGTGTCAGAGGTGTGAGTTGTATCACGAATAACACACAACCTCTATAAAGAACCACCACTGGGGCGCCTGGGGTGTCACTCAAGCATCTGACTTCGGCTCAGGTCATGATCTCACGGTTTGTGAGTTCGGGCCCCGCATCAGGCTCTGTGCTGACAGCTCAGAGCCTGGAGCCTGCTTCACGTTCTGTGTCTCCCTCTCTCTCTGCCCCTCCCCTATTCATGCTGTCTCTCTCACTCACTCAAAAATAAATAAAAATTTTAAAACTAAAAAAAGAACCACCATTGGCTGACAACTTACTTCTTCATAGATATAAATTTGAGAAAGTTCAAAGCCATCGCTGCAACAGCATGCCCCTCCCTTGTGCTCTGAGACCCTTCCTAAGGGGCACAGAAAGGAAGAGAAGGAGAGCTAAGCACCGAGAGGTAGGGAGTCCCCGTACGTGCCCACCCGTGCCTGGGTCACAGCCATTGTCATCCCCGGTTTATCTCTTTCTTTTCTTACTACAGCCGATGTCTAGTTCTATCGAAGACTGCGTGTCCACAGAAGGTCATCTGTGGCTTTGTCCCCATCAGCTTCCCAGCGAGACTCAGGCTAATGGAGCAGCCTCCGTCTGGAACATAACATCCTGTGATCCGTGACAAAGGGCAAAGAGACATGGAAGCGCTACACAGGCTCTAAAAGCTTCTGCTGAAGAGGGCTATGGGACACACACACACCACACATGCACCTGTGCACACACACAGACATACACCACACGCACGTACACACAGATGCACGGTCGTCGTTTTTATTGATAGAGAATTCACACACCAAACAGTTCACCCATTTGAACCGTACAATTCAATGTTTTCTGGTATATTCTCATGATTGCGCAACCAGTTAGAGGGCATTTTTCATCACTCCCAAAACAGAAGCCCCATACCATACCAGTTGATTCCTGACTTACTTAGCTACAGCGGAGATTATAAATTATGAAGGCATTCTTTTATGCCTGGGAGACTATGGTATAATATAAATCTCATTCATCACATCTAAAATAGTAGTTTTAGGTACCCTGGGGCCACACTGGGTGGCTCAGTCAATGTCCAACTTCAGCCCAGGTCATGATCTCGAGGTTCATGGGTTCAAGCCCCACGTCGGGTTCCATGCTTTGGATTCTGTGTCTCCCTCTCTCTCTACTCATCCCCTCCCCCCCCCAAAAACAAACATTAAAAACAATTTTTAATGGACGTGACTTGCTAGGTGTAAATGACACATCTCAGCCACCACACACCTGTCTCGAGGACATCCTTGGACAGGTTCTTAACCCAGGTCCAAAGCAAATCTGTCAATCCCTGGAAATGTGTGCACAACGGTGTGCTGGGTGGAGGAAGAGGCTTTTTTTGAGGAGAAATTGTACAGTTTTAACCACACTCTTAAAAAAAAAACCAAAAGGATCAGGGGTCACTCTCCTGGCTGTGCCATACTGAGGCCACATATTCACCAAATAGCCGGTAAGCTCAGTAAGGACAGGACCTGTGTCTTGTGCAGGATAGACCCCCAGAGCATGCAGCACTTAGAAGGGGTGATGGGCATGGAGGGGGGCACTTGTGGGGAAGAGCACTGGGTGTTGTATGGAAACCAACTTGGCAATAATCTATTTTTAAAAAAGAAGGGGAGGAACACAGGAGAGTCTTAACACATACTCTCTACATATTTATTCGGCTGCTTACTGAAAAGGTGGCTGTCACACTGTCACCTCGAGAATCACAGCAGCAACAGCGGATGTCCACTGCCTTCCTACTCTGGGCCACCGACCCATCTCAATACCTCGTGTGCATTAATCCACGTAATCATGCCAATGATCCTATTGCCCCCGTATTTCTGATGAGGAGATTCAGGCACAGACACGCAGATATGTTAAGTGACTTGCCCAAGACGTACGGATACACGCGGCAGAGCCCAAGGTTCAACTCGGGCAGTGTGGTGTGAGGACACCGACTCGGAGCCACTCTTCCAAACAACCAAACTGGCTGATGGGGTTTGTGAAAGGCAGCAGTTCAAGCGCTGGGTTTGAGGAGGCTTCTGGGCAGACCGAGCTGCAGGAGCGGGAATCTCAAAGAGAGAAGCTGCCGCCACTGTCCACTTTCACATGATATTTCAGCGGAGTTGTGACGGGAGGGGGTCCCGTTTGTACACTTGATAGCACTCCGATGGCACCGGTGTTTTGCATGGATTATTCGCCCCGTATAGCCTTTCTTTTTAACACAGAGGCAACGTTTTCCACCACACAGGAGACTGGACCCAGGAATGGTCAACGGGATGACAGAAGGGTGGAAAGAATGTCACGCTTCTAATACCAAGACCTGAGTTCCAGTCCTGGCTCAGTTCCCACCCATGAGATCTGGTCAGAAGTCTTCTCTGGCCTAGAAATCCATCCTCTCATCCACAGAATGATTAAGTCAGACTAGCCAACAAATGACTACATCCAACAAATAGCTACGGGCCACGTGCTATTGGACAGGCATTATTCTAGGTGCTGGAGTTACAGCAGGGAACAACACAGGTCCCTGCCCCATGGACACTGACACCCTTGTAGGGGACACCGGGTATAAACGATTAAATAACTGAAAGAGATTCTTCCAGGCAGTTGAGAGTAACGAGGGCCGGGGAAACTGTGAAGCCACAGGATGTAACTGGCTGACAGGTGCATGAGGAGAAGAAAGGCCACGGAGGCTGGGTGGTCACAGGGGCCTGGCGAAGTGACACCAGAAAGAGTGATGACAAGGACCCAACCACGCAGAGATCTGGGGCTGGTGGCTCAGCAAGCACACAACTCCAAAGGGAGGACTGAACATGGCACATTCGAACAACTGAAGGACAGCCAGTTCATAAGGCCGCACAGGAGGGGTGCCGGGGGGGGGGGGGGGGGGCTCAGTTGGTTAAGTGTCCGGCTTTGGCTCAGGTCATGGTCTAGAGGTTCCTGAGTTGAAGTCACACTGTCAGTGCAGAGCCCACTTAGGATCCTCTGTCTCCCTCTTTCTGCCTCTCCCCCATGCTCTCTCACTCTCTCTCTCTCAAAAATAAATGAACATTTAAAAAATAAAGTAAAATAAAATAAGATAAAATAAAATAAAATAGGCTGCAGCAGACAGCAAGGGAGGAAGTGCCAGGAAAGGAGACAGAGAGAGGAAAAGCAAAACAGCCTGAATCCTGTGGCCGTGGTAAGGGGTTTAGCCTTTATTCTAAGTAACGTGGGAAGTAACTGGAGGGCTTTCAGCAGCAGAGTGACATAATTGGATTTATGTGTTTAAAATATCACTCTAGCAATGGTGCTAGAAATGAAATGTAAGGAACAAGAGGTAAGAAAACCAATTAGGAAGCTATTGCCACAGAGCATGGACCAAGATGGTATATGGCGAAGGAACTGAGGAGAGAAGGGGATGGATACAAAGTATCTAGTGGACAAACAGTGGGGGATGGCGGAAATCAGGCAAAGGGAAGAGAAGAGGAAAAAGGACTCGTAGTTGGCGTGAGTCATCTAGCAGGTGGCGCTGCTTACAGAACAAGAAACACCACAGGAAGCAGGTTTGGAGGGAGGAGGTAGACCGAAACCCACAATTCTGTTTTGGCCAAGTTAAGCGTGACCTAAACCTTAGCCACTCAAGTGGAGACATCAAGCAGGAGATTTAACAGAGGAGGTTTAACGTATGAATCTAAAAGTGCAGGAATGAAGGGTGCCCGGGTGGCTCAGCCAGTTGGCCAGTGGACCGTCAGACTCCTGATTTCAGGTCATGATCTCTTGGTTCGTGAGTTCGAGCCTGGTGCTGCACTGACAGCTCGGGATGCCCCTCCCTTTCCCTCTTTCTCTCTCTCTTTCTCTCTGTTTCTCTTTTTCTCTCTCTCAAAATAAAAAAATAAATTAAAAAAAATAAAGAGCAGGGATGAGAGCAGGGACAGGAATATAAATGTGGGGGGTTAGCTCTAGAGCCCCTTCTACCTTTAATTACCTATGTTGTGTAGAATCAGAACCCAATGATCAGGGAAGAAGTCATTAGTAACAGCAAAAAAATATACCAATTGTTTCATAAGGCTCTGTCTTAAGCACTTTCAAAGCATTGTGTTATTGAAGGCTCAGAACAATCCCATAAATTAGAAATTCTAACAATCCCTGCAAAACTCACGACAGTTCAAGCAGCTTGCCTAAGTAAGACAGGGCAGCTTACTACATAAGATGTAGAGGATCCAGAATTTGAATCCCTGGTCCTTCTATCTCTAAAACCCATGCTGTTAGCTACACAGTGCTCATGGCTAAGTCCTCCACGTGGAACAGAGGAGGCAGGGCACATGTTGGAGAAGCAATAAAGGGACAAGTGTGCCACTCACCAATCCCTTTGGGACTTGGAGGAAAGTCAGGGCAGAGGGAAGGGGCAGGCAGAAAGGAGAAAGGCGAAAGGCTACAGCTAAAATATCTATACATCATCTCACATCCCAGAATGGGGAGTTATTTCCAGGAGTCAAAGCATTAAGTGATTTACAATACATAATAAATCAATTCACCAGGCTTCCATCCTAATAACCTCAAGAGAAATGTATTGCCTTCTCAGTCGAGGTCTGAAATGGCAAGGACTCTGGCCACTTCCTCTTTCCTACCTGCCCAGGGCCATTGACATTCTCTCCTTGTGAACGTAACACAGTTGACGCAATCATGCTCAAGTCATGCCTTTCTCCCCACCCCCAAGCCCCATCACACTCCCACACAGGTCAGCTTCAGGGCTGGCCCACTCAGCTGAAGATCAAGGGTGCATCTGCTTGTGAGAGACAGGAACAACTTAATGTGGCATCTAGAACTTTGTGAGAAAAAGCAAGCAACGGAACACGAGAGAAATCTGACCACAGCAACTCTAAGGGATTAAATAAATTCTTTTGGTTTGCTGGAATCTCACATTGCATATTCTTGGAAATGAGTGAGCCACAGGCTAATGCTAAGAAGTCTTTTATAATAAAGATATTCAGGTTGTAACGGAACTGTTGTTACAGGATTTGACCTGAATAGGAAAGGGAACTATACAGAACTTTCTCAACAGAGGTCTTTGAGGATGGATGGTGCTAAACCTCCAGGGAAAACAGCAGCTCTCTCTAATAAAACTTTACAGACTCCCCCCTCTCCCATAAGGAGTTCTTGCTGGAGAACCAGAGAGAGACACACAAAAACATGCCTGGGCTGTAGAATAATACACTCACTGCGGAAGCTTAGGGAGCAGAGTCTAGGTCCTGGCTGTTCCACTAACTACTATGTCATCTTGGGAAAAGTCAGTTATGATTTCTGAGCCTCAGTGTTCCCATCTATCAAATGGGAACCCTAACCCTGACTTAGGGTTACCAAAAGGAGAAAGATCATATTTGTAAAAGCATCAGGTACAGTCCGTTCTCAATCAATACTCGCCTTTCCTTCTTCTCTCCTGATACTAGCATTTTTAGGCAATTTTCTAACCATCTTAAGAAAAAAAATCTTTTTAATTGCTCCAGTGAAAAACATTGCCTGTTCTGGCCCATGAGGTATAATGGAAAGATTCCTGGAAAGAAAATCAGAGGACTTCACGGCAGTTAAACTTCTACTTACAAGTGAGAGCCTCTGCCTCCTGGGCTGCCTACCACACTCCCCAGCCAGCATGCTATTGAGAAGTGACGCTGATAATGTATGGGAAAGCACTTTGAAAACTCTAAAGTGCTCTACAGATGGAAGAAAATATCACCATTTTAGTGCAGCTCGGAGACAGGCGTCTACATTATTCAGCTTGTGGGGACCCCAGACTGGAGATCCAGCCGACGTGAGCCATGCCAGAGAAAACAGACCCCAAAAAAGGAAGAGATGAGCCAGCTGCAAAAGTGGGGCTAAAAAATCGGCAAATAATCCAAGTTCACTAGTGCGGGTGGATGTGGTCTCCAATCAGATGGAAACAAAGGGTGAGCTCATCAGCTGAAATGTTTGGGTCCTTTCTTTTTTTATTTATTTTTGAGAGACAGAGAGAGACAGCATGAGCAGGGGAGGGTCAGAGAGACAGGGAGACACAGAATCTGAAGCAGGCTCCAGACTCTGAGCTACCTGTCAGCACAGAGCCCGACGCAGGGCTCGAACCCACGAACCGTGAGATCATGACCTGAGCTGAAGCCGGATGCTTAACCAACTGAGCCACCCAGGCGCCCCTGTTGGGATCCTTTCTGAAACTACCACCATCAGAGAGGGGTGTTCAGGGAGTCTAGAGCAGGGGGACTAAATGGAGAGAGTCATTCATCAGTCTTCAAGGGAAAGACACGAGAGACTGCAGAGAGGAGCTTCCCAGTCTCCAGAGAGATGGACTGCACTGCAGGACAGATTTGTGACTTTTCCAGAACAAAGTCACCGTCAGAATCACCAAGGCCACCTGGTCCCCCCTCTTTGGTTCTATTATCACCACCATGAATAACAACAATAATTACTGCCATTGTTATTAGCGACTGCCATTTCTGAAGCCTGACCATTTATCTACTGGGCACTGGGCTAAGTGCTGTGTGCACCTGTGCACCTCCTATAACTTCATCTTCCCCACGTCCCATCCACAAAGCGTGCCCATTTTACAGATAAGCAAATAGCTATTTCAGCTATTCACTTAGAAAACATTTACCCTTAAGGAACCTTAATCCAAAAATCTTTAAGAGCAAGGGAAAGGATCTAAGGGTCAAGGACATTCCAATGTCTCAGAAAGGATCTCCCCTGGTGTAAATGAATCACTATTTCCCTTTCTCATGCTCAATAAAGGACAGAGAGAAAAACTGAAGCCGTCAAGAGAAGGTGGTCAGTCACTCATAAACCTTGAAATGGGACACAAGAGTCCTCCTCTCCAGCCTTCTTCATGACACACCACTGGCCTCAACATGGCTGGTTCCTTTTTCCGCCCTGAGGAAGCAGCAGACCCTGAGTAACGCAATAGCAGCTTAGAAGTGGGGGGTGGGTGGGGCTGGAGCCAATCAGGACCATTTAGACAACTTGACATCAGTACAGAGGGTGATGATTTCACTTCCTGCTTCTTATTCCGTATAGAGAGGACAAGAAAAGACTTCTCAGCCATCACCCTCAGGAAAAAAAAAAAAGAAAGAAAGAAAAAAGCCGCCAAGCCAGGGCTCAGCAATTAGTGTTGGAGTAAGTGATCATCTTGTGATTGCTCAGCTGGGGCCTGGAGACTCGTAACTGCATTCAGAGCACAGAAATAGAAGATGCTGTAAGAGAGCAGAGAAACCTGGCCCGTTTGCCAGGAGAAAAATGTCCTGAAGCTGCTGGGAAATTCACTCATTTGGGATCAGGGGGTGTGTCTTGGTTCCGTGGGAAAAGTCAGTCAGGAAACCCATCGGTGAAGCCCACCTCGATGCTGGACTCCTCTATTGAGGGCATCTACCGAAGTCTGACGCGTGCGGAGTCTCTCACACCAACCTGAGCGTCCTAACCGGCCCCCGATGCCCAGCCAGGCCCAAAGTGGGGCAGGTGGATAGTAGCCCATCTTTCTTGCCAACAGCAAGCCCTTTGGCAAAAGCTGGCCAATGTTTCCAGGAGAAAACGGGGCCCAAGGTCATGTGCAGGCTCCCAGTTATTGACAGAACTACTCCAACCAGCAGAACTACTCCGACCAGGTCTGTTCTGCACCCCCAAACCTTGGGACTCTTGCAAGCCCCTCTAGCCTGTCATGGCCACCACCCAGCAGACCCCAGATCATCCCTAAGGAGACCTTGGGTCACACCCTTCTTCCAGAATCTCAAGGGTAAGTCAAGGGAATGTTCCAGCACATTGCACTTCAGAAAGGCACCCCTGCTCCCACTTCTGGGGCCCAAAGAAACGTGAGGGGTCCCAAAGCCTCCTCAATTTCCCTGACAGTTGTGGGTAACACAATGCCTTAGAAGTCTCTAGGGCATGAGCACCTGGCCACTGTCCTCAAAGGGGACAGAGCTTCCCCCCATGAAGACAGCTTCTCTCCCCCAAGCAGGACCTTACCACAAAGTGGCACTCCCATGTGTCATCTTCTGCCCATGGAGCCGTTTTGTTTGGCCCACAGGGAAGAGGATTTTTATTTTCAGTTGCCAGCATTTAAAACGTGAGCAGTTCCACCGGACCTCCAGCCCTTGTTGAGAAAACGGTAAGTCCGGCAATGCGAGGCCCCCACCTCCACACGGCAGCAGCATCCGCTGGCTGCCCCTTTAGAGGGGACATGTGTTCCCCAGCCACCACTGTCCCCACGTGATCGGCCACGAGTGGTTAGCTTTGTGAACTTTGAACGAGCGAGCATGAAAAGAAAGACTTTCTCAGAGGTCAAAAGCTTCTTCCTCTGGGATATTTTACGATGAAATTCAAATCCCCAATAAAATAAACACCTGGAGCATTTGGTCTAAGGCCCTCCTCTGGTCCCAGCTATGCCTCCAGCTGCAAAGAACACACAGTAGGAGAATCTCACCACAGACACTCAACCGGGAGAAAGGACAACAGCTAAATAGGACATTTGCAGAAGGGGTCTCGTCCCCCAGAGCTAATACATCAGGCCCTGAGCAAGGGCCTTGCAGTGTGCCAATCCCTGATGGAGAAAAGAAAGTTGAGCGCCAAGCAAGGGTGGCCATAACGGACAAATGTGCGTGCATGCGTGTGCGTGTGTGTGTGTGTGTGTGTGTGTGTATTCACTGATTACTCACTATGCGCTTGAGAAAGCTCACAGAGAACAGAGAGTGAGGCCAGGACCCCCAAAGAGAACCACCACAATCCTCCATGATCTCTTCTTTCTCCCTTCCCCCCTTCCTGCCACTTTCTTAGAGTTTCCCCTGAATGCTCTGCCTCTTCACAGGAGACTCCTATCCAGCAAGCTGCCCTCCTGTTATCAAATGCAAAATGCCTCAGCGAGTACAACCCTCCTGTGGCCAGAGGAAATATTCACCTGCATGTCACTGCTCCATTTTCCCCTCAAATATGACAGACCCTCCCTCTTCCCCCTGGTTCCACCGAATCTCTGCTCTCTCAAGGAATGTGCCCCATGGATGTCCAAGATGGCGACAGGCCCAACCAGAGCCAACCCTGAGGAGGCCCTTCCGCCGTCAGACATGGGAAGTAGGGGCAAGGAAGGTAGAGGGAGGTACCGACAAGAATGCCACCCAGAGCCATGCGGCCTGCAAACTGCCCCCAAACAAAGCTGTGTGACCTCTTATACAGGGGTCTCCATTCTCTGAGCCCTTCTCCACTGAACCCAGAGCCTATTTAAACACAACACTTGGTCTGCCCCTGCCTTCCCTCTTTTTCCAGCCCCACCTCAACACACAGCTGCACATGTACACACACACACTCATGGACCCACAAATGCTCTCAGAAGAGTAGCATTCATGGCTAGATAAGTGGAATTTCTTATTTACATTCCCATTAAATTGCAAATGAAAAGCAAACAAACTTGGGAGTCCGGAGACTTTTGCCTCCAAGCCCTGGTTTAGGCTTTTCCCTCCGACAGGAAGCTTAGAGACTCTCAAATCCCAAACCTTCACTGCAGGAGGTAAAGTTGGAGGCCCAGGGCACACAGTGGCAAAGACCTCAGGTCTCCAGCCCCACTGCCCAGCACCCTCCGGCCATATGCCCCCTCCGGCACCCTGCAGCTCTACTTACATATAGCGCAAGTGAGGGTTCTTGGCAAAGGCTCTGGGTTGGATGCTCCGAAGTCCTGAGTTCTTGATGGTTCTGGAGAGAGAGAAAACCAGGGTCAGCAGAGCCTACAGAGCACTGTGACGTCTGCTCCAGGCTGAGCTGGCGGGAGGTCATGCCAAGGTGTCATCTGCAGTCACCCCTGTGAACTGAATGCATTTCCTCATCCACCAGCATCACCAGGTGCCCAGCAGATGGCATCTGGACTCACACCCCACGGGGACCCGGGAGAGGGATCAGAATGTGCCCACAACTGTCCCCCACCCATCCTGGCAAGCTGGTAACACCGGGTCTCCTCCTCAAGACAGTCCAGAGACTGTCCCTACTCCCTTCCCCAACCCCAAGTGCCCCAGAGCACTAACACCTCGAGTCCACGGAAGGAGGTGGCTGGGAAATGGGGCACTTTGCAAGAACCATTAGTCAACCATGGGGCTGAGGCAGGAGCACTGGTCTGGAGACCTGGGCTCAGGTCCTGCCCTGAAATCCTAGGTACTGGTGAGACCACACAACGCCCTTGCCTTCTAGGCCAAGAGGAAATGGGAGAATGTGAGGGGGTGGCCTCTGAAGGCTGGACATCCCCCAAGTAAGTGGTACTGACTCTACTAAAAGAGAAACAATGGGGGAAAGTGCAGAGGGCAGCTGGCAGTGCCCTCTGCTGCCCGTGACCCCACCGAGCCCTGGAAGCAGCCCAAAGCCCTTCCCCCCTCCCCCCCAAGCCCCCAACCCCCAGCACACTCACAGCTTCTGGAGGCCGGTATAGAGCTCCATGTCCACAGCGTTGAGCGTGTGCAGACCACGCCAGTTCTCTATGTGTCTGTGGGGGAGGAGGAAACACAGGGTTGAGGTCCACTGGGATCCACTGGAAAGGTGCTGTCATTAGAGCCAGAGAGACCCGGCTTCAAATCCTGGACTGCCCGCACACTAGCCAGGCCTTCTGCCAATCAGCCAAGAGTCTCTGAGCCTCGGTTTCTCCCTCTGCAAGGGGGCATGTGCACCACCCACCTGATGAGATGGTCATGGGACCCAGAGCACCTGGCCCAGGGATAGCATTCAACGTCCCCTCTCAGCTTCAGAAAGCCCTCCTTTTTTAAAGACTTGAAACCCAGCTTCCCAGTTGCACCTCATGACTTAGTGTCCTTCTTCTAAGGACATGTTCATTTTCTTAGCGGTCCAGAAAGACGATACAAATGATGTGGTTTTAGAAGGCGGGGAGGGGGGAAGGTGGCTGGACAGTGGGCATGGCCTTTGAGTGGAAAGGCCCAGGAGGGGCACGCACCAGATTCAGGTCCCCCAGGGTCCAGACACTGGCTGCCTCATTTGAGTGACCCCAGCCCAGCCCATCTGGAGTTCAAGGACACCAACAGTTTGATTGGGTAGAATCAATTCCAGGAAGGGGACAGGCTGGGGACCAGGAAGGCATCATGGCGTCACAGAAGAAAACTGAGACCTAAGGACCAGTGGCTCTGAACAAGAGCTGTGACCTCTATGGGCCTCTTGTGTCTTCATTTGCAAAGGAAGAGGGTTTACACTAGGATCAGCAGTTTTTCTCCTTCCTCGTCACAAAGATCCTTGCTTAGAACTTCCTCCCAAGAGGCCTCATGTTTAAGGTGTGTGGAGTAGGCACACTACATTTACTAAGTAATAATTAATTCATCTTCTCCAATTTATTCATTGAAGATATAAATCACCATTAACCAGCACTTTTTATCAACAGACATAAACCAGCACTAACTCACCCAGTGGATAAGTTCCAGACCAAAGCAAAGGAACTGGAAAGTTCTGGAAGCACAGGAGGCTAGCTTGTCATACATACATAGATTTGATTAGTGTTCTTTTTTTTTTATTATTGACCAAATGCCAGGGACAGACATCCTCCATTACAGCCATCTAACTACTAACTGTGAAGACCCTTTCCAATGCTAGGGCTGTGTCCCCTCTATCTCTGTCTCAAAGAGGTCCAAGGGGCCTCAGAAGAAGGCCCTCTGCTGCCCACCCACCCTCCTGGGATCTGATGCTCCCATCGGGGCCCCTGAGGTCAAAGGCCCCTCTTAGCTCATCCTGAAACACCGCTATCCGAGGCGCACGGAGGCCGGCAAAGGGGCAGCCACCTTCCCCAGACGTCTCTCCCTGGCCCCGCCCCACCCAAGGCTCGTCCATCTGTCACCAAGTGGAGCCAGAGCCAGGAAGGCCACAGGGCGGCGGTGGCCAAGGCCTCTGGAAGCATTTCAAAGCCGCACAGTGACAAGATATGCGGAGAGCCCGTTTTGTACCACATTCTCTAGGGGCCCCTGCCGAGCAGCCAGACACACTGGCATCTGCCGGGGACATGGACCAGGTGGCCAGGTCGGGACTGAATTCCAACTCCAAAGTCTTCTCCCTAGAAGCCTGGAGGCCCCAGGGCAGCTTGCTCGGCCTGGTCCTGCCAGGGCAGGGCCCCTGGCTCCATTTCAGAGGGAAAGGAAGACCAGAAGGAATAAAATGACTTGTGCCAGCACCCCCCCAGGGGGATTCACTGGGCGTTGGCCCAGGTAAAATACCGAGCAGACCACACCGCTTCTCCAGACAACCTCATGCACGGGAGCCCAGCTGCAGACCAGGGTCTGCTCCCACCAAGCAGCTGTCGGTCAACTGCTTCAATAAAGCAGCCCACATTAGAATTCCATAGGCGTGTTTCTATTATGGTTGAGTCACTAATCAGTGCAATCTAACACTTTGCTCTTCCGGTCCTCATGTCCTTACGGCCACAGATCGGCCCCTGCACAACACAGGCACACACTGAAATACGGCAGGGGAAGGGGTGAACGCTTTAGTGCAAATGGCTCCCCAGTCATGAGGCAATGCACCCCCCACACCCCCTTGGATCTAAGTTTCCCTGTATGGGGGAAGAGCATTTTCACAGCCACAGTGCCGCACCCAGGCCCTAGAACTGCGTCAACAAACCAGGACCCAGGGGCCGAATCCAGCCCACCAACTGTCTTTGTTCAGCCGGAGGGCTAGGAATTGTTGTCACATTAAAAAAAAAAAAATCCAAGGTAGAATCCTACTTTGTGACATGTGGAAAATACATGAAATTCAGATTTCAGTGTTTGCTACCTGTTCATTGCCTGTTGTCTGTGGCTGCCTCCACACTACACAGAGAGAGAGGTAACTGTGCCTGCAGTACTGACTTCCAGGCCTTTTATAGAAAAAGGTGGCCCACCGACCACTTGCCTAGAGCCAGGCTGCCAGGAGGCAGAGCCGGGCCCCGTCGCTGACTCTGTACCGGCGACCCTGTCCTGGCTACTCTGCATCTCTGTGCTTTGATTTCCTCATCTGTCAAAGGGGGTAATAAGAAACCTCCGGCCTAAAGATGAGAGAAGGATGGAAGGGACCAGGTTAGGAACCCCGCACGGCAGCTCAGGATGCATAGTAAGCCCTCGGAAAGTGCTAACCCGCGTGGTTATTTTTAACCCTGTGCCTCGCTGAAGCAGAGACGTCTTTTCAGGCTAAAAATGGCATCATGGTTCTGCTGGGGGTTGTCAATTTTCAGCAACCATTGATAAAAACTCCGTGTGGCAGAAGAGTGGAGGGGTAGTAAGACTGTCATTCCTGATCTCCAGGAAAACCGTTCGAGCAGAAATTATGAACAAGTTCAGAGAACGCAGAGCCGGCAGCTCGGAGCAGATTCCCAGGACGTGCAGGGCAGCAAAGGTGCAGCCTGACATTTGCAGACGACCTCAGCAGACACCTGCCAAGTCCTCCTGTGACTCACCGCCGATGCCCGCCCCCTGGGGTCAGTTACAGTAACTCTGCTCACTGCTTCGCGCTAGAAGTTTGAGTGGAAGGGGCGCCTGGGTGGCTCAGTCGGTTAACGGTCCGGCTTCGGCTCGGGTCATGATCTCGCAGCTCATGGGTTCGAGCCCTGCGTGGGGCTCTGTGCTGACAGCTAGCTCAGAGCCTGGAGCCTGCTTCAGATTCTGTGTCTCCCTCTCTCTCTGACCCTCCCCTGCTCGTGCTCGCTCCCTCTCCCTCTTTCTCTCTCTTTCTCTCTCTCTCTCACATACAAAAATAAATAAAAACATTTAAAACATTTAAAAAATAAATAAAAGTTTGAGTGGAAAAGGAAGGCTCTAAAAATAAAATAATTAAATAAAAATATATGAATAAAAATACAGTGAAAAGGACAAATGAATAAATAGGAGAGCAAATCTGGTTTGCTGTTGGTGGTGGTAACAGCAGCAACCCGGGCCTAGTGTGATTGGCTACGTGTGGCCTCTCCTTTCCCGGTGCTCTTCTGGGTCAGCGAGGTCTCCGCCAAGTACTTGTTTTACCATTTGAAAAACCATCGATGATGATCTTTTTTTTTTATGTTTTTATTTTTGAGAGAGAGAGAGACAGCGTGAGCAGGGGAGGGTCAGAGAGAGAGGGAGACACAGATTCTGAAGCAGGTTCCAGACTCTGAGCTAGCCGTTGGCACAGAGCCTGACGCGGGGCTCGAACCCATGAAGTATCAGCTCATGACCTGAGCCGAAGCTGGATGCTTAACCGACTGAGCCACCCAGGCGCCCCGAAGACAATCATTTTTTAAAGGCTGGTGAGGCACTTGAACCCTGGGTGGGGCAGTCACAGGTCACCGTGGTCCAGGGCCCCGGGCTATGCCAGCCCTCACTACAGAGGCATCCCAGGAACCTGCCTAACCGTGGGAGACGAAGAACTCAGAGCTGTGCTGGGAACACGGGTCAGTAGGACTCTGAGACTGCGTCCGTCTGCTGAGCACAGAGTACAGGGTGGTGGCTGGGCACACAGAGGCCTGTTGCCTTGACTGCTCCCGTCACAAGCAGTGCGGAGGGTGGGGGGCAGAAAGGAGGCAAGATGGCAGACAAGGCTCCTGTCCTGAATCAGTCACCTCCAGGAGAGTCTTTTTATATAGTGGTTCTCAGCAGGAAGTATTTCTGCACCCCACCCCTACCCAAGGGATATTTGGCAATGTCTGCAGACATTTCTGTCGGTCACGACATGGGGGCGGGGGGAGCAGGGAATGAAGCCAGCATCTAGTGGGCACGGGCCAGGCATGTTCCTAAATGTTCCACAAATACTCGGGACAGGCCCCACAGCAAAGAATTATTGGCTCTAAATGTCCATATTGGGAAACCCTGCTTCATTATATAAGGCTTCTTTTCTGTTTATTTTATTTTTTTCTTTTTTGAGAGAGAGAAAGAGCATGAATGAGCGAAGGGCAGAAGAAGAGAAAGAGAGTGCAGAGTCTGGAGCCCAGAGCCCAGAGTGGGGCTCAAGCACACCCAAAGTGAGACTTGAGCTCGCCCCACGCGGGGCTCGAGCTCACGAACCCACGAAATCATGACCTGAGCCGAAGTCGGGCGCTTAACCAACTGAGCCATTCAGGCGCCCCGAGGTTTCTGTCTTAAGACCACCACTGAAGAATGCATTCCACGGCTTGAAACAGCAACCACTTTGATAAAGGTTGCTTTGCAGCAAATACTAAGAGGTCCCAGGCCAAAACCAGAAAACTTGCCTCTAGGTCCCTGGGTCCAGGTGAGTGGATTTGGTAGCAAATCCCCTCGAGTCAAGGGCATTGCTTGAGAGGAAATGAGGGGCTCTTTGGCCCATTGGACCATGGCCCGATCCAAGTTACACATCGCAGAACCAACAGTGGTCTCCTCTTGTCCAGCTCAGCCTGGAACCCATCGGCCAAGAGTCTTTGTCACCGAGAGTTCTTTTTCTGCACAGCTTAGTCCCACATGGAAACGGGAAATGCTCCATCCAGAGAGTCAGTTCAGGGCCCTGCCCCCCTCTCAGGCCATTGCCCTCTCTCAACACCCCAGAATCACAACTCCACCAAATGTGCAACGCTCTTCCAGAGAGAAGGGAGGCTTAAGTGACGATAATGTTGAGCAAGCAAGCCAGAGCCGGGCTTAGGGGTGCAGCTTGGAAAACCTCACCCAGGTCTACGTGAGCCTCTGCGGTCAAAGACCACACTGTTGTCCCGTGGACTGGGCTTGTGACCTCTTTCAGGAACAGGAGAAAAACTACCAGGAACGAGGCCATCCCTAGCAATTCACAACACCCAGTCCTGAAATCAGACAGCTGCTTCACACCCATTTTGGGGAGATGAGCTAGGACACAAGTGAAATATTAATTAAAATATCCATAGAAAATATAAAAACTCTTTGTGCTCGAATAAATCTGACTGTGCTTTTGTACCATAGCTTTGTTTTCCCCTCCTTCTGTTTGGCTTGAGCCAATATGGAAATGAATTGGCAATCTCCAGGCACATAAAAATTAGATGCTACAGACTGTGTGGTCCATATTTTAATTAAAAACATGTCATGTGGATATGTTTAAGAGTTGTTTATAACTCCAATATTTAAGCCCTATACATAGAAAACTCTAGAACATGGAGACATCCACCCCCTTCTATCATGAGGGGACTGACGTTCATGGGGAGGCCCATGCAAAGGCCCGGAAAGGTGTTCCCTCCACCAGACAGAACTCTCCTCATCACCTGGACATTGGGCAAGACAAGGGGTCAGCCGGCGGGACAAGTGAGCATCCTCCGTCCCTCCACACATGGAGGCCAGTATTACCTCATTTCTGCAATCTCCTGTCTCCTCCTTGGCTGTGAGATTGCCGTTGTGTGCACTGGGATTCCTCACTGCCATTAATGAGCTGTTCTTCATAACCAAATTTTCCGGACAACTAAATTTAAATGCAAAACCTCTGCATGTTCAACTTCCTTGCTAGATGTTTCTTTTTCTCCTCCCCTCCCAAAAATGCATTACACACCTCCTTGACTTTTTAAGCACAGTAGACAGAACATGACTTATACGTTCTTGATGATCTCGGATCACCATGACCAAGCTGGCTAGCCTTATGAGCTAGAACAGTGACCCTTCAGAGGTTCCTCAAGATGCAGAGTTTACACCACTACCCAAACGGCCCTGCTCCGATACGATTCCCAAATCTTAATGGTTTCTGTACCCATCTTCAGCAGCTTTGTGGCTCTTTGCGATCCAGCTGTGGACCCCTTAAACACCTCCCCGAGGGGTTTGCCTTGTCTGTCCCGCACTGTGACCAGTCTGCTCTGCAGCCCCGTGGAGCACAGAGGTTGAACACTGGGCACCCTGGAGGCAGGGTGGCCAAGAGCTGACACCCAGCTCTGGCACTGGGAAGCTGGACAGCCCTGAGCCACTTACTGGAGGCTCTTGGGTCCTCAGTGTCCTCACAGAAAATCAGGTCAGTGGGAGGATTAGATGAGCCAATGTCTTAGTCTCCAGTTCAGTGTTGATACATCGCATCTGAGTGATTAACAGCTGATTCCAATACTACTGTTGGCATCATATAAGCAAAAGCAAATAGAATCTGCATAAAGATCTAAGATAATTGCAGTGCCGGGGGGGCTCAGTCAGTAAAGTGTCTGACATCGACTCAGGTCATGATCCCACAGTCCATGGGTTTGAGTACTGCATCCGGCTCTGTCCTGGCAGCTCGGAGCCTGGAGCCTGCTTCGGATTCTGTGTCTCCCTCTCTCTCTGCCCCTCTCCCACTCATGCTCTGTCTCTCTCTCAAAAACAGAGAATCATTAAAAAAAAATCTAAGAGAATATAAAAAAAAATAAAGACACATGTGCACATGTATGTGGACACACATATAAATAGATAGATGTTTGCCCCTGTTTTTTTTGTTTCTAATCTCCTTTCTGGATGATTAAAGCCGACAGGTAAGTGAAGTATTCTTAGAGGTGTGGTCGATTCACACTTCCCTGGCGGCACCTACGGGGTCACGAGTATGACGTTCCCAACGCCCACTCTCAGAGGCGGGTCCTGCCTGGAGACCCCTGAACCGGCATTTCTCTATGTATCTGTATCCGAGCATTCCTCTCCTCCAACACAGACCATGAGAGCTTCCGTGGACAAGCCTGCGCACACATGTCCCCTGTTGCTATACAGTCCCCGTCAGACCGGATGCTCCTGTCCCCTTCTCACCGGAACCCTGACTCAAGGATGCAGGCCTGAACTGATGTACAGAGCGGAGTCCCCTGGAGAAACCAGCCTGGGATTCCATTCCTTAACAAATCAGCACCGGAGCGCATGCACACACGCACGCACATACACAACGAATGTGCCGTGCATTTGACTCCGAAGCCTTGTAGGGCAATAAGGAAATGGATTTGTTGTTATCCAGGCATATTATGTCTAGTGATCCAGACAGAAGCATTAGCTTTCAATTATCTGATATGTTTAGCATTATAAACAAACAGTCTGGAGCAATAGCTCTATGGTGCAGAGGCACCAAGGGGGCTGGGGAAGAGTCGCCCTGGATCACACCAGCCAAGTCACCCGGCTCCATCTCCCTTGACAGCTGTCGGGGCGGGGGAGATACAAGATGCATGGGGAGATGGACCTGAGAGCCTGGGGAGCTTTCTTGGGCTGGCAACCCCAGCATGCCAGCCCATTAGCACACCGGCTCTATGAGCAGCTGCACACCAAGGACCACGGTGAACCAGCCCCGCATCTGGACCCCCGGGACTGCAGAAAGGAACATTCAGATCGTGCCGTGAACAGATGGGGAATGACAGCATCTGTGTCGGCTTCCTGATCAATTCCAGAGCTCGTGCCAGGAACAGGGAACGGTTGTGCGCACACCTGTGCTCTTCAGGTGCTGAGATGCTGCGTCTGTGAACAGAAAAGATCAAGGGCACACACCCTCTGCAGCCCCAACGCTCATCTGGGACTCGGCCGGTTCCCTGGGGAGTCCAGGCCGCCTGTCCTGCGTGGCCCCCTCGTCCTGCCTATGACTAGACTGGCTGGTCTCTCCCCAGGCCTCTGCCGGCTGGGCAGGCGGGGTGGGCACAGGCTGGCGACCCCAGGATGCCCACACATCAGCACACAGGGGCCACCACCTCTAAGCCCCAAACAGTCACTGCCTCCTAACTGGCCCTCCCTGCTGTCACTCTTCCCGCTCAGCAGTCTCTACCCCTGCACGGTCACACTCTCCCCTGATCACATCCCTCCAACCACTTCCTCCGGCTCTTACAACAAACTTGGGACACCGTGCCAAGGCCCCGAGGCTGGCCACTTCTACGGCCCCTTCTCCTAACACCTTCTCCTTGTTTGCTGGCCCCCCCTCACCCTCTCCTGCACATCTTTAAACACACCAGATTTATTCCCAACCAGAATGTCCATGAAACACTCGTCATGGCTCCTTCTCACCCCCCCACCCCAGGGCTCCCTGCAAAGGTCACCTTCTCAGAGACGCCTGCTCTGACCCCTATGTGAGCTCACCCCCCTTTTCCGCACCAGCTGCTCTCTGACACGAGCCCCTGTCCGTGTCCTTCACAGCCCTTAATAGCCATCTGTAATTGTCTTATCTGATTATTTGGTGATGTGGCTGTCGTCAGTGTCTATAGGCTAGAACCACGGTGCATGAGAACAGGGATTGAATCCATCTTACTCGCCACTCACTCACCTCCAGAATCTCAAATGAGGGCAGGGACCCCAGGGAAAGTACATGCTTGGGAAGCCACCCAGGTTGGCACTCAGCAGCCACCTCATGCCAGGGGCTTGCCATGCTCTCAATACCTACACAGTCCTTGCTCTGCCTCCCGGAGCAGCCTGGAGCCCTGGTCAGACCCCACAGGCACCCTGAACTTGATCTCTGAAAATGGATGTGGTCCAGGGCACACCATTCAAGCACAGGAGGATGAGATAGGATTTTGGCACCTTGACACATCTTTTCCATCTTTCCCCTCCCCACGTGACTATGGCTTTCACCAGATCATGAGTTTTCCAACCAGAAGTATGTGTCTCCAGTGACAACTGAGGGAATGAATGAATGAATGAATGAATGCATTAGGGAACCCACAGAATGATCAACAGCAGACTCAATACTCCATCAGCTCCCCACACGGACCTTCCCCTGCCCCCAACCCTTCTCACCTTCCCAAGGGCACACCCTCCCTTCCCCTCCCTCTCTTCTCTGTACCTCACTTTCTCTCTACTAGATCTTTCCATCAGCGTACAAACATGTTCTAGGAGAGCCCATGTAAAAGGGAATCTCCTTCACTCCATGTCCTCCTCCAGCTACTAACCCATGTCGCTACATCTCTTTACGGCAAATATTTCAGAGGCTTGGTCTGCTCCCACAGAAGTGGGAAGAACCACTTCCTTCCTCACCTCCCTTGGATTCTTCATCCCAATTAGTCTTCTGTCCCCGCCACTCTACTGAAACTGCACTGTCAAGGTCACCAGCGACTTCCAGGCTGGCAAACTCAGCAGACTCTTTTCTGCCATCTGGCTACCCCAACTCTGGGGAGGCATTTTACCTGGCTAATAACCACTCTCTCTTTCTTGAAACATTCTCTTCTCTATGGATTCCTTAATTCTCTCCTGAGTTTCTTTCTACTCCCCTGACTCCCTCTTCCTAGTGTCCTCTGCAGGGCCCAAATTCTTTCTCCGAGCCCTAAATGTTGGCATCTCCTGGGCCTTGCCCTGGGGGTTCCCTTCTTTCTGCCATGCCATGGTGATCTTGCCCACGTGCTGGCTCTGAACACCCCTTACGCACTGAAAGTGCCCAAATGTGTGTCTCTGGTCAGACTTCCCAGGCTCACTCCTGACACGTCAGTAGGTCCAACATCAGCCCTTGCTCTCCTCCCACTTGGGCCTCTCCGTCCCAATAAACAGCAGTGGCACCACCCGGGGGTCTCAGCCAAACGTCATCAGTGAGTGATCCGTCCCCTCCTGCGTTATCTGCACCTGAGCAAGTCCTCCTCCACAAGACACGTCAGCCCCGTCCCTTTCCCACCACCTCACCTGAGCCCAGGCTACCCTCACCTCTCCCCAAGGCCACTGCCTCCAAGACAGGACCACTGCCTCCACTCTGGCCTACAAACCTGTCCTTCACTCAGAAGCTTGAATGAGCTTCTTGAAACATAGATCTGATCACGTCGCCCTCCCCCACTGCACCCACCCTCCAGAAACGGACCTCCAGTGGCTCCTCCCACACTTGGGATGAAATCCAGACTCCACCACAGCCAGTGAGGTCCCGTGTGTCTGGCTCAGGCATTCCTTCGTCAGCTCAAACAAACCGACCCTGTTCACTTGGCTTTCGTCTCACTGGTCTCCTTTCTGTTCTCTAAAACACCGAGCTCTCCTCCTCCTCTCAAGGCCCTTGCGCTTGGCTTCACCCTTAAAAGTACTTGGAATCTCCTTAAATGGCATCTCCTCAGAGAGGATTCCCTGACCAACCTAGCCCAAGTCCTTCTCTATTTCCTCCCTCTAGATCAACTGTCCTCAAGACAGGGGCAAATTCTCTTCCCCAGAGGACATCTGGCAATGACCGGGGACATTTCTGATGGTCACGACCAGCAAGGGTCCAGTGGGTAGAGGCCAAAGATGTGACTAAATATCCTATGACACAGGACAGCCCCCTCAGAATGTATAATGATTCTAGTCCAAAAGGACAATAATGCCAAGGTTGAGAAATACTATTTCCTTTAGATCACTTGGCAAAATCTCTTTCCCACATAGGTGCTGACTTGTTTTCTTCTGTCTCTTTACTAACAAAATGCAAGCGCATGAGGGTAGGCAACCTGTCTATCTTGGTCACTGTTGTATCCATGACTGTATCCCTGTACATGGCAGGGAATGAACAAATTAATAAATGACTGTCCTTCCTCACAACACAAGGACCTCACAGCCAAACCATGAAAACCCTGTGGTTGCCAGAGTCTGGACAGGACCCATGCCTTCTCCAACCGTTTGAAGAGGCTGATGTATAAAGAAGCAAGCTGTACCCATGGGGTTGGGGGGTAGGAAGTGGGGAGGTCAGAACCTCGTGAACCCTAGGAGACATTCTCCTCTTGTCTACAGATGAAACATCAAACCACACTGATCATAATGCCTCCAGTCCTCATGAGACATTTCAGCTTTGAACCCGAAGAGAAAGAAGAGGTCTTTAATGAGTTGTAGAGAACAGCCCAAGGCGGGGAGAGAAGCGTTGCCTTTGACCCTTTCTCCCCAACGGGCATTGGAGGAGAAAAGTCTGAGCAAGAAGAAGGAGAGTCTGGTCCAGGCCAGAGCAGCTGGCTTGAAAGTAATCCAATAGTGCAAGCTTTATGCCTAAAATCAGCTGGCCCCAGGGGTCCTGAAAGTGCTGCCCTTCGGGTGGCCAATTTCCTTAGGAAAATATGAAATGGCCAGGCCACCCTTTACTGAATTATAAAGCACTTATCACTTCTTTAATAACTACCCACATGGAGGACTTAATCCACTCAATATGGAAGTTATAAAGGCGAATTGGTAAGTGAGCATTGAGCTCAAGTGCACTGCATAAAGACTTATGAGGGCAATATTTTCCCCTATTAAAAGGGTAGATTTCCTCACTGCAACCCTGCCTCAGAGTTAATGTGGAAACGTCGCTCCAAGGCCTGGGGCATTTTGATTGTTAGAGGGCAATTCTGGGTCCCTGAGAGGGAAGGGAGTCCTTGACTTTGAAGGAATCATTATCTCTAGAAACCTGAGGGTGTCGGAGTGATTAGTCAAGGTAACCATCAGAAACACAAGATTGCACTGGTGGTAGTGCTGGGCACTCTCTGCACAGCGTGCTGGAATGTGAGCAAGCCACGGAGAAGGGAGGAGGCGCACTGGGTGGAGGAGGCAGGGCAGGCTGGGCTAGGCCTGGAAGAGGTCTGTGGAGGGGCAGGCCGCAGGAAGGGAGGAGGCACCTTGAAAGACATCGGGCACCGGGAGAAACCCTGACAACTGAGACCTAAAAGGAACACATTAAAAGCATCAGCCCTTGGGCTGTGCACGCAGCCCAGCCCTGGAGTTCCTTAAGGGTTCCAGAGGTTTCCACTTAGGGGGCTGCAGAGATGATCCTCCTCACTCAGTGGAGGAAATTCCGCTTCTCCTCTGTGTTAATTTTCCTCTTGCCTTACTTCAGCATCAAGAGTCGTTTCCTTCCCTCCGGCCACAAGCCGTCTGTTCTTCTCCCCATATCCTCCCTCTCTTGGAAGGCATCTCTCTATTCACATGACTTCAATTACTGCCTAATTAGAGATTTTTTTTTTCCAGTTCAGCTCTACTTGGGACGGCCAACCTCGCCCCTGTCCTCTAGTTCCTGTTCCCACAATATGTATTCCCCTGGACTCCCAAAAGCAAGCATAGACAGAACAGCTCATTCTCACCTCCTGGATTCTCCCAAATGACCTCTGCTGAGTCCTCCGGATTTGAAACCTTACAGCAGAGCCAGTGAGCACGTTTCAAATGATGTGCAACACCAGAGGGCTGGCGGCAGCTCACACAGATGGCCACGTTTAGAAGGAATCTGGGGGTGAGCAGGAAAGAGCTGTGATCGATTAGTGATGTCTTCCGTGGGCACAATACAGAGAGAGGGGCAATGCGTGTAGCACCTATTAACCATGTCTGTCCAAGAAGCGTTTTGACATCTCTTTCTTGCTCTCGCCAATCCCTCCTTCCATGATATGCCTGGTAACTAACTTCCCCATTTTTTTCTTAATCTCCACAGCCCCTATCTCAGAGAGCCTCATGCCCAGGAGGAAACTTTTCCATTTCCAGCCTGTGAGCTCTAACCTGTTTTGGGGTTGACTGTGTCCTTCGCAGGCTCAAGGCCAACAACGCCCAATAGCTAACCGATCCTCTCATGCCAAACGAAAACATCCTTTAGGAAGCCTCAGCGCCACACAGAAGCCCATCATGGAGGGGAAAGCGGTTATATAAAGAGCCACAGACCCTCCAAGGTTCAGAACCGAAGCCGCTTCTCCACTACCCACTGTGTCTAATGCTTCACGCTGTTGAAATGCTTCCCTGAGGCTCAACCCAGCCCGAAGCTGAGAGGAAAGGGGACCTCCCAGTGGGACCCACATGAGTGGCTATTGGACCTCTTGCTCTCCTCATCCCTCTGTCGTAGGAGGCAAAAAGCCACGCGTGTCAGGGAGGTGTGCTCCCATCCACAGACAAGCGACAAGCCAGCCTGCAAAGCTCCATCACACCCTGCCCTCCCTAGCTCTTCCCTCAACTTCTGGAAGAAATTTGGTGTAGCAAAAAAATAATGGCCTCTGATCTCCAGACTGACGCTGACCCGCTGGGTAATCTCCCACAGCCTCAGTTTCTTCATCTATAAACTAGAGATTATGATGCCACTTTCATGGAAATCTCACAAAGATGAATTAATACAGTGTCTGTATGTGGCACCTGGGTGGCTCAATTGGTTCACATCTGACTTCGGCTCAGGCCATGATCTCACGGTTTGTGAGTGTGAGCCCCACGTTGGGCTCTGGGCTGACAGCTCAGAGCCTGGAGCCTGCTTTGGATTCTGTGTCTCCCTCTCTCTCTGTCCCTCCCCCCTTCTCTCTTTCTCTCTCTGGCTCTCTCTCCCTCTCTCCCCCCCATAATAAATAAACATTTAAAACTTTAGAAAACAAGAACAAAAACCAACAACAGGGCTTTAAAAAGACCTAGCACATTGTCTGGAACATCCTAGAATTTAAAGTATGTTTATTTCTCCTCCAAAAACAAAAGCAGTGTGACATAATAAGAAATATATTATATTTGGTTTCTGCTCTCATTTTGTAGTACACAGCTCCTGAAAACCTTAGAACTTCCAAAGTGCTAAGTGTCTTTACATTAGCAGCTCAGGGCTCCTGACCAGCCTCAGGATGGGGGTTGGGAGCCAGGGGCACCAATCCTGTAATCTCAGGGTTAGAACTGTCAGCCCCACCTGACTGGAGGTGAACTCCATCACCAATTGGCCATGATTTAATCAATTATGCTCCCCTAGAGAAGCCCCCATACAAATCCCCAATGATGGGATTCAGAGAACTTCTAGTCAGTGAACACAGGGAGGTATGGGGTGGGGGGAAGGGGTGGTCAGTGCATCCAGGAAGGGCACGGAAGAGCTCTACGCCCTACTCCCATCCCTCACCCCAAGTATCTCTTCCATGTAGCTGCTCCTGACTTGTATCCTTTTATAATAAACTGGTAATTGAGCAAATGCGTGGTTTTCCCGAGTCCTGTGAGCTGTTCTAGCAAATTACTGAACCCAAGGAGGGAGTCCTGGGAAACTTCGACCTCAGCTGGTTGGTCAGAAGCCCAGGTGGCAACCTGGACTTGCACTTGGCATTCTAAATGGGGTGGAGGGGGTGCAGTCTTGCAGGACTGAGCCCTTATCTGTGGGGTCTACTCTGCAATTAAGTCCTGGCAGACAGCATCAGAACCAACTGAATTGTAGGACTATTGGTGTAGACACTTGGGTGTCTTCAGAGATCTGGAAAACTGCTCAGTATGGGGGCAAGAAGTGGGTTATTTCCTTTCAAGCAATCACTGGATGGTGCAGGGCCTGAGGTCAAGTGCTGGGATTGGCATGACCAGAAGAGTGACCCCGCTGTGGTCGCGGTGATGATGCTGTAGCGTGAGACCCTAGTCCTGTCCGCTCCCCCCCACCCTCAGCTTCCTCTTTATGAAACAGCCAAGCAAAACCCTTGCTGCCAGGGCCAGTCTCCTCTCGCTCCCTCGGAGCCACCGCCTCTCCCCGTCAGCCCCCGGGCGCACATGGCTTGGTAGGATGCCACATCTGGGGTTCTGACATGGCATCCTCCTCCCCCCACCAAGCTCTCATCAGGTCACCTCACCCCGCTGCACTCAGTCATCCACCATCGGCCTCACCCTCCAGACACCGGGGAATTGCTCCTGTATGGCCCCTGGTGTATGAATGTGACCCTGTCACCTCCGTGTCCAGGCATCATGTGCCTGACTTCCCTCAGAAGAGCGTAAACTCCTTGACAACAGAATCTGCCACATTCTCTTCGCCTCGGCCCCTCGCCTGCCCGGCGCTGCCTCTGTGCTCCTGGGTCCTCGGAGCTCCAGCGATTCTCCGCAGCTCCTGCTGAAAACTGGGACCAGGTAGGTTCTGTTCTGTGGGAGGGAAGAGCTGCCCCGGGTGCTGGGCAGGGCCCAAGTTCAATGTCACGGGTGAGGTACACAAACCACAGAGCCACTGACGGACTGATGCACAGGGACACATGCTCCTCCTCCTCGGACCTCCTCCTTCGACCCAACTCAGCTGCCCCCTCCCTCCGAGAGCCCTCTTCAGGGCCCCCTTGCCTGGTCATGAGGGCCTCGCGCCTTGGCTGTGCTGCCGCAGAACCAGGGTTGATGGTCAACCTGAGTAGCACCTGGCAGAACAGAAACTCCAAAATGGACCCTGGTCAAAGGGCCGGAGCAGGGCCCCTAGGGCCTCCCCCTAAACTGAGCTCTGATCCTTAGTTCCTGGATTCAGATGCTGGGGGGAAGGATAGTGGGGGGAGAAGGTTCCAGAAGAGTCAGGTGTCTGGGGTATTGGGTATCCTCCCTTAGGGGGCTCAGGATGGCAGCTATTCGCCCACTGCTGTGAGATGCTTCCACCATTTACCTTCCTGGCCTCACGCGGTGTGTGCCGCCGGGTATCAGCTCGGAACAGAGCCTGCGCTTCCCACAGCACACTGGGGCTCTTGTCTCATCCTCCTTGACATGCCCATCTCCCCAGGAGACTTTGAGAGCCCTGAGGGCAGGGACTGTCATTTACCTCCGCACCGCAGAGCCCCACGGGGCACCGGGTTCCTTAAAAGCCCTCACTAAATCTGGCCCATGTGCGCCGGAGCCGTCCTCTCCCAAGCTGTCAGCTGCACCCCGGAGAGAGAGCATTTACTACCCTGCCACAGCGAAGGGAGGCCCAAGGCCCCATCTGGGGGGTCCCTTGGGGGGACAAGAAAGGTAAATGCAACAAAGACACCGAGGGATGTCCTATTAGGGGAGCAGGTGACACACCCCCACTGGAGGCTGACTCTCCACACTGGGGGTACCAGAAACCCCAAGGTCAAGGTGGTACTCAGCCTCCATCCCTAACACCTGGGGAAATCTGGGACGTTCGGCCCCCCTCCTGCAGACATTCCTCCTCTGGAGGCTGGTAACACACAGTGCCCTCAGGGAACCGAGGGGCTTGGGGACGTGAGCACCCCACAGATGCTCCCAGAATGGGAGCTCAGCAGCAGGACTGCCCAGCCCCCCCACTTTCCAGAGCAAATGGCACAGGGGAGAAAGCGGTGCCAGTGCCCAAGGGGTAAGTGAAGGAGAAAGCCCACAAGCTGGAGAGGGCAGCCGGGGCCAGAGCACAACGGGATTTTTGGGTCACACCCCAACCAGCTCTTCTCCACCATCCAGGAGGAGAAACAGACAGAGCCGAGGCTGTCAGGTGGAGCAGGGAGTCAACCGGAAGGATTGCTGAGCACTGACCATGAGCCTCCGGCTGCCGAGCCCACCCAGACAGACCCGCCACTCTCACCGGAAGGAAGGCCTTCCGGCCAGCTTCAGACCTGCCCCCTGGGTGTCAGCCCAGAACACCTTTACGCCACAGGCTCCTCGCAAGCCCGGGATGGGCCTCCCCTCAGTGGCAGGTGGGTCTTGGAACTCCCAGTGGTCCATTCATTTGTAAAGCACCTACTATGTGCTGGCTGCCTCAGCCCGGCATCTGGGGAGGCTGGGGTGACCTCTCGCAGCACTGCGGCACACCCCCCTTTCAGACGAGATCAGGCGCGTTCAGGGTGGCATGGCCGTAGACGACACCCCCCTTTCAGTACCCACCGGGAGTGATTCACCAACGCAGCTTCAGCGCGGTGCTGGGACGGCGGACCTGCCCAGATCCTAGCCGCCCAGTGGAGTCCTAACAACCCAGACAGTGCATGTCGGCCTTCTTCTCCCGGCGGATGGGCCCAGACCCTGCTCACACTCACATCACCATCTTGCTGATGACTGATGGGACCCATTTCAAACTGGGTGTGCCCCTATCTCTATCCCCTTTTGAATCACAGAATTATCAATTTTTGTGTTAATACTAGCACTGCTGCCTAACCCCCCCCCCCATATTAGGAGCCCCAATCAGGCTCAGACCCCACACTCCCCACCATGACATGCTGGAATAGGGTTGCTGACTCGACTCCAGGGCCCAGCACAGCTGTCTCCATCTGCCCTGGACCTGAGCTCACCTCTGTCTAGCCTTCTTCCTCTTCACTACCAGCATGCCCCAGGAATTCAGAATGCCTAAATAGCCACACCCACCACCAGTGGGTCCCATGGGTCCTTCCCCTGAGCTCGAATGAGGCCCCCCTCAGCCACCCCCGCCATGTGCAAGTCAGGAATGTGGATCCCAGGGCAGCACAGCACTTGTCTACATGTTTCCTGAAGATGAAAGGTCGCATAGTAGCTGCTGGGAAAATGGTGTGACACCAAACACTCTCTTCCTAGACCCTACATGTGAGCAGAAGGGTCAAGGTGCAAATGAGCCCCAAGGAAAATACTCCTGATTCACATCATCTGCACTCAGGGGTGGCTCTGGCCAGCCCACCGAGGTGGAGACAGTGCTCTGATCTTTGAGACGTAAGCCACTGCCTATGGGTTATCTTGGGGTCCCAACACTTCTGAACAGGAGGTCAGGACACCACGATACTGGGCTTCTTCTTACTGGAAACTGCTTGCTTGCTAAAGCCCACTGGGTCTGCTCAACGGGGCTACCCTGGAAGAAACACCTGCATAGGGTACACCAAGCTCTTCTTGTGGATGACAGTTTTATGCAATACTCGTGAATGGTGCTCTAAATTATTCTCTCCTCTGTTCCCCCACTCCTTTCTTTGTAAGAGAAAGCATGTTTCCAAGAAGTCTGGATTCCTACAAAAGGATTACACCAGGGCAGAAAACTGTAAATCTATTTGCATCCGAAGAGGGGCCAAGGGTCCACAGATGAGTACTCCCAAATACTTCTAATGGCTTTTCCCTGGTCGATTACTGCTGCCCAAAACCTGCTTGAACCCTCCTCCTGGTCTTCCTCTCTTGCCCTCCCTGTTCACTCCTAGTTACTCTCACCGGGAGTGGGGGGGGGCGGGGAGGCAGCCAGGAGCTTTCCCTCATCATCTCTGTTTTTCTGCAGTCTTGCTCAGTTTCTTCCAACCTCACTTCCGTTGGCCGTCTCCCCCACTTGGTTGGCTTTCTCTCCCTGCCTCTCCCTTCGGTCATTCATCTCCTCTCCAGCCAGCGGACTTGTGCAGTCTGAAATCATAGTTGGCGGCTTCTGACAGAATGCCCCACTCTCTAAAGCGGAAGCCTCGAAGGACCCAGAGAGTGAGTCAGTGTTTCTGAAGGCCGTCCAGCCCTCAGCAACCTCCCACCGACTGTTATTGGGGGGAGTTATAGGACTAAAGGTGCACTTTTCGTCAAGAGATTCACTCATGTTTGTCTTTGGGGTGTCACAGGCTGGGCCCCAAACTGTCCCTGCCCCAGAGTTCCTCAGAGGCTGCCTCTCCATCACTGGTCCAGCCCACCACCGCACAAGGACCTGGTACAGCGCTCTTCCCAGAGAAGAGGTTGCTGCCAAGAAGAGCATTCATGTGGCTGTATGAGTTCCTACTGCAGGTGGTGACCTGTGTCTCCAAGAGACTGAGTAGGTCCCATAGGTCTGGTTTCAGCACAAAGGTGGGAACCTGTAATAACCAAGGCCCAAGACCTCAAAGGCAAAGACAAGAGACTAGTACTGCTGATTCCCTAGGAAGGAAACATGCAAACGGCTAGCAGGAAAACCCGATCGGGCAAAGGCTAGATAAGGCACTGCAAACCCTAATTTACTCATTTACCCTCAGAAGACTGATTTCCATCAGACCTGTCCACTCAGTGCTGCTGGCTGACTCCCGGTGCTTGGTATCTGCCTCTCTCTGTCACATGAATAAGGAGAGAGCAGGCTCAAAATGGAGCCGCTGGTGCTAACCCCCACACCAGCAAACCAAGACTTACTACCTAACCTAATAGGACTTTCAGCCCCCACGAATAGGACTTTTAACCAGACAGCCTGGAATTTCCTGGTCAGCATTAGGCGATAATCCACCAATGGATACCTTCTACCCTTGCCTAAAACGATGCATTTTTTGCTAGTAATTTCCTTTTCTCCATTCCACTATGCCTTTAAAAACCCTTCTTCTCTGCTGCTCCTCGGAGCCCCCTTCTATTTGCTAGCTGGGATGCTGCCCTATTCATGAATCACTGAACCTCAAAGCCAAGTAGATCTTCAAATTTATTCAGCTAAATTTCTGTTATTTAACAGATTTGGTGGCAGTGCCAGGACTGAAGGAGACTTTCAACAGTTTGGGGAACAAAGAGAAACACAAGCATGGTACCCTAGGAACACTCTTGAGTTTACAATCTTTCTTGTCATTTCCTTCTTGGATCTGACCTCTGCCCTCTTTTGCGCTGAGCTCCTGATCTAACTGGCTTTTCAGTTCCCAATTCCCAAGTTTTGGAGTGTAAAAGCCCAGCACTTAATTCTGTCCCAAGATTCATGTGGTAGCCATCAATGGCAAGTATGTAACTCCGTAGCACGTGGGGCCCCCAGGCCACAGTCCCCATTTGCTGAGATCTGCTGGGTCAGCCCTCTCCCGAGTCCAAGGCTCCACAGGAAGTCCCAGCAGTGCAAACGGGGACTGCTACTAGCCAGTGCATGGTGACTTCAAAACCCTGGCCCTGGGTTCTGCCCTCAGATTCCAACTGAGAATTGCTGGTGTTTTTGTCTGCAGTTTCCCATTTGTTTGAAATCCTTCCCGGATTCCACGCTGGGAACTGCAAATAGCACGTACAGTTTCTCCACGTGCGTAGAATCTGTCTGCCATCCCCATTCTTTGAGGTCCGTGGGTCCAATCCCTTCCTCAGACCCTAGTTCTCTGGTTACTGCTGAGGTCCACAGTTCTGTTTCCTCAGTCACCGCTGGTTTCTGCTAATGTGCACAGGAGGTACAGGCTAATTGCTAATGGGGATCTCAGAGGCCAAAGAGCCACAAAATTAGTGGGCACAGGTTGAGTTTTTAAAAGCTGTCAGCGTGCTATCCACCCAACCCAAAGGCCCACCTGTGAGGATAAGTTGGTCACAGAACGGTCAGACAGACAGGAGGCCACCTGCCAAGCTCAAAAAAATGTCCATGGCATGAGGTATACAATAAAACCACACACTCCCCATCTCAAGGCCCATCCTCCTTACGCACTGATGGGACTGTGAGAAACCCAAAAGCTAAACTAAAAAAAAATAATAATAATAAACAAATACAGTTGACCCTCGAGTAACAGGTTTGACTAATACTCAGATTTTTTACAGCACAGTACTATGAAAGTACCTTCTCTCCCTTATGACTTCCTTGACAACATTTTCTTTTCTCTAGCCTACTTTACTGTAAAAATAGTCATATAATACAGATCAGATACAAAATGTGCATTCATCAATTGTTTATATTATTGATGAGCCTTCTAGTCATCAGCAGGCTGTTAGTAGTTACGTTCTGGGGAAGTCAAAACTTCCACGCAGGTTTTTGGCTACAAAGTGGGTCAACGCCCCTAACCCCTGTGTTGTTCAGGATCAACTGTAATAATAAAAATGAGATCCTTAATGTCTAAGGAGTCAAACTGCCATTTTCCAGGACACCTGCTTATTTTATGTCTAAAAACTGCAGTCTCGGGAGCTATAATTATCTACAAAAATGGCAAAATCTTACTACAGACAACTCAGAATCACAATGGCCTTAGGGGGACATTCCAGTTGGACACGATCTTTTACTTAAGAAGTACGCTTGGAAGTAAGGGCTCCCCTAACAAGCAAACAGAACGGATACCTATTTTAATTGGTATGTAGAAGCTTCCGAAAGGCTTCAAGGGTCTGAGACAACTTCATTAAAAATTGCATTGTAAAAGGCTAATGAAAATTTAAAGACACAAGATCATAAACAAAAGCCTGCCAAATCATTAGCTTTGCAGCTATAAGGCCGGCACTAAGGATACCTCGGCCTCCCACATCACACTCTCCTAGGGTCCATCAGCAAAACACTGGCCCAGAAATCAGTGTCTTAGTTGTAATCAACTGAGACACTGTAAAGAGCCGGTCCTACAAGGCCCTATGCAAATTCTTTAGGCACCAACTCCAAAGGCCCCCTAGTCACCCCTGTATTGGCCCCTCCCCAAATTGACAGGGCGCTGAAGGATTTTCCGGTAAACTATGCTATTCCCTCAACTACCTAAGGAAAACTAAAACTGAAATTTATTAAAATCCTAGCCAAGTTCTAGTAAATATCAAAACTCTATTTTATTGGTTTAACTATAGCACTTACAAATCAAGTATTTCTAAATCTCAGAAATACAACAGAAACTAACCCAACCAGTTTTCAGACTCACAGGATCTGGGATGGGAAGAGATTCAGTATCAAAGCTCATTTAAGTTTGCTGATTTAATTAAAATAGACATGTCTTTAGAGTTATCAGCATCTAATATGATACTTTTATCCCACCCATGTTTACTTATCACAGAAGTTCATGCTATCTCTGGTACAAAATTTGTCAACGTGAAAAAGAGCTTGGTATAATGTCTCAGGAAGATTTTGTGGGTGATCTGGAAATAGTTAAGAAAAAGTAAACAGGGGCTCCTGGGTGGCTCAGTGGGTTAAACATCTGACTTTGGCTCAGGTCATGATCTCAGAGTCCCTGAGTTTAAGCCCACAGTCAGGCTCTGTGCTGACAGCTCAGAGTCTGGAGCCTGCTTCTGATTCTGTGGCTCCTTCTAATTCTGCCCCTACCCCACTGGCTCGCTCGCGCTCTCTCTCTCTCAAAACAAATAAACAAACTTAGAAAAATGAACAAGTAAACTAAACACATGTAGGTAGGATAAAAAAGTTTTAGGCAAGTTTTTTAAATACTTCCCCCTTATATTTTTGGTAACCTGAAACCTTAAAGTTTTGCTAAGTTAAGTTAAATAATGAGTTAAGTTAAATTCACTGAATATCTAGATCATTTTCAAATAAGATAAACATATGGAAACATTACTTACTGAAAACAGACTTATCCATATTTTGCTTCCTTTTACAGAGGAACCAAAGATATTGGAGTCTATTAACAAACACGGTTTATGCACACTGAAAATTCTTCTCTGAAAAAAGCCCATTTCTAGAAATCATGAGAAGTACTCATGAACCTGCGGATTCACAAAATGCTAACGTAAAAGACAGTTCGCCATTGTTTACTCCTTAGTCGATAAGGTTCCTAAGGGCTAAGACTTCTAACATATGTGATTAGCCAAAGCAGTTTTGAAAAAGAAGAAAAAAGCTGGAGATGTCCCTCTCCACTTCCAACTCTACTACAAAGCTGTAGAAACCAGAATAGCATGAGACCTGCACAAAGACACAAAGATTAGTGGAATAGATTAGAGAACCCAGAAATCAAACCACACTGATATAGTTGCTTAATCCATGACAGAGGCAAGAATATACAACAGGGAAAAGACAGTCTCTTCAATAAATAGTCTCAGAAAACTGGACAGCAACATGCAAAAGAATAAAACTGCGCAGCTCTCTTACACCATATACAAATGAAAAATGGATTAGAGCCTTGAATTTAAGACCTGACGTCATAAAAACTCCTAGAAGCAAACAGAGGCAGTGAGCCCTCTGACATCAGTCTTAGCAATATTGTTTTGGGACCAGACTCCTCAGGCAAGGGCAATAAAAGTTAGAATAAACAAATGTGATCACATCAAACTAAAAAACCCTTGCACAGCAAAGGAAACCAAGAACAAAACAAAGAGGCAACCTACTGAATGGGAGAAGATATTTGCAAATCATACATCCGATAAGAGGTTAATATCCAAAAAAAATATCTAGAACTTACACAACCTAATATCAAAAAAATGTGATTAAAAACTGGGTAGATGACCTAACTAGACATTTTTCCAAAGAAGACATACAGATGGCCAGGGAGCACATGAAAAGATGCTCAACATCACCCATTATCAAGGAAATGCAAATAAAAACCATATTATACCTGTCAGATTGGTTATTATAAGGTGGATTAAAAAAAATAACGTGTGGCAAGGATGCAGAATAAAGGGAATGCTCGTGCCCTGTTGGTGGGAATGTAAATTGGTACAGCCACTATGAAAAATAGTATGGGGGGTTCCTCACAAAATTAAAAATAGACCTACCCTACAACCCAGCAGTTCTGCTACTTAGGTGTCTGTGTGAAGAAAACAAAACCACCAATTGGAAGAGATACAAGTTACCCCTATGTTCACTGTAGTGTTATTTACAAAAGCTGAGATATGGAAGCAACCTAAGGGTCCATCAATAGATGAATGGGTAAAGAATGTGTGTGTGTGTGTGTGTGTAACACTCCACCATAAAAAGAAAAATCCTGCCATTTACAACAGGGTATTATGCTAAGTGAAGTAAGTCAGAGAAAGATAAATACCACATGATTTCACTTGTCTGTGGAATCTAAAAAGGCAAAACAAACAGACTCAACAGATACATAAATACAGAGAACAAACTGTCAGGTTACCAAAGAGGAGAGTAAGAGGTCCAAACTTCCAGTTATGAAATAAATAAGTCATGGAAATGTATACAACATGGGATATGTAGTCAATAATATTGTAATAACTTTTCATGGTGACAGATGTAACTAGACTGATCATGGGAATTATTTCCTAATGTGTAAAAATACTGAATCACTAAAATAGACACCTAAAACTAATATGGTATTATATGCCAAATATATAGACACATATATATTTAAAGCCGCTAGAAATAGTGAGGGAAACACCTCCATATGCAAGAAATTAGAATGTGTGTTTTCAGTAAAAGAAGGTGTAAGGAATAGAAATGCATTTTTGTTAAGGGAAAAGAAAGTAATTTTGCCCTAAAGTACGGCTGGTTTATTTAAAGAAGAAAAACACGGGACAAAATCTGAATGTAAAAAAGGAAGAGAAGGGTTGTGGAAAAGGAATCTCTGAAAAGGAATTTAATATGTGGTCCAGCTGGCTGATACCAAAATGAATTTATTTAAAAGTGAGTTTTAATATTAAAAGTACACTGGGGCAAAATTAAAATTGGGCTTTTTTCTCTCTATTAAAAAGACAAACGTCTTCTTAGACTATAGGGCTGCTCTTAATAGTAAATCGTAAACCAATATTTTTCTTTACCTTTGATATAGTCTGTCGAGTAAAACATTCTATATTCTGTCATTATCAGGTCTTTGATTACTTAGGAAAGAAAACTGAGCCTTTAATATTAGAAGGGCTAACGCTTTTTATAACTAACTTTCTATATTTACCAACAAAGTTTTTAGTTGTTACTTTTTCATTGTTACTTTGGTCAGATGAATAATCAAGTATTATTTCACAGAGACCCATGATCGTATTTGACCAAGCATCCAAACCTTTTGATACCTTTGACAAACTTTCCAAAAACAAAATTCTTTTTGACCTGGAACTAACTTTGGGATTTTTCCAAAAGATCCGGAAACATCTCAAATGATTTGTTCTCTCTCCTTACAAAAAGAAAGATCTTAAACTAATTAGGCTTATTTAGTATGATCAATTACATGGGAAACATGGTCAAATAGGTGACAGTAAATCTTCTTAGATCCTATTTGTGCCAATATAGGTTATTGATAGAGGTGCCCCAGAAATTGTATGGAACTCCTGAAGATCTATTATGTTCTAACAGGATGTAAACACTTACATTTCCAGTTTTTAACTCAGAATGTTGTAGGTTACAAAAATAACCAAATCTCCTTGGCAAATGCATCATAAGAAACCCTCATCAGACGTTTAACCTCGGCCATTTTCAAGTCTTATCATTTACAGGTAGTTCTTGTTTTACTCAGATGGTTTACAAAAGCTTCTTGAAAATGTGTTTCACTTTCAGAGAAATCCATGGAAAGGCAACTGACAAACACTCTACAATACGGATTTCTGATCATCTTGATACAGGTTCTGTGAACAGATCCCACCACTGAACAGAGTAAGAACTTACAGAACACTAATGGAGAAAAGAGTGGCTTTGTGAAACTTTGCACAAAAGATTAAGACCAACAAGAATTAATTACATGGAGCTGAACAACTGGAGGAAGACGATCATAATTTTTATGACTTCTTGTTTAACGCACTGCTGGTTCTCTGATGTTTTGCTTTTTCAGAGTTTAGGAAATCCACATCTCTTGTCTGTTACGCTATCAACAGTTGGGTAAGATATACCTTTTAAACAACAACAACAAGAAAATGAAACATCTCCTTTTTCTCCACATCAATCCCTCCAGAATTCCAAATCTCTTCAGTATTCCTTTCATAGCAAATAATTAGGTGTTTACAAGAGATCAACAAGAATCAGTTCTCTTGAACAGAACACAATCACAACCTTGGTTATATTACCAAGGCTTTGACTAGAAATGTCATATTTCAGAGAAAGAGAGAGAGAGAGAGATACATAGACTCAGATACAACCAGACCATTTTAAGTAATTAAGGTTGACTTTACAGACCAAATAAAACCCCTTGGAAAAAAATTAGGCCTGTTCCCTTGCTTACAATGTCCCAGCAAACCAAACTTTAAAAAAAGAGCTTATGTAGTCAAGCACTATTCTTGCTGCACTTACGTAAATAATTAGGCAAAGTTTAATGCAAGCAAATTAGCTTTACTATAAAAAAATTAAAGTAATTGTAGACAGAGGAAATTGTGTTTACACCTTTATCTATATTTGTTTCTAATCCTGTTAATTGTCTTTGAGGTTCTGTTATATAGCGAAAGTCTTCTAGTTTCCTCAAAAATCTGCCTATGACTCTACAAAGTAACATTTCTAATCTTCTCCCACCCTTCAGACCTGGGATCCAGTAAAGACAAAGACCACCCTTCATTGAACATCCTTGGAAGGCACAATACCAAGTCCCCTTAATTGCCCAGATGACAGCCAAATTTCACGGACTTAAACCTCAGATTTGCATCTCACAGCTGAAGAAGGGCCCAGATGACATCTGGTCTGGTACAGACGCGGAGACCTCCAGATTCCACTGACTAGGAAGAGAAGCAGTAAACATCAAGATAGACTGCTTCCTCCCAAGATGCCAGATCAAGACTTCACACTTGAACCCAACATGAGCCCTTTCTTCTTTCCATTCTTCGTTGACACTGGCACTGGGTTGGAAAGATTAACACCCTCAATCTGCATATCCCGGGCCATTGCAAAGAGGGGGTAATTTCTGGAATTTTGAACATCTTTTTATTTCAGGCTGAGAGGAAACCTAATTGACCCGTGGCTTGCACGAGCAAATGTCATACTCCCAGTGAATTGATGCGTTCATAATGCCACCTTAGCAGGAAGTAGTCGGGGCCCCAAGAGGATCTGTCTTTGTCGATGGTGGTTATGCCTCTCCCGGGACCTATGTGCCTTGATGGCTGGCACAGAGCCGGGCACTGTCGCTTAGGTTATCTGACTGAGCCTCTAACTTCTTACAAATGAACGAAGACACTTCACCGGTGGACTCCTCTAGGATTTACATCATTGAGTTAGAAAGACATCGCCAGGAGGCATTCATGACTCAGGGTTTGCCTCCATTGGCAAGGCCATATGTTCCCTCGTTAGGAGTAAATGTAAATGAGACTACAATCGGAAACCTTTCCTCAAGTCTTGAGAATACTGCAGATTCCACTGCTAACAACAGTAGATGCCCAAAAAAAGATCCTTCCTCCTGAGCCAATGTTGTTCTCAATAACAGAACAGCCCTGGATGGTCTTTTAGCTGAGGGGGAGGTATCTGTGCTGTGGCCAACACCACCTGGCCGCACCTGGATTGGTACTCCTGGGGAAGTTGAAACTCCATTAACCAAGATCACTGAGCCAGCCACATAGCATAAAAAGGTGATTCCCTCAAAGAGGTCTTTCCCTGGCTTATCAGATTTTGATTAGTTTGGGTCTTCGGGACCATGGCCCTGAAGTACCTTCCAAACACTGGAAATTATCCTGCTGATAATAATCATAATAATTTCCCAAGTGCACTGTATTCTCTCAAAAGCTTTAAATGCATGTCCACAGCCACGAACCACCCAACAAATGACCCCCCTGAGACCAGGACGTCAGAAAATGAATGAAGAAAATGGCCAACTTAAAAATCGTGAACCTGTAGATGTGGCCTATGACTATCACGGAGAGGAAGCAAGAAACGTCCTGATCTGTGAATTATCACACCGAGGATCCACAAAAGCTGTAAGAATTATGGAGCAATTGCTGAGAACAGTGCTAAGGTCTTACATTTTGATCACCTCTCTGTCAGGCTGAGAGTCTGACAAAAGGGAGTAATTACTAAAAATTAGACGGCAAGCCCAGAATGGAGTGGCTTGGCCTAAGCCCCAAAGTCAGCAAACCAAGACTTAATACCTAGCCTGATTGCAGCTTCTACAGGCCCGGAGTGTGACTTTTAACCAGCCAATCTGGAATTTCCTGGCCAGCATTAATAGAAAATCCTCTGATAGACCCCTTCCATTTCCCTTAGGAGGGCAATCTGGCCTAAAATAATGCATTCTTGGGGCCACTGGTGACTCAGTTGGTTAAGCATCTGACTTTGGCTCAGGTCATGATCTCACAGTTCATGAGTTCGAGCCCTGTGTCGGGCTCTGTGCTGACAGATCCTCTCTCTCTCTCTCTCTCTCTCTCTCTCTTTCTGCCCCTCCCCCATTTGTGCACATGTGTCCCCGTTCTCAAAACTAAATAAAACATTAAAAATTTTTTAACACAATGCATCCTTTGCTGATAATTTCCTTTTTTTTCTGTTCCCTCTCGCCTCTAAAACACTTTCTTTCCTGCAGCTCACTGGAGCTCCTTTCTATTTGCTAGATGGGACGCTGCCTGATTCGTGAATCACTAATAAAGCCAACGTGATCCTTAAATTTATTCAGTTGAGGGGCGGCGCCTGGGTGGCTCATAGATGAAGCATCAGACTCTTGATTTCAGCTCAGGTCATGATCTGGCAGTTTGTGAGTTCAAGCCCCGACCATCGGGCTCTGTGTTGACAGAGCCTGGAGCCTGCTTCAGATTCTTATCTCCATCTCTCTCTGCGCTCCACCCCTGCTAGAGCACTGTCTCTCCCAAAAAATAAACATTTAGAAAATAAATAAATTTAGTTAAAGTTTAGTTCAATGTTCCATATAACAATCACTGGCCTGAGAGCCTTTTCCGGAGCAGGCCAAGATCCACAGGACTGAGAACCCCAGGAGCACCTCCTAGGGTGATGGTGGACAAACACCCCGGGGTGCCCCTCCCTCCGGTGTTCTACACCACCTCCCAGAGTCTCCCCTGGGACTGATCACCAGGTGTCCTGTCCTGTCGCTGGTTTGGTATCACAGGCTTTCTGGTCTCCCGTCTACACGCAACCTACTTCGGTTTCCCAGGATTATGTCCCAGATAGAAAGAACAGACCACCTGCCTTTGACCATGTCTCTGAGTCTGCTGTTAGGGGTTCCCAAACTGGGATACCTTCCCGCCCACCCACTGCTAGACAAAGGGACTCCTTTCCGGCTCTGTCTCCTACTACGTGACTCAGACCCCAACCGTCCACTTCGAAGGATGACCGGCCACATGGTTCAGGTTTTCCTGTGTCCTGAGCCCTGCACCTGCCCCATAACCTCATTCCAACCCCATTGCCACCCTAGCAAAAGGGTTTTCTCACTCTTGTTTATAAATGAAGGCACAGAGGCTCCCAGGGGTTGGGTGGCCTCCCCAACATCACACAGGAAGGAAAGGTGACGCTCACTCGCAGGTTCTCAGGGGCTGGGCTCTGAAGCAGCCCTCCTCCCGCACTCTGCTAGGCCCTCAGCAACCCGGCCCCTCTAGCCATTCCTGGCCCCTCCCCTCTCTCTGGTCTACCCCAAACCCCTCCCGTTTCACAGTTAAGATGACAAATATTGAAAAATACATAAATCCATAACGCAGCATGGGGATGTGGGGGAGTTCTATTTTGATCTACTCCTTCAACGCTACTCACTCTATAGTCGCCGTGAATTCCTAACATTTGGCTGAGCTCCTCATTTTCAAGCCTTCTCACCTTTAGCACGGGAGCTCTCCGTGGGCGTATCTCATCCCCCCTCAGGAAGGCCCCCTTCTTGGCACCCTGGTTACACCACAAGATGTGTGAAAAGTTCTCGCTGAAGGAACTAATCAATTACAGGAAGGTGTGAGGGTAGGAACCCACACAGGCCATGTGCCACGTTCCGCGCATCCACGGCTGCTGGGAGAGGCAAGCACGCTGCAGGCACTGAAGTAACATTCGCTGAGGGCCCGCTGCCTGCCGGGCACGGTCCCTGGCTCTGGCACTCACCGAGCGTCACCTCTCAGCAAGGCGGGGCACCTGCGTGACAGGCAAAGCTGGTCTCCCGTGGGCTCCAGCTCAGCTTTGATGGGAAGTGGAGGCAGAAACCATGCGGTTCTGGGACATCGTGGATAACGGAAAACAGAGCGGGAAGAGTGGACGACACCTCGGCTCACGCCCACCCTCCCCACAGGAAACAAACGTTCTCGGCAGCACCCGGACGCTGGAAGGGGAGCAGAGAGCAATTGAGGGCTGACACGTGACACTCTTTACAAGGGGTTTGCTCTCTCCCTGCTGCTGGCCTTCGCATGTGGTTATCTGTGCTTGGGGGGAAGACGAAGGATTTTGATTCAGTTTCCAAGACACATTTCAGCAGAAGCCTTGATGCCTCAGGGTCCCTGGGTGGGGAGGAACAGGGGCAGGGGACGGGCCACTCTGGCTCAAGGGAGCATGTGTCAGACCTGCCCAGTGCCGGGACTGGCTGATGTGCACCCGGGCTCTCGGACCATCCCAGCTAGCCACCCCACTGGGGCCTCTGGAGACCCTCGTGCAGGCCTCCATCCCCACCTCCATGGGGTCTGAGAGCCTAACAGGGCAATGATGCCTAGCTGGAACCACACCTCCCTGCCACGGATTTCTTCTTAGGAGGCTACTAACTTCTACAGACCTGTGCTCGGTATAGTCACTTGAGAGAGACAGGGGATGTATCCAGCAAGAGCCTCAGCTTCCTGGGCCCCAAAATGCGATTCAGCCACACGCAGCCTTCTGGAACAAGGGCCACCCTGAGCCCCTAAACTGGTGGACTCCGGGGTGAGCCCTCTTGCTCTCCCTGGATTATCCAGGCCCAGAATAGACAGAGTGCAGGATGTGACTGCAAGAGAAGGAGCCCGGGTCGCATGGCGATGGGAGGGCACCGGGCTGGACGGAGGTGTCCCAGGGCCCTGACCCGCCAGCTCATGGCCACATCATGGGGGGGAGGCCGTCCCACACGCTGGCTGGTAGAGCCCCCTTTCACTGCTGGGCTGGTCCTGACCACGGAGCCTCCTGGCAGATGCTGGGCTTTTACACCAACTTTCTGATTCCTGCCCACAGCCCCACCACACCCGTTACTGAAGCATTTCTCAGACGAAATCCTGGGTCTCTAAGATGTATCTCAGACCGATCTGAGGAGCTCAAGAGAAACGCACACAGGTGTCCGTCTGAATGTGACGCAGCCTACATGCCACCTCCATGGCCTAATCCGACCACACAGGCTTGAGCAGCAAAGAAGCCCATCAGGGAACAAGAGCCATCTCCTCCGGAGAAAGGTCTCCCTCCTCCTCCATGTTCTCGAAAAGACCCAGTTACCAACTGTACAACAGCACACAGCAGAGGCCTCAGCCCGAGGCAAAAGAGGCGGATACCCAGCCAGAACCACCCTCCCAGAAAGGCCATGGGCCCTCCTGGCTTCCTGCCCATATCAGCATCACCCGCGAATCTGGCCTGAACACACACACTCAGGGCCCAATGCTCCCGGCTCTGGGGAGGTGGCAGAGATGTGGTCAGATGCGCAAAGAGTCCTTCCCCATCCAGGCTGCCTTTAAAGTCATGACTCCCATGGACAGACACAGGTCACCATGCTCCATGAACATGAACAACAGGTAACCTTGTGGGTCTTGACAGGCTGGCCTGCAGAAACCCCCTGCGGGGCTTAGACCCCGGGAGCATGAGGCCAGCAAGGCTGCTTTATTCGCCTCAATGCCAACTCCGCTGCAGTCCTCCATGCAGCCGGCCACCACATCCCTCCAGCACGTCTGGATCACTCCCAGAGAAACGGCAATGTCAGAAACGGGAATCATCCCTCCCAAACGGCCCATCCCTGGGGTCTCCCAAACTCTGGCACTCGCTGTGCCCAGGGAGGATTCCATCTCTCAAAGACCGTGCTCCCCTCCCTTCCCTCCCATATTCAGAGGGATCCAACATCTCATCCGTCTCCTGCTTAGTCTTGACCCCTTTCGGACATACCATTGTAGCCTGAAAAAGGGATGCAAAATGGTACCTCCCTCCCCAAGGAGAAACAAAACGGAGTGGATAAGAAAGGAAATGAGATCCACGATGAGCACTTTGATATTTGTAGGAGATCTATGTCATTGTTTCTCAGACTGCAACATGCATGCAAATCAGCTGGGAAGCGGGTGAAACTGCAAAAAATCTCAGTGGGTCTGGGCTGAGACCTAAGACTCTGCATTTCTGACAAGCTCCCAGGTGATACAGACATTGCTGGTCCACAGAACAGCCTCTGAGTAGCGAGTCTGTCTAACAATGCTTGACACAGAGCCGACAGGCGCTCAGGAGTTTTGCGGGTTGAATTAAATTGCAGGAGATGCTAACTCTGATGTCAGGAAACACTAATAAAAGCTCGTGAGGAGTCAAAGCAGTTGCTGAAATCAATGGTTCGCACCACTGGCTACACATTAAGATCAGCAAGTTAGGCTTTTGAAAATGCCGATGCCTGGGCTCCACCTTCAGCATTCTGACGTCACCGGTCTCGGGGAACGTCTGGACATTTGCATTTTTTAAAAGCTTCCCAGGTGATCCCAATACGCGGCCAGATTAGAGTACGGGGAGCTTGGTAAAAGTGTTTCACGGCCAACTATGTGCACAGTGAGGCACTAGACGTGAACATATCCACCAGTGGGGGAAATAGGTCCTCGGTGACTCTAATGGAACAGTACCAGAAGGCGTTATTTATATGAACTGTTTTGGGACTACAGATGAAGAAGCAACTGAACCAGCCTGAAGGAAACGAGAAGACAAAAAGAACAGTAATCAGGTGGTAAAGATACTCAGGCTGTAAAGGATGAATAGGAGTTTTCTAGGCAGGCAAGGGAGACAGCTATCCGGAACTTTGGTCATAGGGAGATGATGTTTGGCCAGGATTTGGGGTCCTGAATTCTGGGCCAGCTGCCTACTGCTGCTCAGGTACATGAGAAAGATGTATGCACAAGGATCAAGGTTCTGTGTGAGTGGCCAGCACGGTCTGAAAGGCCAGTGGTTTGGGCCACAACGTCATGTAAGGCAGAGTCCAGTCGGGAAAACGGAGCCCACACCCCATACCTGATAGAGGAAGTTTGAACGGGAAATTAGTGGCATGTGGGAGATGCTAAAAGATGGAACAGGGACCCACACTACAACCCACAGGTCAGCACCATCTGGAAGCCCTCGGGGCGAAGGGATACAAGGGGGAGAGGTGCTGTGAAGCTCAGCGGCAGAGCTGGAGACAGTGGACAGTGTGCGGCAGGTGCTGGCAGTGCTGAGAGTTGGAGCCCCTGCTAAGATGCCAAGATGATGCCCAGATGGGGGGCGGGAGCCTGCCTCCTCCCCTCCCAAGCCCAGCCAGGAGTCAGTTACCAAAGGAGCCTGGGAGATGTAGTTTGCAAGAGTCAGGCCCTGAAGGACAAGGATGGATGGAAGGCAAGCGATTCATTCTGGCCTTCTGGCAAAGCAGGCTGAGCACACCCCCACATATCACTTTCCCCTGCAGTTAGACCTCCACTCGGCCTGGAGCAGAGCTCCCCAACCAATGTACTACACACACTGTCCACACGGGACCCGCGGAGGCCACTGGGCAGGCCACCTCTAGCTGCAAAAACCTTCTCCATTTATCCCCATGGTGCCTCACGAATATTACCAGTTTCTGTGCTCAGTGATGTACCAGCATGGGTGAGGCACTGTTCTCAGAAAACGCTAAGGAAGACAGACTGCAGGCAGGCCACACCGAGGACGGGAACATTTTTGTCCCCGAACAGCAGGAGCCTGACAAGGGGAGGCAGCCCCAGACCACTGAATTCTGGGGAGCTCCCAGAAGAACCAGGACCCAGGCAATTCAGAGAAGGGGCCAGTCCCAAAACAGAGAATGACACATTCTGTCTTCAAAAGAAATCCTTTTGAGGATTTCAGATGGATTTTTATACTCCACTCATTTTTTTTTAATTTCAACACATCACTTTTTAAATTGAGACAAAATTCACCTAACATAAAATTAACCATTTTGTAAGTGTATAATTGGGGCTCCTGGGGGGCTCAGTCAGTTGAACATCTGACTTCAGCTCACGTCATGATCTCACAGTGCATGAGTTCAAGCCCCGCGTCGGGTTCTGTGCTGACAGCTCAGAGCCTGGAGCCTGCTTCGGATTCTGTGTCTCCATCTCTCTCTCTCTCTGCCCCTCCCCTGGTCGCTCGCTCTCTCTTTCTCTCTATCTCCCTCAAAAATAAATAATAAACATTCTAAAAAGTTAAAAAAAAAACAAAAGCACATAATTTACTAGACTTCGGTGCATTCATAATGGCAGGCAGGCACCCCTTCTAGCGACTTCTGGAAGAGTTTTATCACCCCAAAAAGGATCCCCACTCCATTAAGCAGTCACGCCCCCAGGCCCTGGCAGCCAGCAATCTCCTTTCTGTCTCCGGGGGCTTACCTGTACTGGACGCTTCATGCACACAAAATCACACAGGATGTGGTTTACATTGGGCTTATTTCACATAGCATCATGTTTTTGAGGTCCATCCAGGTGGTGGCACATATCAGAAATTTGTTACTGGGGTGCCCGGGTGGCTCAGTCAGCTGAGCGTCCGACTCTTGATTTCAGCTCAGGCCATGACCCCGTGTCCGGCTCGGTGCTGACAGTTAGGAGCCTGCTTGGGATTCGCTCCCTCCCTCCCTCTCTCTCTCTCTCTGCTCCTTCCCTGCTCATGCTCATGTGTCTGCACTCTCTTGCTCTCTCGCTCTCTCTCAAAATAAATAAATACATTTAAAAAAGAAATTCATTTCTCTCATAGAGCTAAGCTATACTCCACTGTAGAGAGATGCACCATATGCTGCTTATCCATTCACCAACTGATGCACCTTTCGGTTGCTCCCATCTTTCACTTATCTTAAAGAGGGCTGCTGATAACATTCATGTCTAACTTTTTGTTTTAGTACCTGCTTTCAAATCTTCTGGGTATACACACCAGAGTTCTACTCATTTTTAAAGGACTTAAGGGAACATAGAATATAGACATAATATAAGATAGCAGAATCGGGTACGTAAACAAATCAGACTCTTAAAAGGGAACAGAGGGGCTAACAAGAGCCCAAGATGAACTCATTCCCACAATCGGCCACTAAATTTCGCCATGAGTTTTCTGGAAGCTAAGGTGAAAAGGGTAATAAATCAAGTCATTCAAAGTCATTTGTTAACATAAACTTTCTTTCCCTGGCATTCGATCCAGAAAAGCATCTGTAACATGGAGCTTTGTATCAAATTGTGACTGACATTGTGGAAATGGTATTCTCTCTATTTCTGCAAGAGACAAAAATGTTCTCCAAATATGCGGTTCTGATTTTTTTCTTTTAAATCAACATGGATCATGAGCATATTTAAACTATAATTCAATAAAGTCAGTTTTACAGGATAAAGCAAGAAAATACAGCCGAGACACATCACTTTCTAAATACTCGAGTTAATAGATGAATCAAATGTGAAGAACCCCAAAGACAGTACGGTCGAAGCCTCCACTGAAAGTCTAACAGCCCATTTCTTCGGCGCGTCCCGGGGTCCTTTCACCGGTGCCCATGATGCAGCCCTTTCACGCTGCCGGTCACAGGCAGAGCCGCAAGCTCAGACGTGGGCCATGCGGCTGGGGGTACATGCACCACCTCTGTGTCGATGGACCCCCTCCGACCCACCAATGTAACGACTGAGGGCTAAGCTGGGCTGACCTCTGACTCTCCCTTCTCCTGGCTCCTCCAAGCCACTTCCCCCACCCGGCAGCCTGGGGGGCTCCGTCGGTTAAGCGTCCGACTCTTGGTTTCAGCTCAGGCCATGATCTCACAGCTCTGTGTGTTTGAGCCCCACATGGGGCTCTGCGCCGGCAGCACGGAGCCTGCTTGGGATTCTCTCTCTCTCTCTCTCTCTCTCTTTCTCTCTCTCTCTCTCACCACCCTACTCCGCCCATGCTCTCTCTCAAAATATATAAATAAACTTAAAAAAAATTGTAAGCTATTTTTGCTTGCACCATCACACACACACACACACACACACACACACACACACACACACTCACACTCACACATTCATACCCCAGGCCTCCCAAAGCCAGCATCACATTCCAGCCTGGGCTGCCATGGGCCTAGGAAAAGCTCACCAGGCAAAACTCCGATATTCCGGCCGAGAGCCATGTCTGAAGGGCCAATGTCAGGGCCCCTGGACTGAGCTGGGCCTAACTCTGCCCTCACTCCCTCCCGGGATGAGAAGCATCACCTTCCCTGAGGGGAAACAGGTCACGGCCACACAGACCCAGCTCCTTGGGCTGGGAGGTTCCCAGCCCTGGGACCATCCGAGGTTTACACCACAGTGAAAACATTACTTTCCTCTTCTCACACAGATCCTGCTCGGATGTGTGGCAACAACAAGAACATTTATTGGTCACCCACAACCTGGAGCAGCCAATGCTACCCTCGCGGAGCCTCTGAGGTTAGAAACCGTTGCTCTTTGACACGAGGCCGAGGCCCATAGAATTGCACAGCTGGTTCAAAGCCCCGCGGCAGATAGGCCCATAGCCCTCGCTGGCCAGAGGAATTGGTCTGCTTTCAGAGCTACCCGGGTTCCCTCACCTCCTTCTCATCCCTGGAATCAGAGTAAAACGGGAGGGACAAGGACAAGATGCTTACGTTCGGCCACTGAGCTCATGTTCAAGTTCGCCATGGCCCTTCTCTTGGAAAAGCGGAGACTGTGAAATCCAGACAGACAGACAAGGTGGTGTGGCATCACTCGGGGTGTGAAGAGAGCCGTGTGGTTCAGGAGTGGGGTGGAGGCTTCAAATAACAGCCTGCCTACTGTGCTCGCACGCTACTGTCAAGGCCTCATTTTCATGAACTTCTTGTAACCCTCGCACACCCTTGAAGGTAAATACTACCACAATCTCCACTGTACAGAAAGAGAAACTGAGGCACGGAGGGGCTAAGTAAGTTACCCCAGGTCACACAGTGTAACAGGGATGTGAACTGGGGCAATGCAGCCTAGGCGTCCACACCCTTGGCCACTGTATTATTTGCTAGAGCTCCCTTAACAAAGCATCACAAATTTGTTGACTTAACAAAAACTTACTCTTTTACCAATCTGGAGGCCAGAAGTCTAAAATTAAGGCATCAGCAGGGCCATGTACCCTCTGACGGCTCTAGAGAATTCTTCCCTGGCCTCTCCCAGCTCTTGGTTGCTGAGAACCCTTGGGGGTCCCTGATTTGCAGACACATCACCCCATTCTCTGCTCCATCCTCACAGAGTCTCTCTGTGTATGTCTGGGCCTTGAAAGGGCCACCTCCTTTTTTTTTTTTAATGTGTATTTACTGTTTAGAGAGTGCAAACAGGGGAGGGGCACAGAGAGAGGGAGACAGAGAATCTGAAGCAGGTTCCATGCACTGAGCCTGACGCAGGGCTCGAACCCACGAGCCAGGAGATCATGACCCAAGCTGAAGTCAGACGCTTAAACAACTGAGCCACCCAGGTGCCACCACATGGCCTTCTTAGAAACACTAGTCATTGGATTTAGGACCCACCGGTATCTAGTATGACTTTGTCTTAACTAACTACATCTGCAAAGACTCTATTTCCAAGTAAGGTCGACATTCTGGGTTTCCGGATGGATGTGACTTCTGGGCGGGCATTGCCATGACGCTCTACTGCTTCTAGAAAAGGAGAGGTAACTAGAGCCAGGACCCCTTCTGAGCCAGGAAAATATAAAGCAGAGAATCAAGACAGGAAAATGAGCCCTCCACCCAAAGGAACACTGCATCTTTCCATGGTGAGCTGCTTTCCCTTATGATTGCAGCTTGAGTGACACTGGCCGTCGCGTCATCCTAACCATCTGGGCCCAGGGCCCCCCCTTTGCGAGGAGGGGGCTCCTGGAGGGCAGTGCCTGGCACGTAACGGGTGCTCCACAAAGGGCTGAGCCGCAAAGAAGGCTCTCGGGGTCTTCTCCCTTCTCCCCCGCTCCTGTGCCTGGTTCCCTCCTGCATCTAGCATTTAAAGCGCAGGAAGCAGTTCTAAAGTTCAGCAATGGCAGCTTATCAGAGGCAGAACATCCGAGTGTGTAACAGCTTCCCTGACAAATCCAGATTCAAACGGAGTGTCATCCTCGGGGGGTTGGTGAAAAAGAGCAGCTGTCACCAGGCATGGGCCATGGCAGCAAAGCCTGTCGTGGCCTCCCCCGGTCTTCGTCACGCCCGCCCCGCCACCGTGGCTCCCTCCGTGGGCACACACTGGTGCCTGGCTGACGCCGCCATTCACCCAGGCCCTCCCCGGCATCCTGGGAGGCAGCCGCCTAGCACTGAGCATTGCCGGAGGAGCTGCTGGAGAGAAATCCAGAAGGTCAAAAGGCAGCTCTCAGCAGTTAGGCTGCTGCGGGGATGAAAGACGGGAACAGAAGAGGCAGAAGGAATTCTAGGATGGAGATCAGGAAGGCACACACACACAGAGACACACCACAAGCCGAACGCGGGTGGCCACCTCTGGGAAGGGACGTGCTACGCTTTCACTGTACCTTGTCAGTACTGAACCACAGAGAATGACATATGCGAAGAATAAATAAAATAAGAAAACATAAACATTAACACAAAGGGTCCTTGCAGGATGCTATTTCGTCATCAAAGGGAGGAAATCATCCCCTGCCCCCTGCCCTTATCAGGCCGTTAGGAGACTCGAAGAAGAAATGGGTATAAAACACACACCAACCCAGGTCAGTGCTCAGGGACGTGAGTGGCTCCATCCCACAATGCTTCTGTTTAATCAACGATCAGATGAAGTGTGGAGGCAGGAAGGTCAGAGGGACAAGCCACCGGTGTCAAAAAAGCATTCGGAGCTCAGCCTGGCTTGTACTGGGCCTACCTCCTAAAGTCCGGAGGCAGATCTTGCCCCTAGAGCTCAAGGTCTAACATCCAGGCCATGCCAATGTGAAATACTGAAAACCACACACAGCAGGCAGGCACCTGTTCCAATCAGACAGATGCCACCCCGGCGGACCTGAGCCTAGGAAGGAGAGGAGCCTTGAGAGAGAATCAAATGCACCCAAACAGCCCCTCCCCCAGGGCTGACCAGCCCAGCCCGAGCACCAGGCCCCACTGGCACCAGGCTGGCAGAGGGGAAGCCGTTCTGCATGGCCCCAAGCTGGCAGCGAGGCCTGGCAGAGGGCTGCAGCACATGGGCACAGCCAGAGGGAGAACAGCCTCCTTAATCCAGGCTCAGCAGCTGGACGTGCCCTCTGTCACCACATCCGCCCTCCCAGAGAGCAGGACTCTATGAGGCAGGTCCCTGGACGGCCCAGGGTGGCAATGGCTATTTGCTTGGGGAATCAGGATCACCCCTCCTTAGGGAGCCCAGGGTCCTCTCAAATGCACACCCTCCTCCCCTTGCAAGAACTCCAGGGTGCCCTGCGGTAGCTGTCTGTGGAAGGGTCTCAGGCCTCACTTCCTCCCTCTACAAATCCCTTTAGATTAAGGGCTACCTTTGGTTGGGACTCCAAAATGTGGAGTCACAGGACAGCGAAGTAACAGTTTGGGGTGCGAGGTTAATAGGTCTTCACCAAAGCACTCTTGTGGCCAAAATAAACCCATGAAGAAAGATGTTCCCCATCACTAATCCATAGGGAAATACAAATCAAAGCTTTGATGAGATACCACCTTATACCCATTAAAATGGCTGCTACCAAAAAATCAGAAAATAAGAAATGTTGGCAAGGATGCAGAGAAATTGGAACCCTTGTCCACTGTTGGTACAGCCACTGAAGAAAACCACATGGGGGTTCCTCAAAAAATTCTGTGTTAAATTTCACACAGAATTACCCTATGATCCCACAATTCCATTTATAGGTACATATCCCCCCCAAAAACACGGAGAGCAGGGTCTCAAAGAGAGATTGATACATCTCATGTTTACTGAAGCGTTATTCACAAGAACCAACATGGTGAGGTAACCCAAGTCTCCATCAAGAGATGAGTGGATAGATGAAATGGGGCATATAACATAGAATAGGGTGTTATTCAGGGTGCAAAAGTGAGGAAATTTAGACACATGCTACAAAACGGATGAGCCTTGAGGACAGTGAAATAAGCCAGTAACACCAAGGCAAATATCTTGTAATTCCACTCATACAAAGTGCCTAGAGTAGTCAAGTTCATGGTGACAAAGGTAGCAAAGTGGCCGCAACAGAAGTAGCAAAGTGGCTGCCGGGAATGGGGGAGTTGAGGGAGGAAGGGAGAGTTAGTTATTTAATGGGTACAGAGTTTGACATTTACAAGACAGAGAATTCTTGAGACAGACAACACAACAGTATGAATGTAGCTCATACTACTGAACCACAGTCTTCTTCCGTGGCCTATGTTCTACCACAGCTAGAACAGAAAACCACAACAGACTCCGGTGCCCGTTTTTCAGGCCGCCATCTTGGAAGAACCTTGGACAATAGGAATCCCAGTTCTTCCCAAAGGCCACTGGCGGCCCCAGAACATCTCTGTTCCCCTGGGTTGGGTGTCATTGTGCTTCAAGGAACCGTGTCTGATCTAGCCTGACCCACTAGGTGTCAGCGAGTAAGTCACGCGAAGCCCTGCCTATAGGTCTGCCCTCAACCTAAACAGGAGCCCTGTGCGGAGGCCTCCCATGGAGAGTGCTAATAGGTGGTTTTCCAGAGAAAACTGCCCATGGAGAAGTAAGCAAGCCTTCGCTGTAAGGCCGTGGTCACGGGTGGAGACCCAGGCTGTGGGGCCAGACAGACCCACATCTGAATGCTGCCTCCGCCACCTCCTAGCTCTGTGACCCCATGTCCCTTGCTGTACCCTGTAAAACAGGGGAGCAATGCCCACTAGCTAGCGCTGTTCTGTGGCTCAGACAGGTTTCTCGCTACACCACTGGCAGAGAAGGCTCTCGACAAGTGGGAAGATGAGGAGGAGGACTGAGCGGTCAGCTGGGGCCCCCACCTCCCCGCTGTCAGGCTCACGGTCCTCTGGGGGTCTGGGGTCCCTAGGAGGCCTTCCCCCCAGGCCACAAGTGACCTTGCTGCTCCTGTACCCACACCAGGAACCGGAGCTCAAGGACATCACCCCCAGCCTCACACCTGCTCCTCTCAACGGAAGATCTGATCTCACGTGAACCCTGTGCGAGGAGGAGCTTTGGGGGGCCCCGCGGCCAGCCAGTTCATCACTCTCCTCCAAAGCCACCTGTCTGTGAACCCGGCCTGTGTTCCCACCAAGGCCTTTCTCCATCCCAGCGGTGGGGACAGTCAGTACAGAAGAGGGCACAAGATCGCCCACCTGGTGTCTCTCACAACACAGCCTGGATGACAGATACCATAGCAACAGCCCTAGCAACGATGACAGGAGACAACCTCTTGGACCCAGATGGATGGAAAATACATCAGCCACCAGCAACCACGTAGGGAGGAAGGGCTGGGGGCACACACACACACAGGACACCACCTGCCTGGGCACAGAGGGAAGCCCATTAGCCAAGTCCAACTTCCCTTTGAACATCAAAGTGGAACCATCAATGGGAAAGGGACAGGGAAGCTAGAAATCCCCCTGGACTGACAGCAAATTAAGTTTAATCCTCTCTAGCCAGCAGTGTGGCGGTTCGGTACAACTGTGCTGTCTGCTCAGAGCTCTAGAGGAGAAGCCCGAGCTGGCAGCAGGACACTGCCATGTGGGGGGATCCCAGGGCCCCTCGGCAGCCGGGACTGGGCCTCCTGGAGCAGCCGGCTGGCCTCCTGGATATGAATGCCCATCAGCAACAGCACCCAGCAGAAGCCTAGGAGTTAGGACCAATCCGGGTCCCCCTGCAATGGGCAGCATGCCCTTGTCCCAGAACAAGGTCCGCTGAGCCCCGGTCGGCTGTGGGGGGCTGAGGAGGGGGCAATTCCATTTGCAAAGCAGTTCATCCTGGTGAGGAACCGAAGTAGGGATCTGTCCAGGCTTCCAGGGGTGATTAGGGTGAAAACCGAGACTCAAAGAACATTAATGGGAGCAACTCACACACTCCAAGCGCTTCTGGGTGCTGGGCCATGCAGTCCACGCTCTCTGAGAGAATAGCACTATTCCCACTGTGCACATGAGGGCATCTGATGACATCAAGACCCACAGGATGACCTGAGTAAGGTCACATGGCTCCCACTGGGAACCCTGCATCCGAACCCGGGAACGTCCTGACTCACCTCCTCCCTCGCCTCTCCCAGCCCAGTCTCTAGTGTCACCTATGGGCTGGCAGGAAAGACGAGCTTTCAAAGGCCAGCAGAAAATCCCCCCAGTAAATCTGGCTACAATTTAATAGGCTTGGGTTTCAGAGCAGATGCAATCAGAAGACCAAAATACAGTAAGATAAAATCAACTAAATGGAAGGCAAGAAAGAGAATGCCAGCAGCAGGGGAGGACAATGACCATGGGGGCTTCGAGCCACAGGGACACGGTGCAAAAGCTCCTCCAGCAAATGAGGAGCCCAAGCATTTTGGGGGGAGGCATGGTCTCTGTGGCAGGGGTGCAGCTGGAGGTGAGGACCGGGGTGTCGACCCACCAGAAAAGGACACAGTAAGGCCCCAGTTTCTTCTACCCAGAGGGACACCTGAGACCTCAAAGGCCACCAAGCCAGAGCCCCCAGGGAGGCTTGCTGGAGGAGGAAATGTCACCATGGATGTGCAAGGTCCAGGTGGCCGGGTTTGAATCCAGCTATGTGACGTTGTGCAAGTCACTTAGCCCCTCTGCGTCCCTTACCTGACCAATGGGGAGGACAGGGCCCAGCGCGTGAGTTGCCGAGGATGAAATGTGATCAGAGACGGGAAGTGATCGAGCCTTACGAGCCCCTGAGGAAACATTGGTTGGATAAAGGCCCCTCTCGAGGCACTCCTGGGAGCCTGGCCACCTTTGCACCATCCATTCCTAGCACAGGGCCACACAGGCGGGCAGCCAGCTGGAGCTGGAACAGTCTGGAGATGCTTCCTCAAGCCTGGGGAGCGGCGGGCCACAGGCCTGTCCTCCCTACTTCCATTCCACGGTCTCAAACTGCGCAGCCCTATGGAATGAGGCCAGGAAGGGCCCAATGGATCAACTCCTCCAGGGACCCAAACCTGAGAGACCTAACAGCTCAAAGTCCTGGGGCACTTGTCCAAATGCCGATTCCTGGGCTGGATCCCAGGCTACAGGATAATCTCCTTCGCGTGCACACACACACACTCCACCATGGACACAGGGATCTGCTCTCTGTGTTTCTCACAAGCCATCCCGAAGATTCTGGTGCATGGCCCAGGGTTGGGGATCTCGTCCAACCCTTTCGTTGGGGAAAGCTATTGCTGGTGGATTTAATGCTGATTCATTTCAATTACTCTTCCCCTGGTTGGAAAGTACTGCAGATTCATTGTGGAAAGCTCGGGAAAAACGAGAAGATACCAAGAAAACTGAAGCTGCTAACAGTCCTGTCTTGAAGAAATAATTGCCCTAGGTGTTGGGGCACTTCCTCCCGTCTTGTTCTCGGGCAGCAGAGAGGAGACGGAGGCACAGCTAGAGTCCTAGATTTCTGCCACTATAGTTCATCGTAAGGGCTTTATGAGGTCATGGCAAATTCATGAAGAAAAACAAACAAAGATAAGAAATACTGAGAGATCATAAACACATTAAATAAACAAGGTAAATAGCTAATGAACGCCAAGGGCAGGGCCGGGCCCCGGGTAACCTGACCCTGGTGCTGTGTCTGCTCTGCCCACGGAGGAGTCCAGAAGCCCACAGACACGCACACCCCGAAAGGCGGCTGGGCTGGGCCTCCGAGGCACCAGGGCCAGCCTCCCATCACGGCGACTGGGGACAGCAGGGGTCTTGTTCCGTGGTTCACAAGGGCCAGCCCAGGCCGTCGGATTCCAAACAAACAGAAACTAATGATACAGTTGTCGAGACTGATTAGGCCGCACAATAGAAAAATTACAGGACTCCTTGGTCCCAACGATGTAAGATTAATTTATCAACACAGCTTATGTGACTCGGGAGAGACAAAGCCTGACTGGGGGTTCCTTGCTCACCTGATTGCAACTGGAAATCCTGGCCTCAGAGAATGAGCCAGAAAGCAAACCTGTCGGCTCAGGCAGGGTGGGGCAGGGTCTGACCACAGATCCTCAGTCTGTCACACAGACACGGAAGCTGGAGCCCGGCTAGAACACCCCGTGAATCTCCCCTTGGAGGCACGAGGCAGGTACCACCGTTACCCCCATCCAGGTCAGGAAACGAGGCACAGAAAGGTAGATGACTTGGTCAAGGTCACCGGCTGGCAAGCAGCAACCTTAAGACTCGAACTCTAGCAGGATTCAAATTCCAGTCTGTACTCCAATCACCCCCCCGAAAATGCTCTTCGATACCAAAAATGCTCTTTGACTCCCCACTTTCCGCTTCACATTCAATACACCGCTGCACACGGAGCTCACGGTCATCACCCAGCGCAACGCCCTGTGAAGCGTTTGAGAGGCGGGGAAACGGAGGCAGGCACCTGGAGCTCACAGGCTGGCCCCGGATGCTTAGGCTGTGTGGTTTTCAGGTTGAAACATGTAAAACTGCCATTATCACAGACCAAAGGCAGCGCTTCGACGTGGACTGACGGCTTCCCGGAGGGAACAGCCATGATCTAAAACCAGAGCAGAGCGCTGGCTTCCTGAGCGCCGCGGTGCCAGGGGCAGGACTAGGGACCTGGGATTCCAAGGACGCCTCAGTGAGGGAAGTGCTGTTATTAACAGCAGAGAAGGAAACTGAGGCCTGGGGAGGTGGGCTCGTCACATCCAACATCCCAGGGTCAGACAGCGGCTGCATAAGACTAAAGTGTCACTATGGGGCCACAGGATCTTTTGGGGGACACACTGCCTCCTGACCTGCACTGAATGGCCTCCGAGCTCAGTGCAAGCAGTGGGGTGAGGTGGGCCAGCGGTGGCTGGGGGTGCGGTTGGTGCAGGACGGGGAAGCTGGCAGGAAGTGTGCAGTCAGGGGGTGGGGTGGGGAGGGAAGGCCCCCCTTCCCTTCTACCTCCAGGAGGAGCTGCAGGGCAGGCGCTGGGGCTCAGCAGAAGGCAGATGTCAGCAGCTCCAGCTGGAACACCCCCCTCTCCCCCACCCCCAGCACACGGGCCCCAGGGCAGACGGTAACCTTCCCCAGAATCAGCCAAGTGGACTGTCCTTGACCAGCTGGCCCGGGCACAGCATCACGGGGAGGCCACCCAGGAGGACTCAGCGGCCTGTGTCACCATGCATGAGTGCCGAGAGTGGGGGCGGCGGCCAGTCACAGCTGTGCCACTGCTGTCTCGCTGCCCCCTTCCTCCCCAGAGCCCCTCTCTGCACCATAGGCTCGGGAGCAGCGGACAGGAGGAGGAATGCACCAGAAACAAAGGCAGCAAGGGCAGGGGATGGCCCTGCACAAGGAGGCAGCTGTCACCTGGGGACAAGCTTTGCCGGAAACAGCGTCACCACCCCCATCCCACTCTCTCTCTCAGATGAGGTGCCCAACCATTCTGGGTCTCCATTTGTTTCTTTGTACATATAACAGGCATGGTAACGTTCTCCTTGTACCAGGAGAGGGTCAAAGATGGCTGCATATTAATAGCTCTTAGCACAAAATGAGCGTTGGAGAGAAGGCGGCCCTTACTGTCGTCAACAGAGCATGAGCCAAAACTCAGAAAGTTACGGCCCAGGGTGGAGCCTGGAGACAGAGGCAGTGAGTGCCCCACACAAGGCGGAGAACCCCAGGGACAAGGGCAATGACGCGGAGGGGGTGGACTTGGGGATAGGAAGGGCGCAGTCGATGGCGTTCATTCTGCGTCCTCCGGGGTGCTGCAGAGTTAAGGGGACTTGCAACAGCCCCGTGACTACAGAACCAGGAGGGCCCCAAGCTTTCCTCCCAGGGCAGGTCTCAGAGGCCACCTCTCGGAAGGCCCAGCTCCCGTAAGAAGGAAGCAGCCCTGCCCGTCATCGTGGGGGGTACGGCTGGAAGGCGCTGGTGTGACCAAGCCTGAGAAGCCCCCAAGTTCAGATGAGGGGCCCCGAGCAAGCCAGGTCCGAATACTCCCTCCCCTCCACCTCCCAGGGGGATGACTTTGGGCCCGCCACCTACAAAGCGCTCTGAGACTCCGCTTCCTCCCCTGTGGAATGGAGCAAGTGACACTGCTAATGCCGATTTCGGACAAACACTGTCACCTCAGCAAAGCATGGCACGTCGCAGGACTTGGATGAACAGGGGTTATCGGGACAGCCGCTGGTATTTTCGAAGCCGGTGACAGCTTTTCTGCAACAGGAATGCAGGGCCCAGGCAGTACCAGGAGAGTTGTGGCGCTTAGAAGGCAATGCTGCTAAGAGGCGGCCCGCCACTGACCATGAGGGGTCCCCGCCTCTGTAGGGCGCTGCTCTGTGGATGATGCTGCAGCGGGGAGGCGGGCAGGGTCACAGAGGTGTGCACCGGCCCCCAGGCTTGGCAGGAACTCCGGAGTCAAGCCAAGTCCCGGAGCAGGGCGTAGCAGGCACAGAAACGCTGCCCTGTGCTTTGAAAAGTTGACTATTATGATAATATTTGCTCTTTTTTTCCTATAATTATCTCACATTATTCATTCTTAGTATTTTCTTTTTTCATGAATGCCAACCAGTACCAAGAGGGTGCAAGAAAAATGGTGTGGCGGGCACAGAAGGCGGTACATCCCTTGGCCAAAGTGCGATGCCAGGAAAAACTAGAGGGAGGGCGCCTCAAGATGGAACAAAGGGGGACCCCTGGAGACACCCCAGTGGCTCTCTCCCCCCGGGCCTCCTTCCGCCCCCGGGTCTCCTTCCGCCCCCTGCCCCTGGCCCCTGGCCCCCGGGTCTTCTTCCACCTTCCACTCCCTGCCCCTGGGTCTCCTTCCGCCCCTGGCCCCTGGGTCTCTTTCCGATGCTCGTCAGGGTTTTGCTGGAGTAAGTGAACCCACCTCTGGACAAAAACATCAAATACTGGGGCTCAAGCAGATGCAGGGTCTGCGCTGGGCCACACCCTCCGCTGGATCCTATGGAGACCCTAGAGCTGCACAGGCTTCCACCACCCACCTCCTCTCTGCAAACTCCAGGACCGCCCGGGTTTCTGTAGGAGAGGCCACAGGTGCTATTCAGAGAAGGCCCCCAGAGCAAGCAGGCAATGTATGAAGGGCAGAAAGGTGTGGAGGAGGAGAGGAGGAGAAAGAGGAGGCAGGGGGAGCTGGGGCGGGGCTGCCTTGTGTAGGAAGGCCTCTCTCCTTCTCTCCCGGCTGATTCATAAAGCAGGGTCGTGTTGAGTAGAATCGGCCAGGCACTGATGGTGCAGATGCATCCACCCTGACAGATCCGAAAGCGCCTCCAGAAATGCAAGGAGCCCTGCTGGGCTGGGTCAGAGGGTTGGGAACCTGGGAGGAGTCTGCCTCCAGGAAGGACCTGAAGATCAAGGCCATCCTGGGAGCACTGAGAACTGCAGTCAGTGCTCATTCGCTGCCCTGATACACTTGTTTCTACCTCTGGCCCAGAATGCCTCAGACCCTGGGCCCCAGACAGAAGGCCCTTGCAAAAGGCCAAGGGCAATTCCTGGAAGGAGCTTAGAAGAGAGCACTGGACAGAGTCAAAGGCGTGGGTGTGAGTCCTCAATCTGTCATGTCCTCACTGACTGCAGGCCAGACCTCTGTCTCTGGGCCTGTTTCCTCATCTGTACAAAGACGGAAGTGAACCCTCCCAGATCCCCAGATGCCCAGACCCCAGGCCCCCGGGCCTGCTGCTCTGAAACCTAGAGTCCTAAAACTAAGGCAGCACAGGCCAGGTACCCTCGGGCAGCACCGTGTTCTTCCCTCCCCTGCCCCTGCCCCTCGCCCCCCCAATACACCTCTAACATCGCTCTCAGAATGGCTGGGGATCAGGGTGCAGAACCACAAGTTTTACATTCCCATCCCAGATGAGTCGACTGGCCCCAGCAATTCCAAATGCAGATTGTTCTGGACAGGGCCCATGGTGGGCAGACAGAGGCTCCTAGAGACTGTCAGCTGCCCCAAGGCCCTCTGGGCAAGGAGACCTTGGGGCCGGGGATGTTCAGCCTCAGAAGCCCCTCCTCCCCATTTGCAGGTCCCCCCTCCCATCCCGTCCTGACTCATTACCTAGGTGGAGCACCAGGCCATGCTTCTGTTGGCTTCGCCTCACCTGTTGCTCATGCAAACCTTTTCTACCGAACCCCCATCCCTGCCCTTGGGCCCACACTCCTTTCAGCAGAGGAAGTAATGTCCTAGTCCGCTACCAACAAAAATAACGACATGACCGCACAGAAAGTGTGGAAAGCACACATGGCAAGTGTTTCGTGGGCGTTGTCTCTAAACAACCTCATCAAGAAGGTACTATGACTATCCCCATCTTGCAGATGAGAAAACTGAGGCGCTGGGGTTAAGTATCTCATGAGATGGTCTAGGACATCGGACTTGGGTTTTCTCGTCTTCTTTCCACTTTATTGTTGCATCTGGATACTCACTTTCTCCACTTTGGCTCCTTTTGCAGAGAAAGATGGCACCTCTTCTTCTACTCACTCAAGGACCCAGCACCTTGCAAGGCAGTGCAGGTGCGGCGGCAGGAGACGCTGCCCCAGCCTCGCTGTCTGTGTCCCGCATCCTCTGATTCCACTCCGCGCACCCCGTCTCCGCCCTGACCCATCCTTCCAGAAGTGCCAGTGCAGGCGGACAGGAGTACGTGCCAGTGTCTGCATCCTCTTAAAAAGGATGTGTTCCTACCAACCCACCGCGGGCCACCCCTGGGCAACCAAAGCCAGGGAGGGACGGGCCTGCACTCACTGCCCATCTCTCCCCGACCATCCCCTCCAGCCCACCCTCACTTGGCCAGGGCTTGGCTGACCAGCCCCTTCATTCTAGAGCTGCGGCCCCTGGCAGCAGCCCTGGGCATTCTCCCCCCTGGCTCACTCCCTCTTGGCCCTCTCTCCTCACGCCTGCCTCCAAATGGAGGCTCTCCTTGGCCCTCAGCCCCTCTCATTGTCCACGGCACCCTTGGCTTCCGCTTTCACCTCCAGGCATGTAATTCACAAATCTCCAAGCTGGCTTTGATGCCCAAGGCCAGCCTTGAAATTCCAACCCTGGGCCAGACACACGCCTCTGGATCTCCAAGGCAGATGCTCGCCTCTCCTCCCCAACCCACTCTCTGAGGCCTGAGCCACGCCCCCCTCTGACCCCACCCCCACCTCCGGCCTCCTCCCACTCCAAACTCCTCCCATGCCAGGCTCCTCCCATGCCAGGCTCCTCCCACTACAGGCTCCTCCCACCCCCAGCTCCCAGCCAGCCTGGGTTCCCTGCCGTTTCCCTCCCCAGTGCCCTCCTCAACTGCGCTCTGAGCATCCTCCTCCCAACTCTGCTGTTGGGCCCTCCATCTGGAGGTCACCCTGTGTCTCCCAAGGGTCTGCCCACTCCCTTCCCCAGGTGTCTCCTGCTTCCCATCCGTCCCCAACCACCATCAGATCAATCTCCCTGAAGCACAGACCCCAACGTGTCAGCCCACTGCCCCAGTCTGGCCCCAGGTACATGGAGTAAAGGTCACAGCCTGCATCAATCCCCTGAGAGTTGGGGTGCCTGTTTGTCCCTGTTCTACCTCTTCCTCTTGTCCAGAGCGACTCACCATGCATGTCCTCCTTGGCCCTCCCCAGGAGTCCCACAGCACAGGGACTGTGCTCACCCTCCCGATGGGGGTCACCGTGATCCCCACTTGCACATACATCTCCCGCTAGTGAGAGAGGAGCTACCACAAGGGCAGGCGGACAAGCTCTCTGCAGATGGTGGCACCTGCCATCAACTGCCCCCCCCCGCCCCCCGAAGCCTGAAAGCCTGAAAGCCGAATGCTCAGCAGCCTTGTCCTTCAGCAGCCTTGTCCTCCAGCAGCCAGGGATGGGCACATTCGGACCGTGCAGGGGTCTGGGTACAGGGGTGCCTCTGGAAACCTCCTGTCCTGGTGGACGCTCCTCATGGCTCCCCCTTCCTGCCTACCTTTTACAAGGCCAAGGCCATATGGGCTGCTGCCACCCTGCAACCCTGACAGACAAACCAAGAGGATCTCAGAGACGCTGCCTCTGATATAACCGAGCTACTGGACCAACCCTGGCCCGCCTCTCGCTGTCTAATTTCACATCAGCAAAAGAAGCCACTGTATGTTTAAACCACCAGAGTCACTTTCAGTTACTTGCAGCCAAACACAAGACCGTGTGGTCACATGCATGATCTCACTGAACTCCAACAGCCCCCCTGTGGGGTGGGGGTTATTTGTTCCATGAGGAACTGAAGCTCAGAGAGATTAAGTCACTTGCCCAACACCCAGGGAACCAGGATAAAACCTGCCTGACACAAACCCCAGTTCTTCCCAACCTGCTTCTCCGTGCCACATCCCGGTGCTCCTTGAGTGACTCCATGAGGAGGACCTTGCACTTACTAAATCTTCTGTATGACCCTTTAGAGATGCGGGAAGGTTTATGCCCTCCTCGGGCTGGGTGCCCTGAGCACTTCCCTTCAGAAAGACGATGCCCTGGTCAGCAGCTAACACAGCTTGTACCCAGAGCTGTTACAAGGCACCCACTTTTGGAGCCTGGCTTGTCAGCATTAGAGCTGGGTGCCAGACAATGCCCCGGGGACCCCAGCCACCCTGCAGCTCTGCCCCCAGCCGCCTTGTGCACACATGCAGGTGTGGCCCCCTCCCCCGTTCACAGCCAATCGCTCGCTGCCACCATCCACGAAATGAAACAATCAATGATACCAATATTTTATCTCGTTCCCCACACGGTTATTTTATTCGAGGTGAATGGATCAATGTAGACCAGGGAGCATGGAGCCGAATTTCTCACCAAACTGACAGTGGGAACATTTGTCCCAGTGTGGAAAATCTAACCAGGTTCTATCCATCTGACGTTTAGGGCTGGGGAGCAAGGGGCAGGCCCACGATCTCCAGGCGCAGCCTGGGCTGCTGTCCATGACTGTGGGCCCGGGCACTTTGGGCACAGACTCCCTGACTCCAAGCCACTCTGTTCGCTGGGTGATCTTGGGCACGTGACATAAGTTCAGTTGTGTGAGGATTAAAGCCACAGAATGACAGGTGGTCAGCACACAGCCTGGCGTGGAGTCAGCACCCAGGGTCAGTGACGCCCTGCCTACTGCGGCCATCATCAGCACCATCATCAACACCCTTACTTAGGACTTCTGCAGCCGGAAGGGGGATAAAGATAAGAGCATGTTCACATTTTCCAAGATGACCCAAACCCATGCTTGGACACCTGTTGATCCCCCACGGAAGCTCACACGTTCCCATTCTGGACTCAGAGACCTTGATCACGGAAGATTAGATTTTGTGCAAAAGGTCCTTTGTCCTCTTAGCAGAGAGCTGGATGTTGGACAAGTCATTTGCCTTCTCTAGAAATGGCACTGTGAGATCCTGCCTTCCTCATAGGGCAGTGAAAATGTTCCCTGTTATTATTACTAACAATTATTACTAACCCACCAACAACCGATCTACTGAACATGGGCACCTTGACTTCTATTACAGCACACCTCTTTGGAGATGAACTTAGAGGAAGAAAGGCACCATCCCACCTACAGAAGCAGTGAGGGCAAGGGTCGGGGGAGAGGGGCAGAGAAGCCAAAATGACCTTGCCAATAAAGACAAAGGGAAATGTTTTCGGAGCCATCAAATTTTTAACAAAGTTCTCACAAGCAATAGCCCCTCTCCCAAAGAAAAGGCTGACACCACTTAGAAGGTGGTCTGGTCCTGAGCTCTAGGATCTGCCCCCTTCTTTAACAAGAATCCTTGGTGCTTTCTCTGCCGGGGACATTTCACGGACAAGGGCCCCATCAGAGACAAGGTGTCCTGCTCCAGGCCACTTTCTACCCTGCATGAGATCAGCCCTCACAAGCACCATGTACTCCGTGTGTCCCGAATAGAAGTCACCATGTCCCTCATCACCAACACCTGTTCGGGGCAGCAGTATTTCCTCCTCGCCCAAATTCTAGGACCCTCTTAACACCTCCATTTCTCACGCTCAACAGGTATAATCAGAGTGGTTTGTAATTTCTGCATGTCTCTGAAATATTATCCTTCCTTCCCCCTCGTCTCCACCCACATCACCCACCTCTGAGTTGCTGTGATCACCTCCTGCCTTCTTCTTCTACGATATGCTTCTCCTCTTCTCAACCCACATGCACCTGACATTCAATACCAGCTCAGGTACATGTTACACACACACACACACACACACACACACACACTCACACAGGTAAGGTTCCGTGCATACATTGGATTTATGCAAATTTAGCTCTATGCACCCAGAAAGAGAAATAAATAGTAACTATTTTTAAAACTGGTACTTCTGCCCCCACTTCACACAATAAGAGCATCTGCTAGAACAATCTGTGAATCTGCTGTCTCCCCCCTCCCTCAACCAGGCTCAGCCCCCTGGGCACAGAGTTAGTTTTCAAAGACCACTTCTGCCTTACACACTGATTCTATGATAGGACTTGAAGGAAATCCGCCAAAGGGTGGGGGTTTTTTTCCAGATTCTGGGAATATGAGTAATTTCTTTGTTGATTTTCCATACTTACTGTTCTTTCTAATTTTCCATCAGCAAACATACTTAAAACAATTTTTAGGGGTGCCTAGGTGGCTCAGTTGGTTAAGCGTCCAACTTCAGCTCAGGTCATGATCCTAAAGTCCTTGGGTTCAAGCCCCACATCGGGCTCTGCGCTGACAGCTCAGAGCCTGGAGCCTGCTTGGGACTCTGTGTCAAGTGAAGTTCGGACAGTCTCAGGCCAGCAGTCAAAGCCTCCCCAAGAGAGCCAGGAGGCTCATCTGTCAGCCCTCGGGGCCCTGGACTCCCTACCCTCCAGGCTAATGGGGATCTTGGTCTCTAAGGTCCTGGGCAGGTGGTTCTGCTGCACTTCCTGCCAGAAATGTACTGCCCTCCCCTCCCCCCCCCATCTGGATCCAACCTGGGCACCAAGGGACACCCCATATCACCTCCTTTGCCAAAGTTTGCCTCACCCCCACCCACCCCACCACACACCTTTCTGCGGCAACAGATGCTCACAACCACCTGTGTTCCCTCCTCCGCCGGAACTAGTTCACTCCCTGCTGCAGTGCAGCCCCTCCGGCATCTAGCCTGGCTCACCACAGGTGCTGGGACAACCGAGGGAAGTGAAGTGGCCTGAACTGGATGGAACGGAATTGGACAGCCCTGGCTTGACCTGGCTTGATCCAATCATCCCATTCTTTAAGTCAAAGTTTTAGTTGGGGCGCCTGGGTGGCTCAGTTGGTTAAGCGTCCGACTTCAGCTCAGGTCATGATCTCATGGTTTGTGGGTTCGAGCCCCGCGTCGGGTGCTGCGCTGACAGCTCAGAGCCTGGAGCCTGTTTCAGATTCTGTGTCTCCCTCTCTCTCTGCCCCTCCTTTGTTCACACTCTGTCTCTCTCTGCCTCAAAAATAAATACATATTTTTTAAAAATTTTTAATAAAAAATAAATCAAAGTTATAGTAACTTTGTGGCAAATTAAGCATCTGGCCAACAGGCTTCCGGGGAGTTGCTTGTAGGCACATTGGCCATTTGCTCCACGGTCCTTTGGGCAGTTGGGCCTCTAAGCCACTTGGCTCTGGGGAAACTGGTCTCTGAGAAGGTGACCCTCTTCGAAGTGTCTTCTGGGTTTTGGTAACCCGGAGCAGAGGACAACATCTGGGAGGGCACAGTGACAGGTACCAAGAAGCGGTCCCACAGGCCTGCTGGGGACCGGGACCTGGGGGAGCTTCCCACAGCCCCTGGGTGACACTGCAGACCCTGCAGCCCCCCCAGCCCTGTGAGAGCTGGGAAGTTCTGGGGACACCCACCCCTGAAAAGAGTCTGTGGGGCGGGCTCACTACCCTGAAGCAACCAGCAGACCCTGTGCCCAGCCTCCCTAAGCTTGTGTCTGAGGACTAGGACCTGCTCAGGGGCGATACCCAGAGTGCCAGGGCCAAGGGTGTGCCCCCCTGCCCCCGCCCCCCAGCCCAGAGTGAAAGTTTGACTAAGGCTCAGTGTCTTTGCTTTTATAAATCTCTGCCTTTTAATGACGGCTTCAAGGCTGAGGGGAAAAAGGACCATTAAACTCACTGAATAAGTTAATGGGGCAGAGAGAATCTATTTCGAAGCCACCCCAGGCTATTTTCCTCTGGAGCTAAAGCCTGAATAAGCAAAAAGAAAAAATTAAAACCGTAGAGCGCATTGCCAATAAATAACCCCCAGTGTAATCTCTCAGCATCCAGGACTTCATTTGCAGAGATATTGTAATGCAGATCACTTGTAAAACACCTCTGGTTTCAGAGTCCCACCTGCAGTGGTGGCTGGGGTCTTATTATCTGCCCGGGTCCCTCCCTCCCCCTCCCCTCTCTGCCTCCAGTGGAATGGGCTGCTCTGACGGACTGCGGATCCCGCAGGGCATCCAGGGGAGAAGCTGGGTCCTTCCACCTCAGCGCACCCAGAATAGGCGTCCTCACCAGAGGAAGCCCCAAGATCCTCCGCTCCCCAAGCTGGAGAGATTCTTTCAAGGACTCCCTAGTAGCCACCAGCCTTCCTAATATGCAACCTGGCCCTACCGTCCTTAGACTTGAAAGGTCCCCTCCCTCTACACAAACCAAATACAGCATCTTGGTTTCTTCGGCCTGGACTGCTCCTCTTCGTAAAAGTCTCCTCCCCCACCCCTGTCCTCCGCCCCTCCCCCATCCCTCCTTCCTCCTCCTTTCCCTTCCTCCTCCCCCTCCTTCCTGTCCCCTCCCCCTCCTCTTCCCCTTTCCTCTTGCCCTTCTCCCACCCCCTCCCCCTCCTCCCCTTCCTCTCCTCTTCCCTCCTCCCCCTCCCCACACCCCCGCTCCTCCCCCCTGACTTCCCCTTCTCCTGGCCCACCTCCCTGCCTCCTCGGGGGAGAATTGAGGCAGGCCCAGAACTAGAGCCAGAAACATGGCTCCTAGGGCCGGGAGAGCACAAATAATTAAATAACTCAAAACTCCTGTTGGTAAATGTTGAATCCCACTAGACACACGTTGTTTACTCTTTAATATTTAAACATGTTAATTAAATCTCTGAATAAACAAATATATTTTCGCAAGTGGCACTCCTCAGTCGGAGCTCTGCACTGCCACCACGCACCTCTGGGCCTTTCAGGGAAGGCCAGGCCCCCTCTGTGGGCTACCGATGTGTGGGCAAGCCAGGTCCGGGCTCCCTGCCCCTCCACAGGTCTTGGGACCAGGCGGCCTGGCCGGACTAGAAGTCAAGGGGGTGATGGACTCCACCCCGGTCCGGGCAAAGTTGCTCCTCTCAGGAGCCACAGCTGCCCCTGGTCTTCCCTGACCTTCAAAACGTTCCCCGGCCTCCATGTCCCCAGCATGCACTCTGCTCCTCCAGTCACTCACTCATATGCACGCCGGTCCAAGTGTATTTAGCCAGGCAAATGCTGGCACCAGAAAGGACAGATAGGGACTGGTCCCCGCTCCTCAGGGAGCTCACAACCATCCTTTCCAGAAGGCCATCTCCACAGGCTGGCATGCGTTGGGCCCTCCCCACTTCTCCAGGGACACAGAACTTCCATAGGCTCCTTAAGGGTCCTCTGGCTTCCAGATGTCCCTCTCCTGGGATTCGCTCTACCCTGAACAGCTGTCCAAGGCGCCAGCCCCTCCTACGAGGCTTGTACCTGCACTTCTTGGCCGTCTCTTCCCCTGGGAACCCTCCCACGTGCCCCACCCACAGAGTCCCGAGAGCCCGTGGGCTTCCCCGAACACATTTCCCGTGCCCATCACTTCAGGTATAAACTGGATCATCTCCTGTTTGAAAGGAAAAACATTCCAGGGCCTCGATTTCTCTCGGATTAAAATCTAAACCCCTTTCCTGGGGCGCCTGGGTGGCTCAGATGGTTGAGCGCCCAACTTTGGCTCAGGTCATGATCTCGCGGTTTGTGGGTTCGAGCCCCACGTCGGGCTCTGTACTGACAGCTCAGAGCCTGGATCTGCTTCGGATTCTGTGCCTCCCTCTCTCTCTGCCCCTCCCTTGCTCATGCTTTCTCAATAATAAATAAAAACATTTTTAAAAATTGTTTTAAATAAAATCTAAACCCCTTCCCACAGCCTGCAAAGGCCAGGCGACCGCCCCACCCTCACCTCTGCCCCTGCACACCCTACTCCGTTCCCCCTACCCTGCCCTGGTCTCCTACCATCTCTCCCCAACACCCTTCTCTCCCATTCCCACCTCAGACATGCACACATGCTGGAAAATTCTACGTTCGAAGCTTCACAAAGCTTAGAGGTGAGAGCTGGCGCTGGTATCTCCGAGTTCGCCTTGCTGTCCTTTCCCCGACCCCGGGAGCACCCCCCACCCCTTCACGTCTTCCCACCACACCCTAGTTTTCCTTCATGGGACCTAGGACACCCTGGCATGAACCTGAGCGCCTCACGCCAACACCAAAGGTCTCTGCTCACCGAACCGCCAAGCCAGGAACTCGATCCGTCTGGAGCCTCACGGTACCCACCGCATGAGGGAATGCAGCCGGCCGTGTCCCCATCTGCCACTCCGGGCACTAAGCTGCGGGCTCAGTGAGGCCGCTCGCTCACGCTCTCGCTCAGCGCCCAGCCGGGACTGCGAGGGTGGAAGGGCACACGTGCTGCCCCCGGGCCTCCCCCCACCCTGCGTCTCAGCACTCCGCAGGCACGGCTCCCAGATACGTCATGTGGGGAGAAAGCTGCCGGTCTGGGGATGCTGTCTGGTCCTTTGCAAACAGGACCCAGACCAGGGCGCTTAGAGGGGCTGCACGACCTGGGTCCATACAGAACCCCAAAGTGGAGAGCCCCTCTCCCGGGGCCCAGCCCTGCCAGGAGCACCAAATGCTCACCTGGCCCTTGCTCCCACTGCGTCAGGAAGAACAGGGAACATTCTAGGGCTACGGACAACCAGGAGGGGCCCCTCAAAAGCAGCCCCCTGCTCTTCTGCCTGCCTCAGCCCTGCCTCTCCAAGGAGCAGCAGGTCACAAGGGAAACCGATGGGCACTTAGTGAGACAGGCTCCCAGCTCTGCCACCACCCCATCTGGGTGACCTTGAGCACGTGACCCACCCTCTGCCTCCCCCCCTACCATGTCCGCCTCTGGAAGACAAAGATATGACAGCACCTACTTCAGTGAGTCACGCACCTGTGTCTATTCTAACCCAGATTCATCAAAAGCAGTCCTGTTGTGTAAACTTGGTACAACCACTTTGGAAAAAGCTCTGGCAGTGTTTCACAAAGTGAAATATAAATATATCACACCACCCAGACACTCCACTCCTAGGGAGAGACCCAAGAGAAATCAAAGCATGGTTCACAAAAAGGCTGCGTGAGAATGCTTAGCATAGATTTACACAGAACAGTCCAGAACTGGGAAACGCCAGGGTTCCCACAATGAGGAGACCCAATGAACAAGCTCGGGGATCCCACACGACGGAACAGTGCCCGGCAATACAAGAAACCGGTTCTGTAATCTGCGACAACACGCATGAACCCCAAAACCATGTCGCTGTGTGTACTGTATGATCCCCATTTACACGAAGTTGCACATCAGGAAAAAGCAATCTATCAGGGAAAAAATCAGAATGGTGAAACTGCCTCTGGGGACATGAGGGCAGAGACCGGCTGGGGAGGGACACGGGGGAACCTCCTGAGGGAATGGCAATGCCCTGCATCTCACTGGGTTTGGGTCCCTCGTGTGTGTGCACTGGTCAAAACTCAACGGAATGTACACTGGAGATTCAATGCATTTCATTGACCATAAATACTAACTCCAAAGAACACAATGAAAACAAATCTTGCACTCTAGTAAATGACAAACATACTAAAATATTTAAGGAGAGCGTACACACATCTACAATTTACTCGGAGTCGCATTTCAAAAATACGATGGGTAATGAGTTGATGCGGGGATAGACAGACAGACAGACATGAGACAGAGCAAGGAGAGTAAAATATTAATTGCAGAATAGAGTTCTATCTGTTCATAGTAACACTTTCAAATTTTGTGTACCTTGGAGATTTTTCGTAATAAAATGATGGAATAGGAGAATCCTACTTATTTACATGCCATCCCCCTCCCCCAGAAAAGCCATTTCATAGCCCTTGTGCCTCATTCTTTTGTGAAGGTCTTCCCTACTGCTAACCAAATCCCCACAGCCTGTGGTCCCAGCCCATTGTTATTTGGGGGATGGGGGAAGGGGGGAGGGGACATGGGGGGTGGGGTGCAGAGAGCCTAACTTGGTGGCTAATGCAGTGTGGTGCTCACCTGCAGCATCTGCAATGATTGATATAAATTGGTTAATTAATTAACAAGCGAGACAAGGCTTGGTACTTTGACATGGGGGTGTTTTGGCCATTTCCCTACCGTCTCCTAAACATCAGTCAGAGAACTGTCTTCCTGGGCCCTTCTCGGGCTATGCACTTGCTTATTCAATCCTTTATCTATCTCTGCTTCTTCCATGGAGGTGCAACTTCTCCCACAAGACTCTGCTCTAAAGGCGACCAACAGGGCGCCTAGGTGGCTCAGTCCCTAAAGGTTAAGCGTCTGACTTCGGCTCAGGTCACAGTTTTTCGGTTCATGAGTTCAAGCCCCACATTGAGCTCTGTGCTGACAGCTCAGAGCCTGGAGCCTGCTTCGGATTCTGTGTCTCCCTCTCTCTCTGCCCCTCCCCTGCTCATGCTCTGTCTCCCTCTCAAAAATAAAATAAACATTAAAAAAGAATTTTTTAAAATAAAGGCCAACCAAGCAGTTACGCTTAGGGCACTTGCAGCAAGAGGCACCAAAACACAGGAAGAATCCAGTTCTGATGAATGTCTGCAGGCCGCTGCACTCAGAAAGTCTGAGAGAGACTATTTTAATTTCAGTAGACATGTGATTTTTGTGTACTATGATTTTTATGAGTTCCACTGAGCCTCCCCCAAAATTCCTCTGTTGAAATCATAAACCTCCAAATGGGACTGTATTTGTAAATAAGCCTTTGAAGAGGTGATTATAGGGGCGCCTGAGTGGCTCAGTCAGTTAAGCGTCTGACATCAGCTCAGTCATGATCTCATGGTTCATGAGTTCAAGCCCCACGTCAGGCTCTGTGCTGACAGCTCAGAGCCTGGAGCCTACTTTGGGGATTCTGTCTCCCTCTCTCTCTCTGCCCCTCCCCTCTCTCTGTGCTCTGTCTCTCTCTTTCTCTCAAAATAAATAAGCATTATTTTTTTTTAATTTAAGAAAATAAATTTCAAATCTGGTAGGTAGAATCATCTTTCAGGCCTACGGTTTCCGAAGTTGCATTCTGACAGAGAAAAAACAAAGGCTCGCACGTTGAACACATTTACCCATCACCTGGAATGAATAATCATTAATTAATTCTGTAATTAATTATCATTTTGTCATATGCTAATCTCAAAACACAGAGAGAGAAGGAAAACATCACAGATAAAGTTAACAGCCCTGCACTTCCTCTTCCTCTCTCCCTAGAACCAAGGCTGTCATGAAATTGGTTTGTATCCAGCCACAATTTTATCTTCTGACTGCATTACCTGCGTCCATAAACAACACACTATGTTGGTTGTTGTTGTGATGTTGTTGTTGTTAATTACACCTGCGGTATATCATTCTGCAGCTTATTTTTGGTTTCTGGTTTTCTATCGACATTGGATTTTCAAAACGTAGGCACGTTACTGCACAGACAACCAGATTTTCACGGTAACGGCTACACAGCATCAGATCACATCAACAGACCCCAGGTCCCCTGAGCTCTTCCCCCGGTGACATGGGAGCCCGGGTGGCCATCTTACTCCCGCACACACTGCTCACGGAATGGGAGAGCATGGGGTCTGGAGTGAGCCTGGGTTTGAGATCCAGTGCTGCCATTTATGCGTGGCCTTCCGGGCGAGCTTCTGCCCTGCCCGGCCTCAGTTTCCTCATCTGTGAAATGAGAGCTGCTCATCGTGCGTCTGATTCAAACGCCACAGAAACGGCTTGACCCGGAGAAAAGTGCTCTAGAGTAACAGCTGCTAGGACTGTGCTCCAGAGACTGGGAAGCTAGAACAATCCGCAAACACAGGTCTGGACAACAAAGAACATCTCAACGGTGGAACCCGAGTGACAGCGTGAAGGCAGGGGACAGCCTGACCGAGAGACGGAGAGTGGGAAGCCCCATGGGAATGTTTCCGGAAGTCTGGGGCGGAGTGTTCCCACGGGAAGGGTAACAGGGGGCAGGGGTCCAGAGAGAGGCTGCAGCCGAGACACGAACACAGAAGCCTGGACGTGACCCTGAGGGCGATTAGGACCCAACTCTGGTTCCTGAGCTGCAATCACGGAATTATTACCCTGCCTTCCAGAGAGTTCTTAAAAATCAACGGTGAGGCTGGAAAGGTACGTGAGAAACCTAAATGTGCTTTGATTTCCCAACTCCATACTGGATCGGAGCGCATTTCGGCAAGACCGGCCCTGGGGGAAAAGGTAAGTGGGGGGGGCCAGGGTCAGGATGGAGCCTTTGGGGTGCAGAGAGAAGAGAAGAAAGGAAAATGGAGAGAGAAGCCGGCACCTGGGTGGGCTGGGGAGGCACACACAGGCATGAGAACCGCGGGGGTCGTTTCCCACAAGCCTCCGGCACACCTAGGACGGCCCCTAGTGAAATCCTCCGCCCCCTCTAATCTTCTGCCTGGTCTGCAGCCCTGCCATGCGAATTATCAGAGGTCAGAGCCTGAAGGGCCCTCCAAGGTCACCTGGGCGGGACTCCTAGTTTTAAGTATAAGAAAACAGAGGCCCAGAGACGGCCAGCGCCTTGCTCAGACTCACCCAGTAAGCTGGTGGCAGTGACAGGACCCAAGAAGTCCCCCTGTTCTGCCCCGGTGCCCTGGCTCAGAAGACATCCTGTGGGGTGCGGCTGAAGACACCTGTGCCCACAAAACTCAGGAATCGCAACCTCCGCCAGCTCCCAAAGGCCCCTTCACAGATCACAGATGAGCACCCTGTTGTCTTATCAGCCGAGGGGCACCTGGGAGCTGCGGAGGCTCAGGTGGGGCCCAGGACCAAAGGAATTAGGGGCCGGCAAGAATGAGAGAGGCATGGGGCGCGGGCCTGGGGCACGATGTGCCCGTTCAAACCCCAGCTCTGCCAGTTCCTGGCCAAATGACCAACCGAGAAGAAGTTCGATAACCTCCCCATGCCTCAGTTTCCCTGTGCTTTCATAAAACGAGGCTGAAAACAGCACCTGCCCCATCGTGCTGTGCGGAGAATGACAGGGTTAAAGCAAGCTGGTCCTTACAGTAGCCACTGGAACACAGTCACTGCAAGGGTCTGCTCTCTCTGTGATGAGTTCTCATTTCCCTAGAAGGCGCCTCCAACAGGCCGCTCTGCTGGGGGCAAACCCCCAGGCCCACGAGGCTCAGAGAGCAAGGAGGGGGAGGAGCCCAGCCATCTGGGCACAGGCGTGTGCACTGTCACCCAGCTGGGACCAGTCCTAGATCTGGGAGATACTAGATCTGGGAGACATTCTGCCAGCAGCACCCCCTTCCCACTCAGTGGGTCTTTACTGAGCATCTACTAGATCCTGGCTACTGGGGACACCAAGCCGAGTACAACCCAATCCCCCCACCTGCTGGCGCTCACAGCGCAGTGGAGAAACCAAAACATGGAGAAGCCTGAGGCCACAAAGGGCACGTGGCTGGAACCCAAGAGTCTCAGCAGGACCGAGACCCTAGCCACGCCACCTGGGGGCGGTAAGGACAGACACCAGAAAAGGGCACAGGGTGGGGCCCCAAGGCCGGCGCACACCTGACCAGAGTTCAGACAACAGCAGCCCTGGGAGATAGGCCAGCAGGTCGGCTGGTGAGGGGAGGCAGCTTGCAGCCCAGGACTGGGGTGGGGCGGGGAGGCAGGAAAGAGCACCCGTCATTTGCAAGGAGACAGGAAATGACTCTGGACAAGGACACCAGCACAGGAGTCAGGAAGGGAGAAGGTCACACAGCTGCTCCCTGGGGGCCCCAGGCTGCTCTGAGCTGAGAGGAGGGGGAGCGTGATGCTCCCCCCAGCGCTGTCTGGGCACAGTGTCCGCTGCGTGCCCCGAGATGGAAGCAGGGCGCTGACCCTGTACCAGCACAGAGCCAATCTCTGTACCGACTAGGCACCCCCCACCCCTGGCTCTCCTCCACCCAGATCTCCCTCCCATGGGACTTTCTCCCAGGAACTTGGCTGGGCGGGGGACCGAGGGAATCTGGCTGCGCCCTCAGCACCCCTGCAGCCTAGAGGGAGATTCCCAGGAGCAAGGTCCAGGGAGCCTTCCAGAGCAAAGGGCTTGACCTTCCACGCCCTGCAACTACAGGCCGATACAGACCTTGACTGACCGGCTCAGGGATGTTTTCCCAGCTCTCCCAAAAGGGGCTGCCCCACGGAGGCCCTCGGATAAACACGCTGAACAAATGCAGAACTGGAGAAACGAAGGAGCGTCTGCACACTGCTCACTGACACACGGCCAGTGGCTCTCTGCCTGTTCCCCTGCCCCTCTCCCCTCAGCTGTGGGGGTCATCATCCTAACAGGGGTGACCTTGCTCCAATCTTGGTCTCCCACGGTCAGAAAATGAGGGGAGCAGAAATGGAAAAAAATGACTTCCATATGTGGCTTCCCCGAAATGTCACAGAGCCCCTTGTGGACAAGCAGCGAGGCCAGTGACCACCTCACACCGGGGCCCACGACCCTGACAAGTTAACTCCGCCACCACCTGCGATGTTAGACGGGCCTGGGAACTGGGGCGTCCAGGACCTGTAAATCTCCAGGTAGGAGAGTGGCACCCCCTCCAACGCAGGGAGCCGCGTTTTGGGGCACTTACAGTTCCTCTTTACGCTTCACATTACCTGCGTTTCCTAAAATCCTGTCCCTGCCTCTCCTGGGACGGAGCTTCAGCGGCTGCTCCTTTCACTAAGGCTCACCACCCCCAACTCGACTCTAAACTCCAAGAGCGCGGGCACCTGGGTGGCTCAGACGGTGGCGGCTCAGGCCATGATCTCACGGTTCATGAGTTCGAGCCCTGCCACAGGCTCGAGCTGACAGCACAGAGCCTGCTTTGGATTCTTGCTCTCCCTCTCTCTCTGCTCCTCCCACATTCATGCTCTCACTCTCTCTCTCTCTCTCTCAAAATAAATAAACTTAAAAAAAAAACCCTATGGGGCACCTGGGTGGCTCAGTTGGTTAAACATCCAACTTCAGCTCAGGTCATGATCTCACAGTTCATGGGTTTGAGCCCCGTGTCGGGCTCCGTGCTGACATCTCAGAACCCGGAGCCTGCTTCGGATTCTGTGTCTCCTTCTCTCTCTGCCCCTTTCCCACTTGTGCTCTTTCTCTCTCTCAAAAATAAACATTAAAAAAATTTTTTAGCCTATAAACTGGGGGCACCTGGGTGGCTGTCAGTTGAGCATCCAACTTCAGCTCAGGTCATGATCTCATGATTCGTGGGTTCGAGCCCCCCATCGGGCTCTGTGCTGACAGCTAGCTCAGAGCCTGGAGCCTGCTTCAGATTCTGTACCTCCCTCTCTCTCTGACCCTCCCCTGCTCACGCTATCTCTCTCTGTCTCCCAAAAATAATTAAAAAACATTTTAAAATTTAAAAAAAACCTATAAACTCCTAGAGGGGAGTGCACGGCCCTTTATCTTCTGGGGCAGGGCCCCAGGGCTTCGCCCCATGCCTGGCACAGGGCCGGAGGCTGGAACTAATAAGAAAGAGAGGGACTCCCTCGTCTCCGAGTCCTGCGGAGGAAGGGCCAGGCTGGCCCAGCCGGTGCCTCGGCCCATCCTTCCCCAACAGTCCAGAGGCTGGGATGGGCGTCAGCAGGCAGCGCAGCAGGTGCGGGCAGCCCACAGCCGGGAGCACGTGCAGCTCCGCACCCACAGTGGGCTCCGCGCGCCCCAGCGCCAGCCCCCATCAGCGGTCTCTCACGCACCTGGAAGATGGGCCTTTGAAAACTGGATACAGGCCCCCCTCGTCCCCCTCCCCACACGGGAGCCGGCCAGCCCCTGGGGCACAGGGCCTTCCCACAGAGGAGAGAGAACTGCAGCCACAGGCCTGGGAAGTCAGGCCCTTGCCCTCACTGCCAGGGGTGTCAAGGGGCCACACCTCCTCTTCCATCATTCTCCCCTGCAACTGCCTCAAAGACGAGGTTTCTGCCAAGGGAATAAGACCACACCCCTCCTCCACGCCCCTGCCCCCTCCCCACTTTCTCATGTTATTTCCCACATGGTGTCTCACCGCCACATTTGTTAAAATGACTGCCACTTAAGAGGTGGCAAGGAGTCAGAAACACAATCTGGAGCAAAGCTGATATTAAATAACTTCGGGAGCCTGGCATGTCTGCCAAGGTTCCCTCCTGAATCTCAGGTGCATAAGGAAGAGGCCCCCCAAGGTAAGGAGCAAGTCGGGCCCCAATTCCGGCCTCACCTCTGCTGGGGGAAGGCCCCTTCCTTCCCCGGGCTGGACTTTCTGCACCAGGAAAGCCTGAAGCTTAGTGATTACCACTAACCCCCCCCCCCCACATACGTGACCCCACACACTACACACACACACACTCACACACACACACACACAGCCTGAAACAGTTCCTGATCGTCATATCCAAAGACCTAAGCTACAAAACTCCCCCACTCGATGGGCCCAGCGACCCCTCCCCTTGCCATTTTCCATTTTCCAGGTAAACATGCTGAGCCTCAGGGATGCTGAGTCTTGTGGCCGGAGGCTGGGGCCAACCAGACAGACTGGCTGCAACTAAAGCATCTCCCCAAAGAGCAGCACTCCAGAAAACCCCAGGAAGGGTCTGGCTGCTAGGTGCCAGGATTGGAGGCTGTGGCAAAGACACTCGCTGGCACACCACGTGCTCCACAGTCCACAGCCTCACAGAGCGCTGGCCCAGGCCACAAATATTTCCGAAGGCCACCGTCACACTCATGACCTAAGAGATCACCTCTAGCCACTAGCATGTGAAGGGAAGAGAAATTCGGTTGACAGAAGCCCGGAAGCCAGCCGCCCCTGATGCAGTTTCAGTGTCCCCTGTCCCCAACAGAGCAGCCCCAGCCCAGCTCCAGAGACTGCTGTTCTCCCCTCCAGCCACTGGGTGTCACTGCTGCCCCCCAGTGAGTCAGAACCATAGAGCACTCCTTGGGAGTACAAGGACCCCGAGAGGCCAACATGACCCCATAAGTAACTCTTGCCCTGTGTCCTAACTTCATCGTTCTTCCAGAAGGAGACAGATGGCCAACCATGGAGTATCCACCATGTTCCGGACACTCTCCACACATCATATAATTTAATCCTCAAGACAGCAACACCTCCCAAAACACCTTACTTTGCAGATGAAGAAAATGAGACCCAGAGAAATTAAATAACTTACTCAGAGTTAAAAACCAAAACAAAAAACAAGCAAGGACTTGGAACCTGACTCTGATGCCAAAATCTATGACCTCTCTGCTACACAATTTAGCCTCCCTTGAGATATCAGGTGCTGAGCTATGGGGCTATGGGCTCTAGTTTAATCAAACGGTTTTACTGTGGCCCTCAGAGATGCTGGGACCTGGGAGAAAACCAGCTTTGATCAAAGGCACAATCTGAACAGGGCAGGCAAACCTGTGCCTCCCTTCCTGCAGACACCATGGTCTAGTGCCCTCTTGTGGCGGAACACGGAACTGGAGTGAATGGGAATGGGAGGCCCTTAGGGGTGGACTGGAAGATTGAGTTGTCACCCCCTTCCCGCTGGAGTCCTACATTCTCACTCCCAGGACTGGTCCCACAGCCCCATCGGCAGCGGACAGGCTTAGTCAGTTACAATCGCCCACAAGAGGATCATCTAGCAAATGGGAAGCTACCGAGGGCAAGAATAGCAGTAACACTCCAGGGGACCACGTCTGCAAGAGCTGGGTGCTCCTGAATTAGTCTGCATAGAAATTCCCCACATCCAGGGTGCCTGGGGCACTCTGCCCCTTGGTATCCTGGCTGAGTCTATCAGTGGGAAACAGCTATGTCCCTGTTCTTTTGAAAGACATGTGCCTCAGCCACTTCGTCACCCTTTCAAAATACACTCTATCTCGGTCCTTCTGTTCCCTCCCTCAGCTTTGGCCCAGGTGCTACCTCCCCCTATGCAACTTCCTCTAATCCCATGCGTCAAGGACCCGGAAATGTCACTGCCCATCACCTCTGAGAGACTCCTATTATACCACATGCCAGTTCGGCCTCTGTGAACCCATCACATGCCAGGCACCTACCAGAATCTCATTTAATCCTGACAACTACTCTCCAAAGATAGACACAGTTAGCCTGATGTTTCAGATAAGGAAACGGAGGCTCAGAGACGTTAAATAACGCGGGTAAGCTCACACAGGGGCAGAGCCAGGATCTAAACCGAAGGCTGCGTGGCCAAAGCGGCACCATTCTCCCGACCACACTGAGCTGCCTCCCAGACAAAAGAACCATTGAAAATCTTGGGCGCCGGAATTGTTCTAACAGAAGGCCTTGGATTAGAAGCGTAATCTGTCAGGGTGAGTGTGATGAGCTGGAAGGAGGAAAGACTGGAAGCAGAAAGAACAGATGAGAGCCACAGAAAGTATCTGTGCTCGTGCGGATGAAGTTCTGGAGTGCAGTAATGAGAAGGGGGAGAAAATGAGAGGAACACCACGTGTGCGCGGGCACGCGTGTGCACGGGCACGCGTGCGCATGCGCGCATGCGCGCTCTCATGAAATCTTAATAGCATTCCTGCATTTTTAGCATTATCTCCATTTTTCAGATGAGGACACCGAGGATCAAAAAAGTAGCCAGCCCAAGGTCACGGAGCTGGTAAGAGGCAGAGTTGCGATCCCAAGCCAGCCAGAAGCAGGGTTGCATACACAAACGACCTCCAGTCTAGTAGGAGGGGCATGGATGTCAGATTTACCCCTGCTCTTCAGAGCACCAGCCTCAAAAACGCAAGTAGGTGGGGAAAGACTGACCACAACAGCGAGGGTCCCGCCTGCAGCCCCGGGGGCAGCTCTCAGGACAGCACTGCCGGACCGGGTTCCGTGAGCTCGGCACCCACCACGAAGCAGAAGACCCCATCTCTAAAGCCCACAACCGCGGAGGTGGGGCAGGGCTCCTGTGTGGACCAACTAGCGAACGGAGCAAGACAGCACCCTGCTCAAATACGATACTGCCTGGAACTGACGGAAAAGAGCCGAGGACTCACAGAAAGCAAACCGTCCAAACCAGCTGGGCCAGGCAGGGCCCATCAATTTAGACGGGGAGCTCCGGGGGAGAGCCGGAGTCTAGAAGACTCAAAGACAGCACCGAGCTCTGGCACCTGGTAAGTATCAGGACCTGGTATTTACTGAACAGCCAGCTGGGGTCTAAGTGACCTCCTAGCTTGGCCTGAGGGGAGAGGCGCGGAGAGAAGTGAGCGACGCCCCCGCACTTGGGCCAGTATATCAGCCAGCCTGGGGGAGTTCATAAAGCTCAACTCTTCTGTGACATGAACCCCACAGCGTAACCTCTCAGCTTCTCTGTGTCACATCAAGACTGATCTCATGGGCAGGAACTATGTCCCGTTCATCCATCTCCATCGCCCCTGTGCAGAGGGGCGGATCCCTCCTGCGGCTGCTGCAGAGACAGCCCAGAGAGGAAGAGTAGTGACTTCCGTCCACCCAGGGCACTCTCCCGGCCATGTTCTGGGATGCTCAGTCCAGGAGACTCCCGTGGCCGGGCTGCACCTACGACAAAGGCAGGACCAGCTCTGCAGAGAGAGGCCCCGCCTCGGGGACAGGGGGCCTCCCTGCTCACCCCCGGGTCTGCCAGCCAGGTCTGGCCAGCCAGTGCGCATCTCACCAGGCTCCAGCCACAACTCCGGCTCCGACCGTCTCATGCGCAGCACTGCCCTCTGGTGGCCACGGGGGGGTCTACACGTAGCCGAACTTGGCGAGCAGGAAGCCGAAGGCTTTAGAGCTTGTTTACCAAGACCTCAGACGCGATGTGCACAGCGAACAGAAGACAGGCCCTTGTTCGTGCGCAAAGACACCCCCAGATGCGCACACGCAGCCCAGGTTACCATAGGAGGCCGCAAATCTAAGAGTCTCATTCTCTCTCTCTTTGCAGGAGACCAAGGGCTCCTTTCCCTTCCTCTGGAAGAGCCCAAGTCCCTCAGCCCCACAGCAGCGGCTCGCAGAGGGTGGGGAAGGAGAGCCGACTGGGGAGCAGGTCTCATGCCAGGGCCCGCTAGGGGACTGAGCCAAGCTCATCCACCTCTCTGGAGCCCTGCGTTCCTCCTTGGGAAGCCCGGATTGGACCCCTATTATTTCTGAACCCCTTTCCGGATCAGATGATTTATGTTTCAAAGTCTTGCTCTCCTTCCTACCTCAAAAATACTCCCAGATGTCTAGAAATGGAAAGATTCTCGACGGTACCCCGCGTTTCAACAGCCCCCAAAGCATGTTATCACATGGCTCCAACGGTGACCCTGTGTGAGGGAGACCCCCGCCATCTTCCAGGGGGGACCCAACTCCCAGAAAGGAAAACCAAGGCCAGTGACGTTCTGCGATGCGGCGGGCCACCCGGCCAAGCAGCAGCAAAAATGGGGTGATTCCACAGAGGCAGCCCAGCAGCCTCAGAGGGTAAGGAGCCTCTGTGAGCCGCGGGGCACAGCTGGGGCACGAGGCGGGTGGAGGAGAGGAAGAGAAGAGGGGGCGGCAAGAGAGGAGCCAGGAAGAGCTAGGAGTCCTGGCGGGAGCTGCGCAGCCCTGCAGACACCCCCTTCCACGTGGTATCCAGCAGCAGTCTTGAAACCCCGACTCTCCCTGGGAAAAGCCCCCTCACGCTCCACTCTCTCACCCAAGCTCTCTTGGGCAATGGGCAGTCAGGGACACAGCCCAGAGCAGAGCTGGTGGGGACCCAGCGGCCGGCTCCCTGAATCCCCACCAGCCTCAGCCAGCGTCTGGTCTCTGGGGAAAGCTGGCCTGACCTAAGGCCAAGACCCCACGGAATGGTCCAGAAGGCCTGGGAGGAGGGCGTGGCTGAGACGCCACCCTGGGGGGAAGGTGCTGTGGGGAGCAGTCAGGAGGAAGGCCCCCGGACACCCCAACTGTGACAGCCTGTCTGTGACCCTGGCTGCCAGGCCAGCCCCAGACCCATCATCTCATTCCCTTACCCTCTGACCCCAGCTCCAGGGCCATTCCCATCCACAGAACTGCCGATGTGACAAAATAAACGACCCTTCTAGGGCTTCACGACTATCCTCCCTTTAATTATTAATTGCGTACAAAGGTCATGTATTGGCTAATGACCCTACGAATGTGTGTGTCTGCCAGTATATATTAGCACGCCTAAGCGAACAAGAATCCAGAGAATATAACAACGTCAAACGTCAGACTGCTCTGTGCAAGATTAAGCAAGTCAAATTCGATATCTGGGCTCATACCCCATCTGTAAAATGGGGTTCATATGAACTAACGGTACCTCTGTCAGAGGGTTCACGCGAGGCCATAGTGAAATATTATTTCTAAAGTGCTTGGAACGGGGTCTAGAACATGGGAGGCAGTCCACAGGAGCTAGCGGCTGGCAGTTATTAACCGCTTTCTCTGCTGGGCGTGAGACACAGCACTGCCCCTCAGAGCACTGCTAAGAAGTAGTCATTACTATGCTCAACTTACACATAAGAAAACAGAAGAGGTAAGGGGTTTGTCCAAAGCTAGGGAGAGGCCGGGCCCCAGGGATCAGCTGGGAAAACCCAGCCGCCATGTTCCTCTCCAAGCTTGATGACTCCGAGGAAGGAGTCCCCAATCTCCCACCACCCAGACCATTGATGGGACGAAGCAGATGGAAGGAGGGCTGGGGGACAGAGGGGAGGCTGGAGAGAAAGGATGGCTCCCAAGCCAGCTGAGCCCACAGCCCTGCATGTGACAGAGCAGAGCAGAAAGCCTCACTGAGTGAATCTCTAATCGGCGTGGGCTGCAGGCCACGAGGAGCCCCGGGGCTGCCAGCCTCGCAGAGTCGCTGCCCCTGGGGACCCCAGATTCGGAAACATCTCCCCAGAGGGAGACACAGTCATGGGCAAGGCTCTGACTTTGACAGAGCAGAGGAGGGTGGCATCTGCCCCAGCATCTGGGAGAGAGGCCTTCCAGCCACCACGGGGGCCACAGACAAGTTGCTGGCTTTGACTGAGTTTCTTGCAGGGCCCCTGGCACGGAAACAGGAAGGAGGGGACGCCTGCAGCCATCCTTCCCGCCCTGAGTTCTGGTGAGCCCTGCACGCGGGGCGAAGGCACAAAACTGGGGGTTCCCAGGGCTCCAGTGGGCACTGAGCTTCTGCTCCGGCTTCACGGGCATCCTCATCCTTGGTGATCCAACCCATCAGAGAGGAGCGGCGAACACGCCTGGTCCCCAGGAGCAGGCATTTCCCCAAGCGAAGGCCAGCGAGGCTCAGGGGATGACGGATGACTTTGAGGGGCTGCTTCAGATGGCCCCACCAGACCCGGTGGGGGGCCTATGCAGCCTCCACTCGGGCCACACCTAGTCCCATCTGCCAGGACTCTGGGCCGTCCTCCGATCCCTCACAGATGGACGCTTCCAGAATGCTGCCCCCATGGGAGAAAGAGAACTTTCTGGATAAAAATGGAGCCACAGGATGTCCAGCCAAAGGACCACCGCCAGAGATAAGAGTCCATGAAACCAGGGAGGTCATGACCGGAGCACCACAGAAGGAAGTCAGGAGACTCTTCTAGAGCTTTCCTTTGGGGAGATACGCAATTCAATCCTTTTCTTTATTTTGTTTATCAGTAGGATGGGACTAAGGATCCCTGCTTACGCACTTCAAGTAGGTATGGCCAAAGTAACCCAACCGCCGTAAACTGGAAAGCATAAGAGAAATACTGAGGTGTTCAGGAGGTAAAGAATTTGCTAGATAGAAACAAAAGGCAGGACCTGATGGGTACCAGGGGACAGTCTTTCCAGAATCAGCCCGGCCCTCCAGTGGTCCAGGGCCGAGAGTCCGCTCGGCCCCCCAGCATGACCTCTCCTCTCATGTTCCCTGCTCCCCCTGCCCATCAACCCACCCCTCCCTGGAACAGAGGCAAGAGGAGGAGCCCGGTCTTCAGGGTCACGTACGCTACCATCAACCCACCCCTCTCCCAAACCCAGGCCCTTCTAAGTCTTTTTGATTATGGACACCAGGCTTTTTTGATTATGCATGCTTTAGCAATAAAAATTTTATCTTGTAACCCCAGAGTGCTCCTGTTTATTAAGTCATATGCTTGTGTATCTTCAGTCCACGTGCTAAATATTAAACATTCCCTTTTCTAGACAAGAACAACTTGAAATGGAAGCTCTAGCATGTTCCTCTCGCCTCCAGAGGAGGTCTCTGCTGGGGCAATGACTAGAAGCTTGGCAGAGAGAGGTCTCCTTCCCACCCTGAGCGCAGGGTGGAGAACGGGCAGCCACGAAGCTGGGGTCTGGCCTCTGAGAGCCCGCAGGCCCCGGTACATGGCTATGTGTGGCATTTGGTCTGGCCAGTTGACTCCAAACGGTGTGGCTCTTTCTGGGTGAGCCAGAGTTCTCTAGAAGTAGGAAGGGAAGGAAGAAAGAAGGGGAAAAAATGGCCACTGGCCAGGGAGCGAGCACCCCTGCCCTCTTCCTGGTGCCATCACAGAGGTCAGCACCAACCCCAAAGGCAGCACCCTGAGAAGTGGCCTCACACAGCCTCATCGGGGTGCACCTTGGGCCCTGGGATGGCAGATGTCCAAGCTGGAAGGGGCACCACCCCACGGTCTCAATTTATAGCTGAATTTACAGCTCAGAAAGGCTATAGTTCCCTCCTAAGCTCACAGTGGGTTAGGGGCAGGGCCAGGGGTAGGACTCATGTGACTCATCCTTTTCTCTAAGGCTACCCTCTCTCTGGCCAGCTAGAGGCCCCGAAAAGAGGCCAGAGACAGTGCCTATGATGACAGTATAAACCACGAAGTGGGGTCCGGCGGCGAGAGATGCCACATACTGGCAAAGGTCATCCCGAGGGACGGTCACAGCCCATCCACACTCCCACTCAAGAGCCAGCCGGGGCGAGGGTCTACTCCCCCATTAGTCAAAGAGAAAAGAGGCAGCAGACAGGGACAGACAGGGCCAAAGACAGACAGCATCCCAAGGGAGCGGACTGCGGGCCCCTCCCCTCTTCACAGCCGTACCTTCCACTTCAGCCAGGCAGGACCCTGAGCTGCAGCCCAGGCTCCAGGCTCAGTCCTCCAGGGGCCAGTCCCCAACCACTCTCAAAGCTAAGGTTTTACCCAAAACCGCCATGTGCTGAGGTCCCCCGGGAGCTGCGGAGATGATACCCTGAACCAGAGTCAGCCTGGAAAGACCGACCTGGGCTCGTGGGGGCTGAAGACTGGTCTCCAGGCAAACCCCCAGGGCCTCTGGAGTCCCAGGTCCCCAGCTGTCATCCCAGAAGCGCCCCGCTCCCCAGGGCTGCCACCACTCCCCCTTCCGAATCTCACCACACAGGCCTCTGGACTGAGCCTACTTCCCTCAGGCCTAGACTCACTCCCTCCTAAGATCCTGGCTGGGCTCCATGATGCCCTTGGGGCCTGGCTCACACCCCTGCCTGCATCCCAGCTCTCAAGGGTAATTGTCAAGGCTGGCTCTTCCCTTGATCCTTAGAAAGACTGAGAATCAAGGAGCCGATACAGGCCAAAGCCCAAATGATCCTTCACCTAGCCAGGCAAGGACCTGTAGGGAAGACAGGGGACACAGAGGGGACCAGAGAGCTGCGAACACCAGCAATCCTGGGGTGGCTCCTGCAGAGACCCAGTTGGTGGCTCAGAGTCCCAGCCAAGAACTCATGGTCTTCCCAAGGCGGGATAGCCAGTCCCAGGAACTCTGGGCCCTGTGAGCCATCTCCTTCCCCCTGATCTCCAGACAATCCAAGGAGGCACCATTCAGATCCAGCAGGCTTGACCTAGACAGTGGGCCCACCTCCCAGCCACCTCCTCTGCCTTTGTGACGTCAGAGCCTGGTGGGGCCAGGGCGCGGCCATGCTGGACCCTTCTAGGTAAGGTTACTGTGAGGCAAAGAGACTGGCCTCCTAAACAGAAAGAGGCCAAGGGGGAGGGCCCTTGGGGAGGGGCGGAGGTGAGACCCACACTTCCGCCCTGATGCTTTGCAGCTGATTCGCTCCTGATACTAATGGGACAGCACCTCCCCTGTCACAGGTGCCCTCAGCCAGCCTCTGATGGGTACCCAAGAGTCACTCCGCACATGACCCTGGGAGAAAGACCACAGGGAATCTCTTGCCCATCTTAAAATGTAGGTATCATCAGTTAAACACTAAGGAAAGGTCCTCAGAACCCTACAGCCCCCACAAACAAGAAGGTACCCCTGTGGAAGCCACCCCTTGGTTCCAGAATCCAGGCCTGATGGAAATCCAGCTTTGCCCAGCCTCTTCCTCATCCCCCAGAGTCTGCCCAAGCTGTGCTCCTAGGCACACACCAGCAAGAGCTTCAGGCTGATAGGAGGACCTATTCGATTCTGCATCTGTGATAGCACCAGAAATCTGAAGAACGCGCTTTCCTCCGGCCAAGCCCAGGATCCCACTCAAGCCCCCTTCCCAGGTCAGGTTGAAGGAGGGCCTCTTGCCCTGTAGTGAGAGCTTCCGCCTGCCCTCACGGCCCTCTTCCCAGCCTGCTCAGGCTTCCGGGCAGAACGGGGCCTCGGCTTTGGTGTTGGGACAGAGAGAGAAGCCTGGCTCACCCCTGGGGCTACGTGCCCCAAGGAACATTACTTCCCTACCCCAAGCCTCCATTCTCTCAGCTCCATTCTCTCGGGTAAAATAGGAATCAATGACATCTGCTTCCCAGGCTGATCATGATGTCCCCTGCCTCTAGGCTAGAAGACGAGGCCCTTCCCCGAGTTCAGTCAATACCAGCCATAGATATAATAGGACACTGGGGAAAAGATGGGGTGAGGAAGGGTCATCAGACCCATGACCTCTGACCCGCCTCCCCACCTGCCACTCCACACAGCTCCTGTGGGAACCCAGTTCCCCAGCTCTTAGGTGTCGGGGAGGATTTAAGGGAAGGAGTCCCATCGGCAGAGTCCTGAAACAGGGGTGGGGACACACACAGTCTCCCATTCCGCTCCCTGCTCACTGTCCTCCCATACGTCCCACTGGGGTCCTCCAACAGCCAAGGGGACAAGAGACCACCCTGTCCCCACCCATCACCCACATTTCCAGCACCTCCATCTTGGACCGTTTGCCTGGAAAGAGCAACCCAACTCTCCCCACTCCAACTGCTTCCCCAAGCATCGTTTTCAGAGGCGCGACACCTCTGCCTGGCTACAGAGAGCCTACGTGATTGTGGCCAGCCCTGCCTCCCACTGGCTTCCTACAGATATACACATCCTTGTAGCAGAGAACAAGCCGAATGGGGCTCCCCAGCTCCCAGAGACCCACACCAGGCACCTTCTCTCCAGCCCTTGGCCCACCAATCCCCTGGAAATCCCTAGATCCAGCTCCTGAGCCCCTGGACCCACTGCTAAGCTCTCCCAGCCCCAGCCCCCACAGCCCCCTGGGGCACTTCCCAGCCAGAGTTTTCCTGACAATCCCACTCCGGACCCTCCTCCAGGCACCCTGGGGGTGCTGTTATGCTGTGACCCAGCAGGGCAGCCGAGGCAGAGTTGGGTCCATCCTGTGCAGCCCCTGTCTCCCTCCACCCCTCTCCCACCTTGGCTGTTCATCTTATCATCCCAGGCCCACCCGTTGAAGGCAGTGAGGGCATGAGTGGCAGAGCCAAGATGTGGGTCAAGCTGGTCTCCTGGGCCAGGAGTCAGAGACATCTCCTGGGCCACACACTTCCTCAAACTGTTAGCTGCAAGAACACGAGCACGCGCTCCATGAAGCCAAGAGGGCTGGCGGGCTTTCCTGGGAGAGCAGGACTGCGATTGCTCCCTGCCTGGCCGCCCCACGGCTGAGGGAAAGCGACGGCTGCGGCCCGTGAGACCAGCGCCAATGGCAGACCTAGCCGGTCCTGAGTCCACCCAAATGCCTTCCTCAGGCCCCAGCCAGGACTTCACGTGAACCCCCTCTTGGCTTCCTACCCACTTTGAGGGACCCCAAGGGGTGTGGACCTTGGAATGGGGATAAGAGAGCTCTATCCCTCTGGACAACCCCAGTGCGTCCACACCCTTCTCTGGATGTCAGATGGGGGGGCGGGAGGGGGGGTCACCTGGCCCCGAGGTCAGTGGGAGAAAAGATGGCCAGCCTCCCCGAACCCTGAGCTCTTCTTTCTTCTGGCTCACAGTTCTATCCCGCATTCCTACCCAAAGCTGGGGAGGGACGGGTGGGAAATACAGGCCACCACAGGTCTCACTCAGACGGGGCAGAACCAAGCAAAACGCCAGTCAGAGTTGGATTTTCCCAAAACACGGAGCTGTAAGATCATAGAACCCCCATCCCCAAAATGCGCCAGCCCCCTCTGCTCGGCTCCATCCTGACTCGGAATTACCGGAGGGAGCAGTCATCAAAGCTCACAGGGACGGGATCTGTAGGCGCCCAGATGCAGATGAGGGTGGGAAAGGCGGGGGGTGCCTCGGAAATGCCCAAAATGGGGTTGGAGAGGGCGGGCGAGAGGGAAAGGGAAGAGGTAGGCGTCCATGACGGCCTCGACATGTCCAAAGTCTCCCTGAGAGCAGCCAGCTCCCAACTTGTTTACTTGTCAGCGTGCTTTGCTGTTTCCAAAAGGAAATAGTTAAACATCTCGGCTGGATCGCGAACAGTCCCTGTCACCTTCCCTCCCGGCTAAGTGCCGCCGCTGTCCCTGCCGCCGCAGCTGCCGGGAACCGAACCTCGCCTACTTTATTCCACTCGAGCGTGGCCAAACTGTTGATATTTAGTGGGGGGCCAAGAACCCGACTCGACGAGCCACAGCGGGTGGGGGCGAGGGCGGGAGCTGGGCCCCGCACGCCCTCGGGCTGGCCCGGGTCCCCTCCGGGGACAGGCGCACACGCAAGCCCCAGCTCCCTCGGGCCAGGGCCGGATCACCTGGACTCCGTCGGCCGAGAGCATCTCTCGAGCCACGGCGAGCCTGACGCGCGCCCGGC